>NC_035165.2:24401452-24722648 GCF_001659605.2 Manihot esculenta | reverse complement strand
TGGTGAGGGAAAATAAACGAATCGTAGAAGGTGTCCTGAGTGTTTAATAGAAGAGTCAGGCCATGTGTCTCAAATGTAGGAGACTTAGTCCTTAGAAGGACGGATGTAATAGCGGTAGTACCGGGTCTGGCAAGTTGGGTAAAAATGGAAAGAGAGTCTTTTTCATGGTGCCTTCCACTTTATCGACCCGAGTCTTCAGCCTCGAGTATTTCTCTGCCAGGAGTCTTCTATCCGTCTCTTAGGCCCCGAACTCTCGCCTTAGGGTATTGTTACGCTATTTGGATAGATATGCACAGAGAGCACTCTCCATGGTAGAATGCATGATGTTGTAAAAAAGCTCATCCATGTTGACCTCATTCAGGCGATGACGGTCTTTGGGGCTCAAAGCATTCTTGGTTATCAGGACAGACAGGTTAGGTTCTTTAAGAAGAGATGTCGTCTAGGTTAGCTCCAGCGCCAGGTGTTGAATGCTACGAGGCCACGAGGAATTGACTCCCATATTTGTGGGAATGGGCTCAGCAGAAATGGGGACTACTACATAAAGCTTGAAAATAGGGACTGTTGCAGAGGCACCCCTTGTAGAAGACTCGGGCAAAGAAGGGGCTGACTCTTCTATTGTGGAAATGGACTCTTTTGCAGCTCCACCCATATGTTCCTGCTCATTCGGAGGCATCCAAAACCCTCGGACATCCGGTGATGGAGGATAAGAAACTTGTTCTTCCATCTCTTTAGTGAAGAAGTTATCCGGTCAAACATTGTCTGGCGTTTCCTCCCACTGAAAAAATCAAAACTCCTCATTTTTTTGAGCGTCCAGCTGAGAAAAAAGGGCCACGTTAAGCTCAATATTGTTATTAAGATAAATAAACCAGAAGACCACCAAGATTCTCTAATTGTTGGGATGCAAATGGGCGACTAAAAGTTGGTGGAATCGAAGGATCTCAGTGAAAAATGGGTCCATGGGGATTTGAACATCTCTTTAGTGAAGAAGTTATTCGGTCAAACATTGTCTGGCGTTTCCTCCCACTGAAAAAATCAAAACTCCTCATTTTTTCAAGCGTTCAGCTGAGGAAAAAGGGCCACGTTAAGCTCAATATTGTTATTAAGATAAATAAACCAGAAGACCACCATGTTAGGATGCAAATGGGCGACTAAAAGTTAGTGGAATCGAAGGATCTCAGTGAAAAATGGGTCCATGGGGATTTGAAGACCTGCTTTTAACTGCTCTTCGTAGACTATAATGGTATCCTTCGCAGGGCAAAAATGCAAAAGGTTTCTCGAGAAATATGGTATTTATCATGAAGGTAATCTACATCTTGATCTATTACAAAGGAAGGGATATCATTAATCAGGTTACCTTCGCTTTCTTAAGCCGCCTTTAGTGGAGCGATAGGAGCTAAGGTGTAAATGGGGGCCATCGGAGGAGAAGCTTGAGGCGGAACCTTCACCGAGAGTAAGAGAAGAAGATGAAGTATTCCTATTCATTGTGAAAGAGAAATTCTTTTCTAAAATAAAGATGACAATTGAAAGCAAAAGTGATACTTGGAGAAGAAGAATGGTTTTTATACGACAGTTTCAACGACAAGCTTTAAATGCGCGTCAAGAAATAGAGCAGTAGGAGCAGGCAAAACGGGCTGAACAGGGAAAGGCCAATCTAAGTTAGCCTCGTACCCCATATCATGAAAATAATTGTTACCTTCGAATATGAAGAATCGAAGACTCGTAGAGGGACCTTTGATGTAACACAACAATAGTTCAAAATAAGCTATGAGTTGTCACCATAAAATAGAGTCATGTGACAAAGGTTTGATAAATCAATTCGTGGAAAGATTCGGACAACATAACAATTTGTTCTTCACCGAGACTCACCCTTTCCTATAGAGGCCGAGTCTTCATATAAATTTACTTTTAGCAGGTATAATCCAGTAGATTCTCGTTATGCCTATAATTACGTGATTAATTAATCAGCGAGATTTTTTATCAATTAGTCGATACCAACCGGATTTTCAAGAAATACCATAGTTAACTCTATCTTCTTATAATATAAAAACTAGTGATCACATAAATAAAGGTACACAATTTTTATATCACTCTTGAATTCTAAACAATTTCTTACATTTGCTCTACTCTCCAATTTATTGATTTAAGCGTCGGAATAGTTATCGTAAATGCCAGCCACTTCACATTTTTTATTTTATAGATTTAAATAATAACAACACAGCTCTATTTTTCAGTTACATCAATTATTATAAAAAAATATTATTTAGATAAAAAACTAATTAATTTTATCTATTAATTTTAAAAAATATATTCAAATATTTATAAATTTAAAAAAAAATCTATTAATTAATTATTATAATAACTTTAGCTTGTTAAATATTTTAATTTTTATTGCATTAAAAAATATATTAATGATTTTTTATTTATAAAAAATTTATTAATTAATTTATTCGTATTAAATATAATTTATATGTTAATATTTAACTATTAAAATTAATAAAAAAATTAATTAATACTATTTAAAAGATTTAATATATTTTTAAAATACTTTTTAAATTAAAAAAAAAACTCATAAATTTCAATAATAATTTTCACAGAAAATAACGTTATTATATAATATTTTTTCCCTAAATATTTACCATAGATTTGCCCTACTGCTTTATATAAAGAATAAAAATATTGGAGTTAGCAAAAGGCAACATCACATGACATGCAGACTTCAAATATCATATTTAATGACAAACGTGGGACCGACCAATCATGCAGCAGAAAATCTACAAAGCCAAGTTATAACAATGGCTGATATTCTGCCACGTGTAAGAAGGACCGTGAGCCTCTGTAATTTTACTCGATTGTGTTGCCCTCACTTATTCCCCGAACCTGAAGTCATACACACTAAAACAATCTCTCTCTCCTTTTTTTTTTTCTTCAAACCAAAAACTTCGGACCCCACTATGATTATTACGTGTATGGCCACGATTCTTCTAAGTTTTATTTCACGGGACAAACTTCGGAGAACCCGAGGGAATAATCAACGGTCACAATGCTCTCAACGGCTATTTCAAAAAATAAATCCAACGGTCCTCATTTGGTTGGCGGTTGCCGCCCTACAGTGTCCCCGGTCTTTGGACTAAGGGGTAGCCGACCGCAACGGTTGTCGGTAAATTAGGAGAAATCACGGCCTTTCCATTAAAAAATTACTACAAAACTATAAAAAATGAAGTAGCCGTTGCGGGCTCTTCTCCTATAAAAAGAGTCGCCCAGACCCAGTTGATGCAGTTTTAATATTGCAGGCTAAAATATCAAGTCCATATCCTCTCATAATTAGGGATCTTCTCCGGATCTGTTTTATAATTTTCTTCCATATGAGGGAGCCCAATCTTCAATCTCTATTTCCTTAATCATATGATTTTTTTTCTTTTTTTGCTTCTTGCAACTTTGTAGAGAAAATATTTAAGGGTTTCTCTTTGTTCATCTGTAAAGGAAGCTCCAGGGCTACTGATCGTGTTATTTTTTGAAGATCATCGCCTTTCTGTATTCTAATTTTCTTGTTTATATCTGTTTTTTCTTTTTGTTTTTTTGATATACAAAGCGGTTATAAGCTATGGAGGCAATTTTTGCACAGTCCTCTGCTGCTGATCATCAACCAATCTCTTCTTCTTACAAGCAATTCAGAAACCAACCAAAGAAAAACCCTCGAGGTCTGGTTCCAAGATCTACTGAAAACTTAGCTCCAACAAGCAACATCATCCATGGAGGTCTCTTGTTTGCTCCTCCTCATTCTGTCTCCTCCTCCTACCCTCCTCCTTCATTCTCAGTTCTCTTTCCGCAAAGCCAATCACAGCCACCTCTCCTTCCTCTTCCGGTCTCCAGACCCCACAACTCTTTCTCTTCTTCACGAACACCCAGTACTAGAAAAGCAAATCGAACCAGAGATCAGTCTCTCACGCCTAAGAAATCTAAACAGCCCATCAGAAAAGAAGAGCCCAGGCAAGATTTGAAACCAGCTGATGCAGCTCCAGTATCAGCCAAGTCTTTTATCGTGGCGTCCACTGTACCATTAGGACCAGACCCAAACGATCTACCAAAAGATGTTTCAAAGGTTTTATCAACATCGCCATCGTCTTCATTAAGAGCAGGTAATATGAACTGTATTGGTGTCAGTGTCAAAGATTTGGAGATTTTTTCAGGTTCGCCATTTACACTGTCTCCACATCCAAGCAGCTTACCGTTGCCAAAGTTTCCTATCAGGCCAAAGCTCAGTTGCACTGCAGAAGCAGCTGGGATCGATGCTGGAGCAACAGACAATCTCCGGCGACTTTTACGTCTCCGATGAGGTGAAATAATATTGAGTTATAATTAATATCTAATATTGTTAAATCGGTGAGAAAAAGTTGGCTGTCTTTTGGATTATCTTCTGTGTAAAGCCATAACCAGTGGGTAGCGAGGTTGATTGTGAATTTGGTAGTTTCGTCTGCCTTGTTTTGAGTCAGTGGAAAGTTTGTGATCACCACCAGCGATTTTTTTGAATTGGGGGTGCACAAACAAAGCTGGGGGATGACGAAAGCTGCCATGTCTGTCTTTGTTCTTCTTTTTGTTTCCCTTTCTTCTCTTTTGTCGGTTTGATTAAAGATACTCTCTTTGTCCTGTGAGTAAGCAATTTCATTTCCTTTTCCTTTTTCGTTTTTTTTTTCTTTTTTTTTTTTTTTTTTACTTTCCTATCAAGTGTATACTATTTTCAGGGAATTGGGCGTATGTGTTTTTTGCAGGTGAAATTATTATATAGTCTGGTATTTATAAATTCATTATTTAATTTTTTTTAATTTAAAATTTTAAAAAAAGAAACTATTAATTAATTCTTTTAGCTTGTTTGGATTGGTGGAAAGGGAGGGAAAGAAAATATTTGGAGGAAAATAAGGAGAAATCTCGCCTTCCCTTGCTTGGATATGTAAGGGAAAATAAACATAGGAGAGAAAATAACGTGTATTTTCACCAAGTTATTTTCCTCCCATTTTGGAGTGAAAGCGTGAGGATGGAGTGAAATTGATGATTTAATAGGATTTATACTATTATTATTGATAGATTTTTAGTCAAATAATAAAAATGTAATTTATACAATAAGGAATTTTTTTGTAAACTTATTTCTCATTCATCCAAACGAATGAAGGCAAAATAAAAAAGAAAAAGAAAATTTATTTTCTCTCTATAAATAAGATATTATTAATTTAATGGAATAATTAATTAATAAAATTTATAAATTTTAATTATTTTTTAAAATTGAAAATTTAATTAACAAGCTTATTTAAAAATAAAAATTGAATATAAATTTTGATTAGGTGTGATAAAATAGTTTTTAACTCTATTATATAAAGTTTTAAAAAAAATATTGTAATTTTATTTAGTTTCACTTCACATTGTTCAAATGGCGATAATTTTGTAAACAATGTTACAAAATATTAACATAATAAATAAAATATAATTAATAATTATTATTATTTTAATGTTTTTTAAAAAATATAAAAATATCATATGATTTATTTTATATATTTTTATTTAAGATTAATTGATTTAAAAAATTTAATGTGCGTACGTATTGATATTTTAATTTAATTTTTTTAACTTTAATTTGATTGACACTCTTTTTATTTTAGTGTGACAATTTGATAGTATAGTATAGTGTTATTTTTTATATATATAAATTATTAATTAAATAATTTAAAAAACTCAGTATTTATATTATTTTATATTTTAATTTAAATATTTAAATTTTGGACGAATTCATATATTTGAATGTAATTTTAATCAATTTTTAAAAATTAAAATATAAGAGTTCAAATAAAATATCAAATATAATATTTTATTATTTTTTAAATATAAATTAATTATATATATAAAAATAATATTAATTTATATTTAACTAATTAAATATTATGTTTAATTCTAAAAATAATCTAACGACCATTTCAATAATGAATAGATTTTTGTTACATTAAAAATTATAAAAAATATATTATTTTTAATTATTTTATTTATTGTTATTTTAAATTAAATAATATATCAATTATAAAATATTTATAATTATTATGATAAAATAAATTCATATTTTTTAGATATAAACTATATATTTAACAATTAAATTATTTATTTTTAATTTTAATTTTAAAAATTATTAAAATTATATTAAAATATAAATTGAGTTAATTTATATAAAATTTAAATATTTATATTAAAATATAAAGTAATATAAATGTTAAGTTTTTTCCATCGATTAAAAAATTTTAAATTTAGACTATTAAATTTAAAAATTAATTAAAATTATAGTAAAATATGAAAGTTGAATTTATTAAATTAAAATTAAATATTTTTAGATCAATTAGCTTTTATTTAATGGTATGTGTGATTTAATTTATTTTAAAGTATTATTTTATTTTAAAATATTATTGTATAATATAATTTTACGTAAATATTTTTTGACAATATAAAAATTAATTTTAAAGATTATTTTTTTTATTAATGATATAAGGTTTTACGAGTAAGTTTGGTATAAGAGGAGGGGCTCCTCTCCTTTTATTCATTTCCTTTAACTGCCAATGACGTGTAACGGCCTCACTGTTATTAGATCATCTGTTTTTGTCATTCAGATACGGACGTACGAAAATATCAGACACCTACTTTATGCGTAATGACCATTTAATTCTCCCATATGCGTGTAAGCAGGCCTGCTGAATGTATGGGCCGGTTATCTCTTCTCCTACGGGTCCTCAATACCGAGCATGAGGTAAAGAGACTGGCCCTAAGGAGATCCGATTTCGGGACCAGATGATCAAGACCCGGCCTCATGGCTGAGTGATTCGGGCCAGCCCGTTGAAGGAGCCTTTTGACATTTGGATTAGTGTTGTCGTTATAGATCTGACCTTGTATGGGACTGACGAAGCGGATCAGTTATAAATATTATAAATATTAATTTAATAAAAAAATCGATAAAACATGATTTTTTTTAATATATATATGTGTGTGTGTGTTGGGATTCGTAATGAAGTTGGTGAAAGATATAAAGAATCAAATCAAAGTTGCATGAAATATATATATTTGAAACGTGTTTGGCTTAAAGTTGAGTTCATTTGCTCTATTCAGTGAACATTTTGTTTTGGGTGTAATACTCAGAGTATTCAATGAACCTAACTTTGCCAAACCATGCTCATGAGGAATTGACCTACCTATTTTTTACAATGGGAAGTTATTATTATTTTTTAATTATATTAAAATGAATAATTTAATTTTTATTTTATTTACTTTATTTTTTATTAAATCACATTAAATAGTTATTCTTTCTCAAACCGCTAATTATTTAGTTTTAATTGTACGTGTTAATTAATTATTATTTTAAAATTATAAATATTAAATAATTATATTTTAAAAATACTAATGATAATAAAAAAATATTTATATTTTAATTATTTTACATATTAATAAGTCAAATAAATGGAAAGCATTAAATAGTTGAGAAAGTAAAAAGATTTAGTTAATTTGATTAGAATATAAAGATTAAATAGTAGTTTTTTAAATAAATTATATTTAATTTTATTTATTAATTGGATATTCATTTATTTTTATTAATTTAATAATTATTTTTTTAAAATAAAAAATGAAAATTAAAAAAATAAAATATAAGATCTTTCATATTTATTCAGATATACATATTATCAGATAATTAATAATTAATTTAAAATAAAAAAACAGTTAATAAATGACAAATACAACTCATTTATCTAATCAAATAATTAATAATTTTCCATTCGTTAGTATTAAATTTAAATTAATCGATTAAATTAATAAATCACATAAAAATAATAATACTGCAAATTAAGCTTGTATATTTATATACATCATTACATATTTGCTACTAATTTTATTCAAAATTTTCAAATAGTATATACTTAATAAATAGTTATTAATTAATTTATGTTTGACTATTAAAAAGAAAATTACTAGTTAATTATGTGTTATATGAAAATTAATTTATTAATCTCTTAATTTTTAAAAATATATTAAAACATTTTAAAATTTTAAAAAGTCTTATTATGAAAGCACTAAAAAATTGAGAAAATATTTTTTCTTATAAAATTATTTTTTTATTAAAAAAAGATTTTAAACATTTTATATTTTTTTAATAATTAACATTAATAAAAGATATTTTAAGACAATATAAACATTTTAATATATTTTTTTATAATCAATATTTTAGATAATACATCTAAAAATATGAATAAAAATAAAAGAGATATTTATATAATTTTTGTAGGTTATGTGCACTTTTTCATCTCTTGTCAACTTTCTCTCTAATTGGAAGGGATAATTCATAGGGGAAAATGTTTTTTTTTTTTTTTTTGAATTTCCCATGAATTTTCACTCCTTTCCAAACAAGTGAAAGCATCTCAGCAATGCCACCTTCCGTAGGTTATTTCATTTCTTCCCTCTTTCTCTTTATTCAAACAAAGCCTTAGTTGCTTTGTTATACTTAGAATAGGGTTTCTGATTATGGGCCTTAAACTCTATCTTTTCAATCTAGGTAGGTTTCCTTGTTTATGTTATATTCAAAACTCTGTATTGGGCATTTGAAAAATCTTACATACGGCTCATTTTTCCAAGTGATTGTCAATATAATAAATATTTTTTAATTAATATGATAGAGAATATTTTTTAATTAGTCATTATTTTTTTGTTTCAAAACATAAATAGTAATGATAATATGGAAGGAAAATACATGGCTTAGAGTCAATATATGAAAAGGTTCTTGACTCAAAGGAGAAAGATTTGCTTAAAGTGAAGCTTGGACGCCATTCCTCTTCAACCTTCTAGAGCTAAGGGAGACTAGAAGTCTATAACCCATTCCATTGGACATCTGTATTGAGGTCTCAGAATATTAATTTAAATTTAAATATAAAATCTATCATGGATTTTTTAAATTCCATTCTAAATAAAAATTATTTATATATGCATGCGATTATTATTTTAGGAGGGAAGAGAAGGCCCACTCAGCTAGTTATACTAAGAAAGCTAATAGGCTTGACTTCACAGTGATCAGATGAGTGGCAAGAACTAGAAAAACGGCTCACTGAGTTGCTGGCTTAATTGAAGTAGTGATGGTGATAGCGTTTTACGTTAGCCTCTTCAACACCATTCGTTAACCCAACACACCATCTCTCAAAATTCAAACACAGTTAATTAGCCGAGTTGTTGGTTGGCCAGTTAGTTATATAAATCCTTACATTTATTAGCAGTAGAACTACTCATCATTCACAAATTCTTTGTGAATCAATCTCCCTTTTCTGCTTCACTTTTGATATCTCAGTTTCTCTCTCTGTGAATTTTTTGCAGCATTTTCGCCATGGAAGGAATGGAGCTTGCTTCTGATCAGATATCAGACGAGAATTCACATTCAAAAGTTAATCGAGAAAGGCCAAGTATTTCGTTCTTTGGTTTATTTTCTGCTGCTGATAGAATTGATTATCTCTTGATGTTCTTGGGAAGTGTGGGATCATGTATCCATGGCGCTGCCCTTCCTGTATTCTTTATTTTTTTTGGTCGTATGATTGATTCTCTGGGAAATTTAGCTGTGGATCCTCACAAAATGTCTTCACAGGTTTCCAGGGTATGATCTGAACTAAATCACACTTCATTCTGTAACTTTACGTGGTTAAAATTTGAGGGATTCAAGCAAGTTAATTTTCCCAATCCGATGCTATCTTTTGTTGCAGCATGCGTTGTATTTAGTGTATCTGGGGCTTGTCGTTTTTGCATCAGCTTGGATCGGTATGTTTCTTCATCTCAAGTCTCTTTCAGGGGAAGTGTTTTAGCTTTTCTAAGGAATGATCATTATTAAAACTATCACACAATACTAGGCACACACGAACTCATCAATGGGAATATTAGAGAAAGGGACAGTACAATAGATATAATGTTTACTCGTAAGGTTTACATCCACAAACCATGTAGAGATAAAGTTCATAAAAAAATGTGATATAATCTTTTAGAGTTCTCAAAACCTAATCCCAGTTTTTAAGTCAGGGTCACAGATAGGCTCATAAGAAAATATATTAAAAATTCAAGCCACATAATTTATAATCATCATTGTTAATATTTTCCATTCAGGTGTTGCGTTTTGGATGCAAACTGGGGAGAGGCAGACAGCTCGTTTGCGACTCCATTACCTTCAATCTGTTTTAAAAAAGGACATGAATTTTTTCGACACAGAAGCAGGAGATTCTAACATCATATTTCACATTTCCAGTGATGCAATATTAGTGCAAGATGCAATAGGTGATAAGGTAATTTAAAAAAGAACTATCAGTTTGAATCCTGAGAGAAAGTAACCGTTACAAACTAACTGTCTGTGTGTGTGTCCTGATGCAGACAGGCCATGCCATGCGCTACCTTTCTCAATTCATTGTTGGATTTGCTATTGGATTTGCATCTGTGTGGCAACTTACACTCCTCACCTTGGCTGTGGTTCCATTGATAGCCATTGCTGGAGGAGCTTACACTATAATCATGTCTACCTTATCAGAAAAAGGTGAGGCAGCTTATGCTGAAGCTGGGAAGGTTGCAGATGAGGTATATATCACTTTGGCTTCTTGATTCAAATAAATTGAGCTGCTTATCCTGAAGCTAAGAGTTCAGAGAAGAGCTTATCCATGTCTGTTTTCATTTTCTTGTTTCCTCTCCCACTTCTATCGAGTAGGTTATTTCGCAAATCCGGACTGTATATTCATTTGTAGGAGAGGATAGAGCAATAGAAGCATACTCAAGATCATTGAAGAATGCACTTAAATTGGGGAAGAAAAGTGGGATTGCAAAAGGAATTGGTGTTGGATTTACGTATGGACTATTGTTTTGTGCCTGGGCGATGCTGCTGTGGTATGCTAGTGTACTTGTAAGGCATCGCATCACAAGTGGGGCAAAAGCATTCACAATGATAATCAATGTCATTTTTAGTGGATTGTAAGTGTAATTTTGAGTAATATTAGCAGCTAGTACCGAGATTTTATGACAGACTATTCATTTACATTCTGATAAAAAAGGATTTTTTATTTATAGTGCTCTTGGTCAAGCTGCTCCAAATCTTGCTGCTATTGCCAAAGGTCGGGCTGCTGCTTCCAATATCATTAGCATGATTGAAACAGGCTCTAACACTTCTAAAAGGTTAAAAGAAGGATCAGAATTGCCTAAAGTAGATGGGAAAATTGAATTTTGCAATGTTTGTTTTGCTTATCCCTCGAGACCTAGTAAAGTCCTTGAAAATCTTAGCTTTACAGTAAGTGCTGGAAAGACCTTTGCAGTTGTCGGTCCCAGTGGCTCAGGGAAGAGCACTATTATATCTATGGTTCAACGTTTCTATGATCCCGATTCAGGTACTGCAGAATTTGCAATTTCCAGCTAGTGAAATTCCTTACTTGACAGTTGATGGTCAGTTATAAAAATTGTACGGCTTATGCACCAAACTTCTCTAGGTAAAGTACTATTGGATGGACATGATCTTAAGATTCTTCGGTTGAAATGGCTGAGAGAACAGATGGGATTGGTGAGCCAGGAACCTGCATTATTTGCCTCAACCATAGCTGATAATATTCTGCTTGGTAAAGAAGATGCAAGCATGGATGAGATTATTCAAGCTGCCAAAGCAGCTAATGCACATTCTTTTATCCAGCAATTACCTGATGGCTATTATACTCAGGTATGTCCTATCCAAGGTCTCTTCTGGATGTAGCATAGAACTGCAAGTAGATTATATATTTTTACCATGGCTGCTAACAAGGCTAGACATCAATGGCAGAATTTATCAGAAAACAGTATATGTTATATGATTCTATTCTTTCCACTGTGACATTTGAATCTAGGTGGGGGAGGCAGGAACTCAGCTTTCTGGTGGACAGAAGCAAAGAATCGCTATTGCAAGGGCAGTGGTGAGAAACCCAACGATATTACTTTTAGATGAGGCTACTAGTGCTCTGGATACAGAATCAGAATTCATTGTTCAGCAGGCCCTGAATAAAATCATGTCAAATAGGACTACAATCATTGTTGCACACCGTCTATCCACCATTCGGGATGTTGATACCATCATTGTCTTGAAGAATGGTCAGGTTGCTGAGAGTGGAAGCCATTTGGACCTGATATCTAAGGGAGGCGACTATGCGACGCTTGTGAGTTTGCAAGTTGCAGAACCTCTAACACATTCAAATTCAATAGGTTGTTCTGAAGCTTCTAGGAATTTTAGCTTTCGAGAAGTACCCCACAGCCAAAACAACCAGCAGGATTTTAAGTCAATCTCAATAAGAGAGCCGCAGTCAAATGATGACAGTATCCCCTCACAAAATCATTCTCCCACCCTATCGATTTTGGAACTAATAAAACTAAATGCACCAGAATGGCCCTGTGCGCTGCTTGGGTCAGTGGGTGCAATTTTGGCTGGCATGGAAGCTCCTCTGTTTGCCCTGGGTATCACACATGTGCTGACAGCATTTTATTCGCATGATGCATCTGAAATGAGACATGAGATTCGACGGGTAGCACTTATTTTTGTTGGATTGGGTGTTGTTACCATTCCTATATATCTTTTGCAACACTACTTTTACACCTTAATGGGAGAGCGTCTCACCACTCGCGTTCGCTTATCAATGTTCTCAGGTCTCTTTTCTGCTTGCTTCTCCATTTTAACAATAAAATATATCCATCGGAATGTAGAGTGTTCTAAAACATTTTCTTGTTTCAACTGCAGCTATGCTTTCCAACGAGATTGGCTGGTTTGACTTAGAAGAGAATAACACTGGCTCATTAACATCAGCTTTATCAGCTGATGCAACCTTAGTACGTAGTGCTCTTTCAGACCGACTCTCAACAATTGTGCAAAATGTAGCGCTTACGGTAACTGCGTGTGTTATTGCCTTCACATTGAGTTGGCGCATAGCAGCTGTAGTTGTTGCATCCTTACCTCTGCTCGTGGGAGCTTCCATAGCTGAGGTATGCCTTTGAGATCACCATGATCAACATCAGGGTGATTCAATCATTTCTTTTTTCATTTCAAACATCCTCACACTTACAGTTCTCTTCTTTTCAAAATCTGCAGCAACTATTTCTCAAGGGGTTTGGAGGAGACTACCATGCTTACTCTAGAGCAACTACAGTGGCACGTGAAGCACTCACTAATATTCGTACTGTTGCTGCATTTGGGGCTGAAGAAAGAATATCTATTCGGTTTGCCTCTGAACTTAGCAAACCAAACAAGCAAGCACTTTTAAGGGGGCATATTTCTGGTTTTGGCTATGGCCTTACCCAGCTATTTGCTTTTGGTTCCTATGCGCTTGGCCTTTGGTATGCATCGGTCCTAATCACACACAAAGATTCCAATTTTGGACACATCATGAAGTCCTTCATGGTTTTGATAATTACTGCACTGGCTATAGCAGAAACACTTGCTCTTACACCAGACATTGTGAAGGGTTCACAAGCACTTGGATCAGTTTTCAGTGTTCTCCACAGGAGAACAGCTATAGACCCTAACAATCTCGCATCAAAGGTAGTAACTGATATCAAAGGGGATATAGAATTCAGAAATGTGAGTTTCAAGTACCCTGCCAGGCCAGATATCACCATTTTTGAGCTTTTAAATCTCAAAGTTCCTGCAGGCAAAAGTCTGGCTGTGGTAGGCCCAAGTGGTTCGGGGAAGAGCACTATAATTGCGCTGATACTGAGGTTCTATGACCCCATTTCTGGGGCAATCCTGATTGACGGATGTGATATTAAAACCATGAATTTGAAATCGTTGAGGTTAAAAATAGGTCTGGTCCAGCAGGAGCCAGCGCTGTTCTCCACAACTATTTATGAAAACATCAAGTATGGAAATGAAAATGCCTCAGAAGTTGAAATAATGAAAGCATCCAAAGCAGCAAATGCCCATGGATTCATCAGCAGAATGCCCGAAGGGTACCAGACTCATGTGGGGGATAGGGGACTGCAATTATCTGGGGGGCAGAAACAGAGAGTGGCAATTGCTAGGGCAATTCTGAAGGACCCTTCCATTCTTCTATTGGATGAAGCTACTAGCGCATTGGATACAGCATCGGAGAAGCTGGTTCAAGAGGCTCTGGATAAGCTTATGGAAAGACGGACGACAATTTTGGTAGCCCACAGATTGTCGACCATTCGCGATGCAGATAGTATTGCTGTGCTACAACATGGGAGAGTGGCTGAATTTGGCAGCCATAAGCAGCTCATGGGAAAACCTGGTAGTATTTATAAGCAATTAGTTAGCCTGCAACAAGAAGAGAGGATACAGTCATAAGTAATTATCTTCAACAACTCAAATATTAAGGGCTACAAGCCCAAAAGATCTTAGCTGCCTGTAAATGAAGGGATGCGGGTAACACTTCTCATTTAAAAACTGTGCATATTCTTCAGGCACTAAATCTGTTTGCAAGTTAATTAAATATTTACACAAGATAATTTCGTATACTTGAAAATGAAATGCGTAAATGAAAAAAATGCTATTGCAATATGTTGATGGTGCATGTTTTGATGTCCTTGCATATGTTTCTCTGCAACTGAGACGAGAAGCACCATTACATTGTCCTTAAAATAAGGACAGCAGAAGACATTGTTGCCTATCTATAGAAAAATAGCTTGTCGAATAACCTCCATAACCCAGGTTCAAGAATCCAAGTTATTTAGAATATCTCATAACCACCTCCCCACGCAGATTTGCAACTGGTCCAAATGGGGCATTCAACTGAAACCAAGCATTGTCTCTTAACAAACAGAGTTTCTTTCTTCTTTGTGTCTAGCTTCTCTCTCCTTTGTGCCGCACCAAAATTGTTATCAGTTCCAAGGTTGTGATTAAAAAGAGAGGGGTAATCCAATTATCTAAACGGTGTTGTTTAAGGCAAGGATCTGCCACAACAACTCCGCTACCTATATTTGTTGTATATCACTTGCTTGCACAATTAAAAAACACCAAATAACCTTAGACTACATAAGCTAGTTGGTGCTCATTGACCGGATATGAATTTGAAATCTAATGCAGATGCTACAAGGTTGCAGAAGAATTTATCCATGTCCTCCTCTTTTGCTTTTTCGTTGGATTCTTTCATGGATTAGGTTATTTGGCATGGTAGATTCATCTGTAAGAGAGGATAAATTTCAATTGAAGCTTACTCAAGGTCACTTCAGCATCGTAAAAGGAGTTGGTGCTGAATTTACAATGTTGTCTTCTGGTCGTCCAACAATTGCCAGTAAAGACCAAAGTTATTCTTCCAGGACCAAACTTTTAGTATTACCACACATAGGACATCAATTGCATTACCAAAGAAGCCATATTCATGTCAGGAACAGTTCTCAAATAGTAGGGACCTGAAAAGCAAATGAGTATTCATGTTTTCTAAGAAATGCAGGCAATACAGATCATGAGATAAAAATAATTAAAGAATCATAAGAAAAAAAATGGAGGAATGCCGACTAACCCACAATTTTCAATCGATGATTCACTGAGATTTCAACGATTCATAAACTTAAGTAACTTTGAGTTTTCGGTGAAGGACCATATCATATTAATCTCATTTTTTGATGAATCAGGAGGAAGTTAGGATTTACAGAGTTCATAATATTTGTGATGGGAGAGTTTTCAAGTTCGGAATTCCCACAGCATCTGAGCAGAACACTTGCGAGACTATCTGAGATTGTTGGAGACCTAAGTTTGGGAATTGAAATGAAAATTAGGGTTTAATTGAAAGGGAATCAGAAGAAATGTGGAGTTTGGATGAAGCGTTGAATACCTATACCAAAGAGCGTTGCATGTGAAAGGCATTGTGAAGAATGACGCCAATTCATTCGGCAAGCCATTGCTCTTCGTCCTCTATTCCACCTAAGATGGATCATATCTTCTGTTTGTGTCCTCGACTTGATCGGTTCTGTTCATAGCATCTGATCTTCGACAACGAATTATGGTCTGGTATTGCTTTGGTTTCGCCTCTGTTGCAAAACCAGAAATGCCAATGGCAAGTAAGCGAAGGAAAATTAGTTAATAACACGGGGTATTTCCGTAAATATACATTATCATTCCCTTCTGAAAAATAATGTAGAGGTGATATATTACCATGACCAAAAAATTATTAGAAACGATTTTTTCTTTTGAATTTTATTAGAACAAATTTATTATTACGGTTGAAATTCACAAATTGTTCTGACTTGACTAACGATAATGCTTGACCATGATTTACTAGTCTTTCACTTTTGATTAAAAAATACCCCGCGCTTGCTAACAATTGTGGCATGTGTTTATTAATATACGATCGCATTTTTTTACGGTGGCAGTTTTAAAATAAAATAAAATTTAGTATCATTCCCTAAACCCATTTCAAAAAAAAAAGCATTCACAAAATGATGCTATTTTATAAAAGGAGAAAAGAGTGATGGCAATCGTTGCATCATAAAAATAAAAAATTATTGTCAAATGTCAAAAGACAAAAAAGCTACTTTAAAGAGATGGTGGGATGAGATCGCATGGAAAGCATAATACTTGGTTGGAAGACAATCAGGGCTCTCGCTATTAAAAAAAAAAAAAACTATGGAGGCATGACTTGTCTTGTAGAAAAGGGAAGGGCAGAATCACTGACGGATCCAATTTGGGCTAAGGGTGGGTTTCTCATGAAAAATTTTAAATTATCTAAGAGTATTTAGATAATTTTTTTTTAAAAAAAAATTATTATTAAATTCCTAATATTTTAAAAAATTCATTACTTTATTTCTATTTAAAATTTACACAATTAAATTTTTTTTATTTTATAAAATAAAATTATTTAATCATTTTATTAAAAAATTCATCAACCTATAATTTTTATATTATTTATATTATTTAATCCTATAATTTTAATTATACATATTATTTAATATAAGTAAATTTAAGTGTTCATACTATTTAGATTTTATAATAAAGGTAAAATAAATTGACTAATAAATTTTTTATAAATTATTAAATAATTTAATTTTATAAAATAAAGAGATATTTTACTCGAGTGAGTTTGATATAGAAACAAATTAGTAAATTTTTTAAAATTTAAAAATTTAATAATAATTATCTCATTAAAAAATTACAACTTCAAATATTATTTTTGCAAAAAGTCACTTTATTTTTGTATTTTAATTTTTTATTTTTAAAAAAATCTTAAATATATATAGTATTGATACAGTTAATAAGTTAAGCTATTCAAATAAATAGGCAAATTGATTTAATTTGTAATATTTTTCGGTTATTTTAGATTTAAGGCGATAATCTTGTCTTTAATATTTATATAAATAAATTTTTTCTAAAATGAGTGAAATTGAAAATTTTATTGAAAAGATAAAATTGAATCCTTAACTTCAATTTCTGAATCACTGGACAAAATAAAAATTTTGCATACCTAAATTGAAACTATGGTTGCAAATTGTAACTGAGTTTTAATATATGGATATATGTTTGGGAGATTTCAATGTCATTTAACTTGGTATGATCTAGAAATTAAATGCGTACAGCTTATTTAGTTTTCACTCTCTCAATTTTTTATAGAAAATTCCAAATTATTGTTGCAAGCTTAGCCCAGCAGCCAGTAGCTGATTGATGTAGTTGGAAATTGGCGGGGTTTGCTGTTACGTTGGTTGTGATTAGTTGCAGAGTAGTTGAAGTTAACTGAATACCTGCTTGGTTAGTTACTAAGCCTAAGGCTGCATATAAAACCTAATGATAATTGACGGATCAACTAAAGAAGATGATGATTATAAAAATCATCTACCATTACGTTACGTGCATGTGATCTACATGGTTATTGAAATTCAAACTCAAAAACACAACCCTCATAAACTTTAAATTAGATTTAAACTAATACATCATCAATTTGTTTTGATTTCAAATCAAAATCAATAATTCAATTCTCAGTTTACTTTCAATTTGATTTGATTTAAATCTTGATAACCGTCGGACTTTCTACACCTAGCGGCAAGTCTGGAGCCTAAAGAAGAATATAGGCTCGAGATCTGGAGCCTAAAGAAGAATATAGGCCTGAGATCCATCAACCCCTTCTCAAAGCAAGCCAGCCCCACGCGACGTATCCCAATCTGGTGACGAGAATCAAGCAGACATGCTACACGCGCTGACCCATCTAAAGGAAGTCTAGTCCAGTGATATGACAAGATGCAGGAGAGCAGGTCAAATCACCTCGTAGCCCTACCAGCATGTTCATAAGGGGAATTAAATGTTATCTGGTGTTGAGAGGGGTTCTGATACATCTATCCCTATAGATCTGCGTGACAGAAACAGGTGAAATTATAGTAAAAAAGCGGTTAAACATCACTAGCGGACAAAAAGAAAAAAGATAAAAAGAGAGAAACATCTTCTTCTCCAATCAAACTTACACAACTGTACACCCTATTTTCTAGATTTTATAACATCAAATCTATTAAGGAAAAGTAATTGATTAGCAGCGAATATGTTTGTTGAAATACATTTATTATCAAAATTAATAAAAATATATATTAGATAAGTTACATAGTGAATTTTAATTTAAATGAAAGTTTTATTAGTAAAATATTTTATCAAATTAGTATAAACTTAATTATTATAAGCTACTTTCCTTAACTTTTTCTTTTAAACTTATAAATATATTTATAGACAAATACTTTTTAAATTTAGTGATGTTAATTTTAGGAAGATTTACTATTTAGTCTCTGGTTATTAATATTATTAACAAGTCAATTTCTACATTTTTAGAAATCTATTAAGACGTTTTTATTTTTTTCTCTTTATCAACAAAATAGTTCTTTCGTTGTCTTTTTTATTAAAAATAGATGAAGGATGAGAGAAAGTTTTTAAAATTCAATTTTGCTCTCAAATAAAACCCTTTATTTAGTTTTTGAATATTATTATTATTAATAAGTCAGTTCTTATATTTTCATAAATCTATTAAAACATCATTATCTTTTCTCATATCTATTAGAACATGCTTATCGTTTCTTTTCATCAATGAAACACTCTCTCCTCCTCTTTCCCAAAAAAGAAAAAAAGAAAAAGAAAAAGAAGAAGAAGATAATGATGAAGGAGAAGAAGAAGAAAAAGAAGAAAAGTAGAAGAAGAAGAAGATGACGACGATGATGAAGAAAAATTGCCTTCTCCTTAAAAAGGAAGAATAAAAAAAATTAAAGAATAAAAAAAGAAGAAGAAGATCCAATAAAGAAAAAAAAAGAGAAAAGAAAGAACTAAAGAAGAAGAAGAGGAGAGAGAATCGATGAAGAAAAAACGAGAAGAAGGAAAAAGAGGAGGTAATTTAGTTTTTTGTTATATTTTTAACGGTAAAAATAAATGAAAGAATTATTTTATAAACAGAAAAAAAAATATTTTAATAAATTTCTGAAAATGTAAATACCAACTTATTAATAATAATAATATTTAGAAACTAAATTACAAATCTCCATAATTTTAATTTCATTTCAATATATTCAAAAGGGAAGGATCTAAACCTCATGAAGTATCTTAAAATTTAGAAGTTTCATTAGGGCCGCCACCGTGATAATATAGAAATCTGATAATTATAAAGTATCTTATATTATACTCTAATTTACTGTAGAAGGGAATTAAAATAAAAGATAATAGCGTTCTTGACAATGACCTCTTCTTAAAAATTAAATTGCGTAGAGGCCCCTTTTCTTTTACGTTTACTGCAAAGCCTTCTTCTCTACTAGTCCTAATAGGTGTACTGAATCAGCTTGTAAAGTTAGGCGTTTTCAGACTTTTTCTTTTTTTATATATATAGACTCACTCAATTAATCCGCATTCGCATCGGACTAATCCATTATAGAGGTAAGTAAAGTTCTTCCTCTCATATTCTAAATGTGCTTACATTCATCTCATGTGTTTGCGGGATTAGATAAAAGCAAGAATAAAAATGGGTCAAATCTTCTAAAAAAAGCCAATCTCCTTGTCCGCCTATCTGTCTTTTTTTTTTTAAAACCTAATTAAACATATGGGCTTCTGTTTAATGGATTTGTTTATTTAGCTAGCTTGTCTCTTACTGTAAATCTCAGCTGGTTGCTGTTCCTGGTCTCATTATTTATGGCGAGATGTTCTGGGATTATGAAACTTGCTGTTTTAAACTTATGTATGAGGCTTAGAAAGATTTTGATGCAGGAAAAATGATGATCAGAAAGGGAAGTCCATCAAAGAAGAGAAGGACAAAGAAACAGGCTTTTCATGGTATTTTGAAGGGCACCCATTCTTCAGAATTTCTAGACTCTGACCTCGTACTACAAGTCTCTAAGGTTAGTTTCTGTAACCAGTTTCTGTACCAAAGATTTTAATGGGAAGAATCAAAGTTCTTATGATTTTTTTCGTTTAGGTTTACATGAAGGGTGGTTCGATTTCAAAATCTGGTTCTGTTCAGAAGATTCTCAGGAGAGTGACGAAGCATCGTGCAGCCATGGCAGTAGTTGTGGAAACAAACCTGGAAAACTCTCCAAGGTAATGATTGAACTATATAGCAACTTTAAACAGGAAAGTGAATTGAGTTCTTGAAAATTTTCTCTAATTATGCACAGAAATATGTTCCAGGAAACGGCTTTCGGTGGGTAGATATGATGCTGGTCAATTGCCGGAAATGATCATTCTTCAGTCTGTTCATGATGGGAGGATGATATTCACAGGGAGCTTGCTTCGCCAGATAGAAGGTTTTAATTTGGTTTTCAAAACAAGTTAAATTCTGGACCATTACATCAACGGAAACTCATCAGACCCTTAATTTAGCTACAAGAAGATGAAATTCAAACCCTTCTACTTAATTAGCTACTAGTTTTTCATCTGATGACACAACATAGATCACACTTGTCAGTTAACCACGTATCAACTTTTCTGAATTTAATCCATTTTTCACAGGCCTCGAGTTGAATTCAGGACCTGATTTTGATCTTGAAAACCATAGCAGTTCAAGAGAAGCCAGGGCCTCTGCCTTCAGTGAAATCAAATCCTGTGCCATTCAAAGCTCTGAAGAATTTTCAAGAAATGGTATTGCTAGCTTAAAAGATGGAAATGTATGCCAGAAGAAAGTTACCCTGAAATCGATTTCTGTGATCAGAAAAGAGCTTCCAGAATCAAATCTCGGTTGGCCTCTCCTTCCAAGAACTACAACTCTGAGTAAAGAAGCATTGAGAAAATCAAAAGCAAGAAGTCTGTCCCTGATAGAAAGGGTCATGAATCTACCTACTCGATCCTTTGACATGACAATGGAAAAGCAAGCTGATTCAGATTCTGCTGAAGAGAACATATCCTTGGATGCCAAAACAGAAGATTCCAATATCTCTGAAAATAAATCAGTTGATGGAAGCAGCAATAGAGAAGATGAGGGGCGTGGTCTTCTGCAAGAAATCTCTTCGAGTTCAGTTTCTGCATTAACAGAAGAATCGACACAGTTTAAATTTGGTTGGCCTCTCCTTCGCATAAAGACTTCTGCAACTGTAGACGCTTTGGAAGAATCGACACAAGCTTCTCCTAAATCCCAAATTAATATGCCTTTCAAAGAAGCAGAAGCTTTAGCAGGAATAAGAGAGCTGCCATTAATGAAGCTGGAACTTTTTCTCAGATTGAAGTCATCTGGCTGCAAGCAGTTCAGCTACGAGGAGCTTGCGAGAGCAACCCATAAATTTTCCTCAGGTTTAACATCTTTCTTTGGGTTTACTGATACAGCCTTTTGTTTCTTTGACAAAGTTTTATTCAAGCAAGTTCAACATTTCCAACAGGAAACTTGATTGGAGAAGGAGGATGCAGCAATGTATATAAGGGATCCCTTCATAGAGACAAGCTAGTGGCAGTAAAGGTTCTAAAACAGTACAAAGAAGCTTGGAACGACTTCTCCTTGGAAGTAGAGATTGTGTCTTCATTAAAGCACAAGCACATTACACATCTGCTAGGTGTATGCATTGAAGATAATCATCTAATTTTGGTATATGATTTCTTGTCCAAGGGAAGCTTAGAGGAAAGATTAAAAGGTGATTTTCTGTGATTATTATTGTGCTTTTTCAGAAAAAGGTGATCAATGTACTTGTAATTGAAACATAAAACCTGACACAGGTCACAATGAGAAGTCTATGACGCCCTGGAAAGTGAGGTTCAAAGTGGCCATTGCAGTTGCTGAAGCTCTAAATTATCTGCACAATGGATGTTCTCCCTCAGTTATTCACAGAGATGTGAAGTCCTCTAACATTCTCCTCTCTGATGACTTTCAACCACAGGTACTGTTTTATTCAAATTCTTCGTTTGGAAACACCTAAAAGCAAATTATTATTATACCGGTCTAACTAAAACCGATCTAAATAATTTTAAAACTTATTTTCCATTATAGTTAACCTAAAGTTATTTACTAGTTCGAAATAGCTATTTATAAACACTTTACAATTTTCACCTGTAACATCCCACCATTTGTGAGATGGAAATCCCATATCGGTGAAGGAATTGAATTAAAGGGTATTATTATATAATTAGCTCAGAACTATTAAATAGCTGTTAAATAACTTGGTTAGGCATTTTGTGTTTGATAGAAAATGGATTCTAAAATTATTTAAACCAATTTTGCAGGACTGTCACAATTTTATACTTAGAGTCGCCACAGAAAATACCAACTCTTTGAAAATTTGGTCATAAAAAATTCAAATAAATAGTTTAAAATAGGTAGCCATGACAAGGAAAGAATGCAGAAAAATTCACCCGTTTCAACTCCCACTAACAACTGCACAAAATTTAAAATTCACAAGAACTACAGTCCTGAAATTGTTCTTATTTCCATCTGTCCAGTTATCAGATTTCGGGCTTGCGACATGGGGACCTAAAGATACAGCCTACATGTCCAGCAGTGACATTGTTGGAACTTTTGGATATATAGCTCCAGAATATTTTATGCATGGAAGGGTCAGTGACAAAGTTGATGTATACTCTTTTGGAATAGTTCTGCTAGAATTGTTAACGGGAAAGAAGCCGATTATCTCAAAAAGTGTAGAAGGACAGGAAAGCTTGGTCATGTGGGTAAGAATTGCTACTTTCTTTCACTGCTTGAAGATTTTTCATATGTTGTCTCCGATGTTATTAACCAGCCGATTTGTTCTAATTCAGGCAATGCCATTACTGGAGAGTGGGAAGCTTGAAGCCTTAGTGGATCCGATGTTATTTGGGGAGTTTGACACTGTTCAAATGCAGAGGATGGTTCTTGCAGCAACCTTCTGCATCAAACAATCGCCCAGATTACGACCAAAAGCGAGCCAGGTTCATGTTACTTTCGTAGTTGTAATAATTGGCTGATGAAAAAAACTTTAGCGGGAAAGAAAAAGAAGAGAGGGAGGGAAAATAAGGAGAGAAAATGAAGGGAAAAAAAACTTATTGTTCGGATGCTAGGAAGGAGCATCCGAAAGGAAAATAAAAGAGGAAAGTTGTTTTTTAATTTGATATTCTTATATTAATATTTGGGTTTCAAGTTAACACTAAGATCTTCAATCCCATTTTTCAGATATTAAACCTGTTAAGGGAGGAGAAAGAAGTAAGAGAATGGATCAAAGACTATGTTGACGATCTACTGCAGTCAAGTTATGAGGAAATTGATGAATTTTCCCCAGAATTTGATCAAAAGCTACCAAGGTCAGATTCTTCATTTCTGGGTTTGGATGAAGATGATGATTCATCGATAAGGAGTGCAGAACAGAGGCAATTGAAAGATTACTTGAAAGAACAGCAAGATTAATCACCATTAAACTTTTTGTTTAAATATAGCTTGACTTATTTCTTATTGCTCTCCGAAAGCTTTGGCACTTAGGTGGCCAGAGGGAAGCAGTTGAACAACAAGAATTTTGATTGTACATAGCAATCCTTGGTTAAAGAATTACAGACAAAGGAAATGTGTAAAGCTGGACTACTCCACCCGTTGTTTGAGCCTTTGCTTCAACATTTGCTGGGCATCTTCACAACATTTGCTGCATGAATAACTTGCTCACAATTAAGAAATCTCTGGTGAATAAGAAGGATGGATCTCCATATTCACTAATAAAGGTGTATATACGCTCTCAATGTATTAAATAATTTGAGAAATATTTACCTGGACATGATTTATTATGAATTAATGGATTTTCTAAGGCATAAATAAATTGGACTCATCTTGTTGATGGATCTAGGGCGATCCTCCTTTGAATAAAATATAAATATAATTTAATAAATAAATTAAATTATGAGAGAAATTTTTAGATAGACTCTGGTTCATTACAGATCAAGCCAATTATATGCAGAAATATGTGAGTTCCATTTTTTTTATATGGGACCTACTTGTTTGTGTCTTACAATTTGACTTGGTCCATGGTGGCCAGAGTCTAGATATAGACATGGACTGATTTCGGTTTGAAACTAATAGTTTGATTTAATTTTTTACTCGAACTGAAACCAGCCTGATTTAAAACAGTTCAAAATAATTTCAGTTTTTTAATGGTTTTGGTTTGGTTCCGATTTGATTTTAAAAGAGTTCTTATTTTGAGTTTATACGGTTTCAGTTCTATTTAAGTCCAAATTTTATATGATTCAACCTGATTTCAATTTGATTCCAATTCAAAATTTTTAAACTAAAAATTTAAATAAAATTGAATAATAAATAAAAATATTAAGTTTTATTAATTATGTGATATATCTTGTTCATAATTCAATAAATAAATAAAATAACATTAAATTTAAATAAAAATAACATTAATAAGTTTGTTAAAAAAATTTATTTGAGACTTACGTTACCTATGTATCTTTATAAGTATTAGAGGAATCAAAACTCTCGTAGTCCAGTTACAATAATTATATTTAATCTTTATTGTATATCTTCGACTTCTAATGAAGTATTGCTTTGACTTCATGGGTGCTTTTATTTTCAAGGTCTTGACTATGATCTTAAGTTCTAATTCAATAGTCTAAACAAAATTGTGCTTTAAATGCCGAAGCACTAAGTTTGGAACGTTTTTTTATGTAATATCAAACCACCACAATTAAATGTTTATTCTATGGCAACTTAAGATATCGTGACCTTTAATAATTCTTTCACAACTTTTAATAAAACTAAAAATTTTGATTCATATCATTTCCACCATTTTAATATGCAAAAATTTAAATTATTACTATCGCCAAATTCAAAATTAGTGTATAAATATAAATCAATTTTAGTTAATCCACCGGTCCTTCTTACTCTTCTTTTGTCTTTATATTAAATATTATGAACTTTTCTTTGTATGGTTAGATTGTTAATTATTTATATTTCTTGTGATGAAAGATTCTCTAAGCACAATTGATGCATCAACCGCCATAAGAGAGTCGTATATATCCAAAACATTTTATTTTACCTTATTTATTACTTTGAGTGCCTCAAATTTGATATCATTAGCATTATAATAATCTATTAATAAATTACAAATTTCATCTATTTTAATTTTAGGATAAAAAAGATACAGCCATTTTATTTTATTATTTCAATATAATCTTTCATTTCAATATCTTCTCCATTATTTTTTTAATGTCGATACAATATTAATAGATTCAATTAAAAATACTATGTTGTTCTTGAATAAATATGAGAAAAAATTTCAATAACATCATTAAAAATCAATAAAATTTTATATATTTTTTCATAAATATTTCAATTATTTGCATCATAGGTAAATGATGAAAATTTACTCTCAAAAAATGAAAATAATAAATTCCTATATAGTTTGATTTACCATTTTATAAGTGAAACTCCACATTGTAGGAATATCTTTTGTAAATTTTATGGATTTTAAATTATTGTCTGCATAATAATATTTTTATTCTCTCTTAACATTTGAATATAACTATAAAAAAATTTAATATATTTTTTATAGGTTGAATATATAGATTTAAATTTTTAATTCCATTTTATACATGTAAATTAATCACATGATATGCACATCTAATATGAAATTATCTACCATTAAAAATTGATTGACATATATTTTTTAAAGATAGTATTTACTGAAATATTATTAATTCAATGCAAAAGATATTAAAATTAAGTGAATATTTTTAAAAAAATATTTTTAATTAATCGTACAATATTTTGTATAGCGTGTTTTTCATTAAAAGTTCTAAAATGTAATAATTTTTTTTGCATAACATAATCCTTATAAACCCAATGACAAATAATCCCCTTATATGAATTAACTTGTCTTGTCTTGATCTGTCTAAATATTTGAACAAATAGAAATTTTATATTTCAATTATAATAACATTCGAATCAATTGATTTTTAACTTTACACTTTATATATCTTTTTAAAGAATTGATAAATTTTTTATATTGAGAACATAAAACAGTTTAAAAAGATTTGCAAAATCATAATTTTTGAGTAAATGAAAAATACAAGTGTTTAACACTTACTAATTTTAACCATTTCTTTTTTAGTCGAAACACCATAAAATTTTAAGATAATAAGTGATTGATAGTTTTAAATTTTACAATTTGGGTATATCAAGCTTCACTAAGATGTTTATTTTAAATGTTTCTTTAAAAGGTTTCATATTTACTTTCGTTTTGAAATTTAAAAAGATCAAACTTTAACGTATGATATAATTGAGTTGACTCTATTGTAAATTTCATTTTTAGTATTGGTGTTCACGCTTCATCTTCATTATCATTTATATTTATATACTACGATATGATATTTATTGGATCTGTGACAGAGATCTGACTATCAAATAATTTATCGAAAGTGTCAAAATTTATGGGTCTGAAATAGATATCAAAATGTATTTTAATTAATAAAATTCATTGCTTTCCTTTTGCTTTTGTCTGCTCTCATCGATAAATTTTCAGAATTTATCATATTAAACTAAAAAAATATTAAATTGAAATATTAGAGTTTTTGAAAAAATGAAAATAATTTGAGTGAATTGAAATGATTTCAAGTTGAAGAACATATTGAGAAAATTGAGAATCCAGAAATTTTTAGATGATTCCTCATGAAGTAAAATTTTGATATTTAAAAAAAAAAAATTTAAAAATTTAAAACGGTTCAAAATTGGACCGTTTGTTACCTTTAGGCTTAGGGCCTACGTATGGAGCCTAGGCTGCAAGCCTGAAGGCGGCCTGCAGCCCATAGAGAAAGGGCCAGTCTCCTCGTGTTCAACCATGGGAGCCATGTGGCAATTTTGACATGTGGCGTTTTCTAATTGGATGTTTCAGTATAATTTTAAAGTTAATCGAAATCGAATAAGACTTTCTATTTGAATAGGACAATTTCGATTCGATTTTGATTTTAGTTTAGAGAAGAAGAGTTTATAACCAATATCTCCCTAAAAGATTTCGATTCGGTTTATAAATTGAAACCATTTAATCAATTCAATTTTAAATTTAATTAATTCAATTTCAATTCGATTCATTATTTGAACTAAAATGTAGTCAGGCCTATCTATCAAATATTTTTTAAAATCATCAATGCTTATTTTATAATTTAAAAAAGAGTTATCAAACCATAAGCTACTATTTCAACTTCATATCAAAGTGATCATTCTGTGTATGTATAAGATCTTCACTCCAAAGTCAATGAATTTTAATATATGTATATAGAAAATTTTTAAAAGGTGGCTAGCCTGAATTAAATCTTGTTTAATTTAAAATACTCTGATTTTTAGTAAGTATATTTTCAAGAAATTCAATTATTATAAAATTGTACTGTAAAAATAATATTTCAACTTTACATTTTAAAAGTAAAGAAAAATCAATCAAATTATATTATAATTAACATGTTAATTAAAACTTAAACCTTAGGATATTAAGTTTTAAAATTTGAGGATGCATATAAATGAGCATAAAATAATTTGCCATTTTGATTAATTGAAATGTTTATTTAATTTGGCTCGATCATGAAATGGATTACTATTAGCTTATGAAAAATAATTAGATTTGGTATGTTGAAAACGGAAAAATCTCGACTGAGATAAGGGGCAGCATTAATACACACAAAAATAACCGTAAATCTTTTTTTTTTTTTGGGTGTAGGCAGCAGTCATTTAAATTTAAAAAAAATTATCATTTAATATTTATCTTATAATAAAATTTATTAATTAATTTTTTTATTTTAAAAATATATTAATTTTTTTTATATTTTAAAAGTTTAATAATTAATTTTTCGTTAATTTTAATAAATTATTTAGTATTTATAATTTTAAAAAAATTATTCGATAATTTCTTAATTTTTTAAAAAATTTATTACTTAATTATTTTATATTAAAAATATTTTATATTTTTTTATAATATTTAATGAATAAATTAAATATTAAAAAATTTTAATATACTTTTAAAATAAATAAATTAATTAGTAAATTTTATTATATGACAGCGACTAACTAGTTTATTTCTCTTGTTCAAATTGATATAAATTTATAATTTTTATATGTAAAATCATTTTTCCATTTGGTTTTAGGATTGAAAAAGGGCATACAAATTGGTACAAATTCAAATTAGTATCCAAATATTTAATCAAAGTGCAAATAAGTTAAATTTGATATTTGATCAAATAAATCTTAAAAGTTTTATCTTTAATTTTAAATAGTTTTATTCTAATAAAAATTAGTTTTTAATTATAAAACATTATTTTTGTAATTTTAAATATAAAAAATTATATGCTATTGTTAATTAAAACAAATCTTAGAAATATAAGGAAAATATTAAATAATTTTTAATATTTAAAACTCAAAAAATTATTTTATTAATAAAAATTAATATTTTACATGATCATAATTTTTTTTTAATTTCAACACAAAATTCAAATTAGTTTTGTTTAAACCTTAATGAAAGTGGGGAGGTTTATTTAGATATTCTTTCTTTTGGTGATTAATTAAGATCAATCTCAATCTGCAACTTTAGATAAATTATTATAACTATTATTTCTTTAAACCATTCTAAATCCAAAATTTATTTGTTTAATTTATCTATTTAAAATCTAAAAAGTTGGCTTCTCAAATTTTGAAAGTATTTCATAATTAGGTTTTGGAAATCAAAATCTACTATTATTAATCTTGATTTGTAAACTTAAAAAGAAATTATTGAATATCTAAAAGAGGGGAAAAAATAAGTAAGAACTATTAGAATAGTAAAAAAGATAATAAAAGAAAACTATTCTTGAATCTTTCCCGATGATCAAACTGACAATTTCCCCAAATTCTGAATCCTCTCAATTTTACGTCTGACTCTTTCTTTCGAATCCCATTTCTCTACCACCACCCCCTCCTCTTCTCTCTGCCTCACCCGATTCTTCTGCTCTCACTAAATCTGCAACTCTTTCAATCCCTTTTTGGGATTTTGGCAACTTGGGTTGTTTTTATTTTCAATATTATCCATCAATTATCATGTTTTTATTTATTTTAATTACTTTTAAATCAAGATTTTGTCGGTTTCCCACTCTGTCTATCTATAAATATTCTCTTCAGAATGCAAAGGCAACGCCTTTAATGAGAGAGAGGGAGAGAGAGAGGGAGAGAGATTGTCATGCATCTCTTCTGATATAACGACATGAAACTCTAGCTTTAAACCTACCCCACCTCGTCTATCCTTTCTGGTTTATTCTTCTTTTTATTATTTTTTTGCTAATTCATTGCGAGGCCATGAAATGTTTATGTGATTAGAAAGAGACGTTTTGGTGGTTTTTTGCTCTCTTAGTTATTATGGCTGTTCAAGCACAGTTGTACTCTGAAAGTCTGTGTCTTCCCCTCTCTGGTTTGCAGGATTCTATGGTTAATAATCATGTTTCTGGGTTTGATGCCGATTTGTGTTTCGCTTTTCAAGAATCCCAGCAGCCGAATCTCTTTCTTCAACCTCAGAGCTCTCAAACTGTCGGGTTTTATTGCAATAATAGAGACGCAGGGCCTTCTTCTTCTTCTTCACATTCAACTTGTGATAGTTTCATCTCCATGGCTCTTTCTCAATCTCTAGAGGCTCGTCTCCTCGAAATACAAAGGCAAGAGGTGGACTCCATTCTTCAATTACAGGTGAATACAACCCTATTCTTCTTTTTCCATATGTTAAAATGTAATACTGTCTATTAATGGCTTATTACTTGCCAAAATAAATGCAGAACGAGAGGCTAAGGTCTGCATTGCAAGAGCAAAGACGGAAACAACTGGGAATTCTCCTAAAGAGTGTGGAATCCAAGGCCATGTCTTTAATGAAGCAAAAAGAAGAAGACTTGGCACAAGCAACAAAGAAAACGATGGAGCTTGAAGCTTGCTTAAAAAAAGCACAGATAGAGAGAGAAACATGGCAAAGAGTAGCAGGAGAAAACGAAGCAATGATTATGGATCTAAGCAACACTTTAGAGCAAGTCAGAGAGAGACTGTTTTTAGACAGCACTAGAGGCCAAGATACTGATGAGTCCTCTTGCTGTGGTTCATGCGAGAAAGAACAAGAAGATAATTCCACAAAAAAGATGGCCTGCTGTAAAGGGTGCAATTCTAGGGCCTCGTGCGTTCTCTTTCTTCCTTGCAGGCATCTCTGCTCGTGCAAGTTTTGTGAAGCTTTTCTCGCCTATTGTCCCGTCTGCGACTCCGTAAAGGAAGGAAGCATGGAGGTTTTTTGGGTTTAACAATTCAGCAAAGGCACAAAAGCCAAAAGAAAATGGTAAAATAGAAAGAAAACTGAAATGGGAAACTTATTTTTTTCCATTTTTTTGGGGAAGAACACACGATGATTCTTGATATATACTCTAGTAGTGTTTTTCTTTTCTTTTTCAAGGCTTTTTTCACTGTTGTTTCTTGAATCGAAATGATCAGGAAATGGTCAGTTAATTTTATTTTACCTGATTTAGCTTAAACGAAAGGTAACTTTAAAACCATTATTTATTTTGATTCTGTTCTTTCTTTGGCTCACAACCCACAATAAATAAAAATGGCAGCCAGCTTTAGCCGTAACAATATGCTGCTTTTGACTGACAGAAAAGAAGTTTTGACATATATATCAAGAACACAAAACAATTAATTGAACTGTCACCGCCATTACTTCAATATACTAATCTCTTTGCTTATTCCAATAACTCATCTCCCTCGTTATACCAAACACCATTTCTTCTATCCGATTGAAACCTTGAGTTAAAGGCTGTGATTATCAAATATTCAAAAATATAATTTTTTTTAAATACTCTTTATTCTATATATTTAAGTTATTAAAAACTAAAATATTTTAATAAATGTCGATGAAAGATAAAAATACTTAAAATTTGCTGTTTTACCATAAATGAGGTTTCTGTCCCTTTGTTTGAATGCGAAGAAAAAATGAAGGCAGATCAATTTTGTGCATATGTAAAAGTGGTATCAAAACGAAGGCTGCAAAAGTGGTGTTTGATGTTAGTTGTCATTATGTAATGGTACCCATCTTTTGGGGCCATAATGGTGGAGGATATGGGGTAGTGTCCCACAATGTCGAATACCAAAAGAACCATTTTCTAACTAAGGGGTTTTGTTTTTGTCTGTCTGATACGATGAGAACTCTTGCAGTCCCTTTGCTCCACTCCTGTGTCCATAATAATCCCATATAAAGAGAGACCAAAAAGCTTTGTATAGTTTTTGTTTTGTATGGAGTTAGGGATAGTGTGAGGCAAAGCTGCAGTGTAGCCACCAACAACTTATCAGTGTAAATTCTGCATGTCAAGTTTCAATTGCGTTCCCTTTACTGCCAGAAATTTTACTACGTGGAATGATTATATTATAGTAATCTATTATGATGAATATGCGATTTTTGTACGGTAAAATGGTTGTATTTAGTAATTCTTTTACGGGCTATGTTTACACCAAATTGATGAGTAATAAATTAGTATATTTTTTATTATTATCAACCACTTCAATTTAACTATTTAAATATTTATTAATTATTAATTATATTTATAATTAATTATTAATTATTTACATGTATGTAAATATTTTGGGAGAAGAAAGCAAGGCCCGGTGAATGTTGTCTGGAAGCGCATCCTAACGTTACGCACTCGCACTTGTTCACGTTGGATTGGATAGTGTTACTTGTAAAATCAGAAAAGCCGAAGTCGCGAGCGCTTAAATTTATTTAAATATATTTATTATTAAATTAAATTTATAGATATATATTTTTTTAAAGTTATAATTGAATTTATTTTGATTATATTTATATTTAAATATTTTAAAATTTTCAGTATTTAAATGATAAGAAAAATAATAAAAAGAAACTAAAATGGATAATTATTATTAGAAAATCGTAGATTTATAAAATTATATTTTATACAATATAGAATACTAAGAAAAATTATGAAACGATTACAATTAAATAGAATAACAATTATTATATTTTTTACGTATAGATTATACTTAATAATTTATAAAAACTTTATTCCTAATCTAGTCGGCTAGGTAATCTCTTGCATGCCACGTGGCGCAACGATCAAGCGCAAGCACTATAATCTTCCGTGTTGGATGTTACAGCTAAGACAACTTCCAAAAATTAATTCTCCTAATCTTCTTCTTCCAGTTTACCAGTTTGTTCGTCGTCTCTGGTCTGGAAAGCTGAAGAGGAGCTTCTAATCTATTTATGCTCGATAACGAAATCGGCAGCCGATTAGAACCAGAGATGCAACAAGGAGATTACAATTCCTTCTACCCATACCCACCTCATCTGCAAAACCCTAATCCCAATCCCAATCCCAATCCTAATCCTCCTTTAAACGATCACCACCAAACTTCATACGCATCAGCTCCTCCGTTCACCACCGCTTACGCCGCCTCTGATTACCCCGGTTATCCCCCCAATTACCCTCCCTATACTCAAAATCCCTATTCCGTCCCTCCTCCCACAGCTCCCTCATACAATCCACTGCCGCCGTCTCCTCCCCCTCCTCCTCCTCCGGCTACGACAGCAGCTCCGAACCCTAATAGTTTGCAATCTTCCTTTAACTCGCCACCGCAACCTCCTCAACCTTCTTTCCCTCCCTATGATTCCAATGGGCCCTACCAGCCAACAACCACTCAGCAATCCTATTATCCGCCTTACGATAAGACGGCTTCCAGTTATGCTCCTCCGCCATCTTCCTCTTCATCAATCCCGCCGAATTCTAACCCCAGTGTCAATCCGCCATACTCCTCCATTTACACTGCCCCGCCCTATAATAATCCTATAGGATCGTCTGTCCCTCCTGCATATGAGAATCCATATGAGAATTCGTTGAAATTTGATCAAAGCGTCAGCTATTTTGATGATAAGTATGGAGGTTATACACGGAGCGGATCTGATTTGGGGCCGGATCCATATGGGAAGCGGCCAGAGAGCAGGTACGATATCGGTCGCAATGATGGGTATGGGGATGGGGTTTATGCCTATGAAGGAGGTAAGGTGGAGCCATACGGGGCCAGGGGCACTGCGCCAAAATCATCAACTTGGGCTGGGTTTGACGATTATGGCAGAGCTATTAGCTTTCCTTCTGGGAAGGACTCATCAGTTGGTTCGGGATCAGTTAAGATTGTGCGAGCGGTACCAAAGGCAGAAACGCAGCAGGATGTTAAGAGTGGGGTCCAAAAGTTCAGGGTTAAGCTGCTGGCTGAAAGCGGAGGCCAGAGCACCATGGATGTACTTTGCCAGGTACCTCATTTTCCCTTTGTCTGTGCCAGATGTTATGTTTTCATTCATATAAATATTCGGATATTGTTAATATTTATCGTCAAGATAGGGCATCATTGCCAGCACCAATTGATTTTCTTTATATTCACTCACAGCCATGAAGTTAACGTTGGTGAAACGTGAGAGATAGTTATTATGAGTGGGAAGAAAAGAACTTAAACATTGTGGGTGTTTTGGTCCAGAATTGTGTTTCTTAGTTTGCGGATTCTTTTCTAAAATTTCTCGACTTCTATGGAATTGGGCCTAGAAATATACAATTGAATTCTTGGAGTTGGAAGTGAAATGGACAAAGTTATGGTTCCAAACATACCAAAATGTGATTGCAAATAAATTCACCATAAAATACTATGGAATTCATTTGTTCAAAATATAGTTATTAAAAGCGCCTTTCAGGCTCAAGGCATACCAACTTCAACTCTAATACATCTATAGGAGGAAGGCAGACAATATTCACTAGGCATGCACCTTATGTTCCTGGCGTGCTCCTTGTTCCAGGTGCAGGAGTTTAGGAGGTCTGCTTCTTTGGTTCCAACTTCAATGAGCACTCCCATTGAGAAAAAAAAAAGACAAAAAAAACACACACCTACTACTGGGACTAGAGATTTGCCAATCAAATAGACTCCAATATTGATGCACTAAGAACTTCTCAAAATTAGTATCACTACTGATAACTAGTTGCTAAGATGTCATCAAAACACCACACACATGATCGTAAACCTCCTTTCTTCCATTTTCAACAAATCAATGTCCTTTTAATTCCTCTCCGCTTGCATTGTTTTTAATGTACTTTTATTACCTTTCTCATCTTAACTACTTTTTGGGCCCCTCTGATTCTGGTTTATCAAAAATTGTCGTCTTTAAATATCATTGACAATGCTATGTGGGTCCTTTATTTCATTGTTATTGTGATATTATTTATTATTATTATTATTATTATTTTAAAGAAAAGACACCAACATACTTTTTTGGTAATTTATTTCTTGATTATGTGCCATCTAATTCTAAAGAAAACTAGAAATATGTTATTTAGGTCCTTTGTTTTTAGGTTAACTAAAATTGCCTTTTCTCATTTTCTTGAACACTAATAGTGCCATTTGGTTTTGTTTGGGAATATGAAAAATTTAAGTTTTATTTTGGAATGTTTGAAGTTCTAGAAAAATTAATATTGTTGGTAGTCTGTATTATTTTATACTTTTCTATACTATTAATGCTTTATAGATTGAGAATTTTGATAAGTTTGGTTAAATAGATCTACATCTACTGTTATATTATTTATATTATTTTTATTTTTTGAGTCTCACCTTGTTCAGGCACATGGTGTGTCTTGCACCTAGGGCCCAATGCTCCTGTGCGCCTTAATGCACATTGAGCTTTTAGTATATATGGTTCCAAACAGGGGCTACAGTAACTTTTGGTTGAGGTTTCAGCCCCTAAATTGATGTTGATGCATCATTAAACAGAGCCTTTTCGTTTCTTGTGTCTAATCAAGTTGAATGTACTAGTACCAACTAGGATTTACTTTGTGGAATTGAGCCTAAAATGGCTGTTGACTCTCCCTTAAGTTGTTTGTAAACCACAGGGATGACTACATGTAGCTGAAGTTTTTGTCAAATCTCTTGGTTGAACCCCACTCCCACCCCCCCCCCCCCCACACAAAAAAAAAGCATTTTTGGAATTTTGTCTCATTAAATTTAAGTTGTCTTTCAGATTGGCTTGGATGGTATTCGTATGCTTGATCCTAGTACCGGCCGGACATTGAGAATATATCCTCTTGAGAACATAACAAGATGCGATGTGAGTCGATGAATTCCTCTCGTCTTCTCATGCATTTCCCCTTTGAAATGTTGATGGATTAATATTGGGATATACTCCCTTCTCGTGTAGGTAACTGATTCATCTACCTTTGCATTCTGGTCCAAGAGCGCTGTGGATATTGAACCAAGACGTATAAGATTACAATCAAATAGTTACACTACCAATACACTTCTTGACATAGTGACAGCAGCAACTGTGCAGGTGCGGTCATATGAACTTATTTATTTTCAATCCTGTCTGCTTATATCATAGTCACAACTCACATGTGATTCTGTAGGATCATTTGTTAACATAACTAGCATCTCTTTTGTTACTATCATTATAACTTTGCTTCAAACCAAATTCTGGTTCTAGATCTGTACCAGAAAGAAATTGCTACAAGGCGACAAGAAGTGTTGAAATTTGTAAAACCTTTGTAGAAAGATCCAAAAACTAAAATAAAAAAAAACTCAAATGATTGGCTGGTTTAAAAGAAAAAAGAGCACCTGTTCCATTATCCATTCGAAGGCTTCTTGCTAGGATTGGATGAAATTGACAATATTTTACTGGGCTGATAGAAAGCGGTGGCATAGGAGATGTGTAATAGGAGTAATTTTATTTCTATATTAGATGCTGAAATTTGAGATGAAAATATTTGCTTGGGGGCATTAGCATTACAGTATTTACTCTATATTGGTGGAAAATTGAAATGCAAACTGGCTAGCTTAAAAATTTCTAGCTAGTAAAAGCTTTAGCAAGTCTATTTCCTATTGAATTGCAGGGTTGGGATTATCATATATTTGTTCTATTGTGAGAAGAAAACCAGTTACAGATGGCTAAATATCCGTCAAGCTGACAAAGGAGACTTTGGTGTTGGCTTTTGTTGTTGCTTATCTGTATGATGTCTGTTAATACACCATTGATATTTGTTAATATAAGTCTTTATAGTGAATGATTCTCTCTTTTAGAGGCTTTATGTTGAATGTTTAGGAGTGAGTTAAAGGAGGGTTCTTTTTCTGTAATCTGTATTCAAGGTTAGCTTGTCAAGATCATCGTCCCCTTCCCAATTGAGATAAAATTAGAAGTAAATAAATGAAAGAACTGCCCACTCCTTTTTAGGATTGAGTTGGAGGCTTCTTTTCTGTGTTCAAGGTGTCCCTATGTAGGGAGGAAGGTGGAGCTACATATAAGCATGTGGAGATCATCCTTTGCTCTTCCCAACTGAAAGAAAAATTGAAAATAGATAAGTAACAGTCTGCCCAACTGGTTGGAAATGGCAGGGTAGATGTTGAATTCTTTTATCCATCAGGTTGGCAAGCATGCTTATTGTTGCCGTATTATTTAGGACCCTCTAGTGCGGTTACAGCTGAGGGAACTCAAGTTTCATCTAGTATCCTTCAAGTTACCTATAGTTGAATTACATACAGAGGTGGCAATTAGTTAGCTGCTTTATCCACTGGTCGACTGTCATTATTTTTTCCCGTTTTCTGATAATGCAGCTCAAGGAGATGGGTGGGAGCAGGAGGCCAACTGAATCTTCAAAGATGCCTGAGCAGCCAACTGAGAAGAAAAAGGGGTTTGTTGATTGGATGAACTTGATAAAACCTGGCAATGAGGAGAAAGATCATTGGGTAAATATAGAGATTTGAGATAGAGATTTAATTAATTATTTCTTTAATGCACTAGCATTTGTGGTGGCTGTTTCTTTCTTTGCTTTGTTTATCATGAATTTGATTGAAAAATGTTTTGTCTACATTGTTATTTTATATGCAGGTCCCTGATGAAGCCGTTTCAAAGTGTACAGCGTGTGGGACAGATTTTGGGGCTTTTGTGCGCAGGGTAAATTCATTTTCACCAGTTTATGAACCACCTTTGAGTTTAGGGATCCTTATTTATGAATCTAATGTCTTCCCTCTTCCAACTATCTGTCAGCATCACTGCAGAAACTGTGGAGACATTTTTTGTGACAAGTGTACACATGGGAGAATTGCTCTTACTGCTGATGAGAATGCTCAGCCTGTTAGAGTTTGTGACCGATGCATGGTATGTGTGCTATTATGAAAGAAGAAAATACAGTTGGCTTCCCTTCTGTTAGAATAACACGTGTTGTGCCTATAATTCAGGCGGAAGTGACTCAGAGGCTGAGTAATGCAAAGGAAGCAGCCAGTAAACCTGCAGGATTGCAGTCTCATGAGGATCTTGCAAGGAAGCTTCAGGTAAACAATATATATTTCTTTTAGGCATTCTGCTCTCTTTTCACTGTTGGGCTTTGGATAAGTTGCTCAGATATTTCTGCTTAAAAGTGTATTTCTGATAGTGATTTTTTACGAATGGTGATTATTTCCCGACAGGAGGAAATGGAGAAAAATCGCAAAGCATCATCAGGTAATCTTGTTATTTGGAATTGGTGTTTCGTTTGTATGTTGAGAAGCTATTTACATATGTATTTTAATATTAGTTGAACTTATAGTGGTGGGTAAACAAGTTCCCTACTTGATGGATCATATTGAACTGTCTTTGGATGTGCACTAACCATCAAACGAGTTGGCTTTAGGAGAAGTTTATGCTTGTTCCCAAAGACCTGTATATCTAGTTCACACGAATTTTGTTTGCCTTTTCAGGATCCAAGTCAGATGGATCTGGGAGGAGGATGAGGGAAGTTGCTTGTCCTACGTGCACTGTCCATTTGCAGGTTTAAATTCATTCTTTGCGATGTTGTCATACTTAAATTTCCATGTATCCTGTATATTCATGATGGTTATGTATAATGCAGGTCCAAGTTCCCAGCTCGGGTTCTGAAACTATTGAATGTGGAGTATGTCAACATCCATTTCAAATCAGTGCTTATTGATTTTGCATATAGGTTCATGAGCAGTGAAGGCGCCTATCCTGAAGTCTCTGGCTGGGAAAAAAAAAACATAAAAAGTTAGTCCAATGTAGGGCGAGATGATCCTAGTTGAGGATATAACTGAAATGAAGTTGTCAAACAGGCATCAGAGTTGTACATGGTTTAATTATTTGCTCATTTTGATTCACAATATGCGCTGTGAAAATGCTGCTTGGAAGTTTCTATGGGTTTGTGATTTTGAATCATGAGTTTGTGGTTTGTCTTTTGCTTGTTTATAATCAAATAAAAAGATTTATTATATTGTTTTACAATAAAAAAATGAAGCAGTTGATCAAAAGATTGGGCTCCTGAGTTAAACTTGGCCTAATGATGAGCCTACTGTCTTCTTTTTTTTTTTTCTTTTTTTTTTTTGTAAGGTTTATTGAGAATAAGGCCCAAGACCAGATCACAAAGAAAGAATTCCTGGAACAAGGATAAAATCTAAGGCCCAAAAAAAGGAAAGTAAACAACATGAGCCCATAAAATAGGACCCTAGACCTAGATCTGTAAGCAGGTCTAACTTAGAAATAGATCCGGTTGCAGCAGAACCCCATCACCTCTCTCTTGATACTTCCAGCCGCTTGCGATGCAGACTGCTCAAGGTCTAAGGTGCCTCTAAACAATAGTCTTTCTTGGCCATAGAAACTTGTTGAAGTTTTGGCAGAAACCATAAGAACTCGAGTAGCCTCAGATCTCATGAGGGAGGAAGACAATGGAGACCCAAAAGCACCAGCAACCAAAGATCTAAAGAGTTGTGCGCACCATCTAAAGATCTATTCACCTTGGCAACTCCTTTCTGGGTCATAAAATTTCCAGCACAGCATGGAAGCAAATCCAAGGTGGGGATGAAGAAAAAGGACCCCGAAAAGAGAAGGCAAGACCTCCTATAGAATTGCGGGTCAGTATATCACTTCTCGTCTTTATCAGACTCTGGTGAGCCTCCCTCTTCTTCAACAACTATCATAAACCTTCTCGCCGAACCTTGCATGCATTAGGTAGCGTCATGTTGATTTGACAAGTAAACAAATACATTGTATTTTGTAACTCTGTTTGAATTGACTATCGATTTCCTTAGTTTTTTCTCTTGAAATTGAGCTTAGCCATTAATTTAGTTGGCATAAAAATGAAAAAAAAAAAAATATTCAACTAGTAGAAAACGAGAGAAAATAATGAAAAAAATGAAAAATTATAGTTGTTTGAATATGAGAATGAAAGGGATGAAATTTAGAAAATAAAAGATTGGAGAAAAAATAAATGTAAGAAATGATACTTTAAACATTTCAATGGGTATTTATACAAGTAAATTTAATATATAAAATGTACAAGTAATTTTTTTTTATAAGAAAAAAAAAAAAAGAATGGGTGACCACCGATAATAGTCACACAATATGGTGCATTGTGGCCAATGTTTGTGAACTAAAATTGTAGTGGCTAATATCACACAAACAATTTTTATATAATTCAATTTTAATTTGATTTATTTTATTTTATAAATATTATTAAATTATAAGTAATGTTATTTCATATCTGCTTAAAATAAAATTGTAATATATTGAATATATAAATATATAAAAATTTAATAATTAAATACAAATTTTTATATTATTAATAATTTATTTAAAAAATTTAAAATAATTCTTTAAAATTTTATTGATTAAATTCTAAATTTTTATAATATAATAAAATTATATTTTTGACCTTTTGTCGATTTATAAAAATTTATAGTAGAATTAGCAATATTTACATTATAGTATAATATGTATGATCAATTTTTATTTTTTCTAATAAATTATAAATAATATTATTAATTTATATTTAATTATTATAATTTTTATAAATTTAAGTATCGAATAAATTATAATTTTAAATTTTATTTATTTATAAAAAATAATTTATATTTATAAAATATTTTTTATAAAAAATATTTTAGATGAAGAATGTTCCCATGAAAAATATTTTATTGTAAAATAATTTATTTTTCATTGTTTAATCTTTATTTTAAAAGTAAAATATATTAGCAAATTTATATATATTTAGAGATTTTAATAAAATTTTCATAAAAAAATTATTTCTTTAAAATGATTAATTTTCTGTTTAATAAAAAAATATTTTTTATTAAACTTATGAGTGTCTCAAATGTTAAAAAATATGAAAAAAATATTTTCTTAAAAATATTTTTGTTGAAATAAATAGAGGTTTAATTTATTTGTTTAATAGGTTAATTTTAAATTAGTATAGAGTATAAGTATATATTTAATTTTTTAATAATAAAAAACCTCGTACATTTTATTAAAAAAAGTATTTTAAATTTTTTTTATTTTAGTATTTTTAATGTTTTTATAAATAAAATATATTAAATTTAATTTGAAATTAACTTTTATTACTCTTACCTATTTTTTTTATCGATATGATTAATTATATTTGAGATGAATATAAAAGAAGTTAAACATTATTATACTTTGAGTATTTTAAATCAATTACATTTATAATAACAATTTTCTTTTTCTTTTTCATGAAAAATCATTAAAGCCATTAACGTAGCAACTATCTAAGTTTGTGAAATCTCAATTTCTTAATAATAACAAGAATTCTCGACATAGCAATTTACACATCAATTACACCCTTAATGATTTGAAACACACTACAAAAAGCATGCTACACTTGTCCTAAATGTTTTTTTTTTCTGTTTTTTATATTAATTTTTTAAAAGAAAACTACTGTTTTTAATAGATAACCAACGTCAAACGATGAACGGTATTTGATTTAAATTAAAAAAATTTATTGAATTAAATTAATTTGAAATTTTGATTTAATTTTTTATTCAATTCGATTTGATTTTTAATTTTAAAAATTTTTATTATTTCGATTCGGTTTGATTTTAATCAGAAAAAATCAAAAAAATCAAATCGATTAATGATAATAATATGTTGTTTTCAATAATATAGAAAAATTAAATCATATTAAATTAAAATATTTTAATTAAATTTTAAAATATTAAAAATAAAGGGTAAAAAATAAAAAATTTATTAAAAATTGAAACCGATGAAATTAAATCAAATTGAATTGAATCAGACCGATTCGGTTCGATTCAGTTTCTGACCAAAATTAGTTTGATTTGATTTTTATAATTACTAAAATTTTGATTTATAATTTATTTATTCGGTTTGATTTTGAACTGAAACGGTCGAATGCTTACCTAATAAAAACTTGAAATGTTAAATTTAAAATTTTTCAAAATTCAATTAATTCACTTATATTGATGTAAATCTTGAATATTCTTTTAAGATGAAATATAATTTTTTTTTTAAAAAATGGGATCAGAAATTGGAGAGTGAAACTTAATATTTTTCAAATTTACTCAGTACCTATTATCACATTAAACTTATAAATACCAGATAAAATATGATAACTGCTGAATTTTTCTATCCCGGTCTGGAGTCAGGCCCATAATGACAGCCCATCACTTGGACGCCCTCCGGTCTCTTGAATGAATCAGGACCAGCCCACTCAATCTTAAGACCAGAGTCCACCCAGACCCTCTAGTTAGACCGGCCCATTCCAGTGGGCCTTGAGACCGGATTTCCACCTGAATTAGTCCACTTCTCTCCAACCCTGTCATGAGAAAAAAGAATAATAGGCCTGGTCACTTCGTAACCCTGTCCACTCATGCGCCGGAGGAAATTAAATGGCCGTCTAACACAGGGAGGATCGCTGCATTATCCGTACGTACGGACTCATATGACAGCAAGTATGGTTCTGTGGCAGAAAGGTCGTGACACGCCAATGGAAAGGAGGGATAAAAAAGGGATACACTCTCCTCACAAACTAAATTTTATTTTTAGTACAGAGACCTCTTGTAAAGCTTTACCTTTTCTTTTCTGAATCTCGGATTATCAAAATATAATTTATATAGTGTGATTTTTGGATCGAGAAATTATAAAATTAAAGAATTAGTAATACGAAATCAAAGAAATGGGAAATAATATATATATCCGTCAATAATTGGATTAGAAAAATGGAAATTGAATTCTAAATAATTCGGTCCCAACCAGAAAATTGTCGGTGTATTGATTAAGACACATGATACATATAACATGCAATGCCATATCATTGCAGATTTAATATTTTTATTTATAAAATAATATATATAAATTATTTTTTTATTGAAATATCAATTCTAAACTTCATTCGCAATAATTAATTCTGGAAAAAATCAACAGTTACAAAATTAAATATATTTTTAATTTAATTTAAATAATTTTTTAAATAAAAATATATTTTAAATAAAAAATTAATTAAATTAAAAAGGAGATTATTAATTTAGCATGCAATTGGTCCAAGGGAGTAGATTCGCTTAGAATCTCAAAGGGCCTACCAGTACCAGACGTGTTGATTTCTCTGATAACATATATCAAGCCTTTGTTGGTTTCATGTAAAAAGAAAAATATTTTTTTTGATATATATTTTTACGTATGAAAAAATCGAAAAAATTAAATTAAAAATATTTTTTTAATTAAATAAAAAGTAAATTATTTTTTATATTTTGATAAATTTATTAATATATTTAATAATATATTAATATATTTTATATTATAAATTAAAATTAAAAAACTATTTTTATAAATATAAATAATTTTTAAGAAATAAATGAACGTAAAATGTATCTTTACATTATTTTAATATATTTGCAATCAATAAAAAAATTATTTTTTAATTTTATCTTATATTAATTTTTTTTTTAGATAAGGATTTGTCAAAAGTCTATTGAAATGTTACGTCTCACCCAAATCATTTATGTTCTCAAATTTTGTTGAAAATACTTTGGTGATGAGTCCCCTACTTGCCATAAATGTCCAATCCACATATATAATTGATGCGTGTTTAATAATTCCACATGGTCATGGAGGGTAGAACTGTCCAACCAGTTTCCTTTGAAGTTAATTTAAAAAAAAAAAACAAAATTGCAAAGGGACATATTTGTGTTGATGTCCCTATAGTTTGATTAATAGCTGTGGATTTATTTGGGCGGTTGAAGGAAGGGCAGTTAGCCGTTATATCAATTTTGCAGTTCCAATTTTGATTGGTCACCATGCATTTCATCACCTTTTTTTAGGCAATATGTGAATATAATTGTAAGCTAAAAAATGGAAAATAATTTTAAATTCTTTATGTCTAAATATATAATTTGTATGATTAACTTTTTTTTATCAATTATTTTGGAAAAAAACTCACTTTTTTATCAATTATATATTATTCATTTAAAATATTACCATCTGATTCATAATATTTATCGGTTAAAATTTATTTATCTAAACTAATAAATTAATTAATAGTCTTAATTTTAAAATAAAATTATAATAATTTATTTAAAATACTATTTGATGACCGCTGGATTTCTCCACCTCGGACTGGGGCCAGACCCATATCGTGAGCCCATCATTTGGGGGGTCCAAGGCCTTCCCCGTGAGACTGGTCCAGCCCGTTCCCCTCCAAATCGGACTCCAACCAATTTTCTCAATCAGGCCGGCTTAACCTCTTAGACTTGATGAATAGAACCTTCTTGGGCTAGGCCCGTGACTTATTTTCCGGTCCAGTCTGGAATCAGGAGGGAGACCCGCCTGTCCGTCATGTGGGTCCATACGCATGCGAGCCCGGAGAGAAACAGGGGCCGTTACGCATGGGACAGAGATCTGATTCCCTCGTACGTCCATATCAACGTAGCAGGAACAGGTGGTCCAATGATATACGTTCTGCTACACGTCACTAGCAGATAAAAGAAAACATATAAAAGGAGAAATACTCTCCTCTAGAGAAGAGGCTTTTTCTAGTTTTACAGAACCCATTGTAAATCATATTTTCTGGATCTCAGATCATTACTATTTAAATGGTTTTTTTTTCACATATTAGTATCAAAGGACTTAAATTAAACTTATAAGAATATATATAAAAAATAAAATTAATATTATTTTAAAATTCTTGAAATGATATATAATTTTTAAAAATGACGGATTAAAGTGGAGTACGTAAGAGTATAATTTGAAAAATTTCCACAAATAGACCATATATGTTTGCCGGAAAACATTTCCATTTTGAAGATAGAGTGAAGTGAATTAGTAAGGATTAGGCTATCAGAACTACCACAAGAAATTAAATTTCTTACGTGAATAAAAATGCCACTAAATATATAAAATTCGTGATAAAATTAAAATTACTATTATATCGTGCAGCTAAAATTATATTTTCCTTCAAAATTTTATAAAAAATCTGAGTTTGTTATAGTGTATAATGATTAGAAAATAGACGTTTCCATCAGTTTGGGATTCTTTGAAAAGAAAAGGAAATGGGTGAAAGTAGAGTTGAAATTTAAAGAAACTTCCTTCATAATTATCAAACCTAATATTATTGATTGAGAAGAAAAAGCTGGGAAGACACTATCCATAGCTACACACGTCTTATTCAAGAAGGTAGCTAAGAGTAGTTGAGATAATTAACTCTCTCTTTTTAATCATAATAACAATTTAATTAAAAATTATTTATTCATTTAAATAAATAATTATTTTCCATTTTAATTGGCATAAAATGGCTATATGGATACTATTCACGTGTCATTTTTCTTGTGTGGCTCAAAAGAAATAATTTTTTATTTTTTATTTTTTATTTTTCAAGAGAAATGACTCTCACCTACGTAATAATGGAGGTTTTCAAAATATATATAAATGGAGAGACACAAAGGGATATACAAACCTACCTTATAAACAGCTAAAATCAATACAAGCCTAGCTCTCTGTCTAGTGTTGGAGATATCGAAGAAAAAAACCATGAAGTTTCTTTCATGGAGTCCTTCTTCTTCTTCTTCTTCTTCTTCTGGTTTTTTAGTATTGGTGTTTGTAATGACAAGTATTCATGTGTGGACGACAACAGCATTGGTAAAGCTACCGCCAAACACTACAGTTCCAGCAATCCTGGTATTTGGGGATTCCATCGTTGATGCAGGCAATAACAACAATTTCACAACCCTAGTCAAGTGCGACTTCCTTCCTTATGGAATGGATTTCAAGGGAGGAATTCCAACAGGAAGGTTCTGCAATGGAAAGATTCCCTCAGACATCATAGGTAGTATCAATCTCTCTTTCTGTCTCATATACTAATGGAGAAACTATAGAATACTCCAGCTGTTCTATGTAAAGATGATTAAGCTAACAAATAAGCCAAAAAAAAAAAGTTTTACTTTGTAAGAAAAAATGTTTTAACAACATAGGTAAAAACTAAATATTGAGTATTATTATTTTTAATTTAGATAGATCAAAGTTGTGCATGAAAATTTTTTAGGTTATCAAATTTCTAATTTAATACTGTGCATCCATTCAGAAATATTGAGTAGATTGATAAGTTAATTTATGTAGAATGATTTAAAAATCTTCTCCACAGGTTTATTATCTTTATATATTATTTGATTTATTTTAAAAATTTGAAGGTTTATTTAATTTATTTTTAGAATTTAAAGAATTTAAATACTTAATAACTTATTTGATTTATTATATTATAAAAATCGAAGAGTTTATTTGAATTTGAAAAAGAGTTTAGATACTTGATGACTATTGATCTATTCTTTACGAATTAAAATCAGTTTTTGCTGAGTTTTATTAAAAAAAAATTATTAATGAGAGAAAAATTTATCGTTAAATATTAAAAATTAATTTTTAAAAATTATTAACTATTATTTTATTCAATCGTGAAATCATCATTAAAAATTTTTTAATGAAAATATTATAAATTGATTATTAATATTAATTATGATGATACAATAGTCGATCGTTAAAATTATAATAAAAAAAAATAAAATTTAATAAAAAATTATTATTTTTTATACATTAATTTTAAAATAGTAATAATAATTAAAAATAATTATACATCAATAATAATTAAGTATATAATATTTTTCATAAAAATAATAATTTATATTCATTTTAATTTTAAAAAAATTTATAAATTACATTTTTTTATTAATTTATAATAATTTTAAGTGATATATTAATATCCTCATTAAAATTCAATATAACAACAATCAATTGTATTTTTAATTGTTATATCTGGAACATTAATGAGAAAAAGTTAAATTAGTTATTATTTTTTTATTATTAAAAATTATATTTTTTAATATTTTTTAAATAATAACTTTAACAAAATTATTATATTTACACTAATGTGTAAAATGAAATATAATCTTCATAATGTTATTGTTAAATAAAAATTTGTTTTCAGCTGAAGAATTAGGAATCAAAGACACACTGCCGGCCTATTTGGACTCAACGGTGGCGTCTGCAGATCTCATAACAGGAGTCACGTTTGCTTCAGGCGGCGCAGGATATGATCCCTTGACATCAAAATTAGCCGTAAATTAATAATAATTATTCCCCCTCTATTTATTATAAATTGAATTAACAAATTTTTTATCTGTTAAAAAAATAAATTAATTAATCCTTTTATGTTATAAAGGTTGAGATAATTTGACAAGATTGATATTAAATGTGAAACCTTTTGACACAGTCGGTCATTTCCTTAGCTGATCAATTGGAATACTTCAAAGAATATATAGAGAAGCTGAAACGACTTGTCGGAGAAGAAAAAACACAATTCATCTTAAGCAATAGCTTGTATTTAGTGGTGGCAGGCAGCGACGACATAGCCAACACCTATTTTATTCTACGTGCTAGAAAATTACAATATGATGTTGCTGGCTACACCGATCTTATGGCTGATTATGCTTCTACTTTCGTCCAGGTAAATTTTTGTAAATTATTTTCTCCAATTACTGCAACGTGTAGAAGCTAATGGCAGACTAAGAGATAGTCGGAAAGATATTTTATTGTTAAAATTCTGTTTATTTGTCCAATTTTTTTGATATAAAATATATTGGAAAAGATAATTTATTTTTTATTGTTTTATTGAAATTTTTAAAAATAAATAATATTAATAAATTTATATATAGATAATTTAGTGATGTTAATAAAATATTTAAAATTTAGAAAATGACTTTATTTTCTTGAAAAGAAAAAAATATTTCTCATTAATCAAGATAATATTTTTATTTGATTAATTTTTTTGAGTATTCTAAAAATCAAAAAATTTTAAAAAAAATACTTTTATAAAAATATTTTGTTTGAAATAAAATGAAACATAAATTTTAATTTTATAATCAAAATTTTTAAAATTAAGTCTCCGTTTATTTGAAAAAATAACTTGCATTTAAAAAATAATTTATATGAAAAATATTTTTTATATAAATTATTTTTTAATAAAATAATTTATTTTTTATTATTAAATTTTAATTTAAAAAATAAAATATATTAACAAATTTATATACGAAGCTCTTAATAAAATCTTCAAAGATGACTTAAAATTTTATATGATGAGAAAAATATTTTCCATCGATTAATGTTTTTAAATACTCTAAATATTAAAATGTATAGAAAATATTTTTTTTCAACTAATTTAACAAAATATTATTTTAAACTTTTCATTGAAAGATCTAATAGTAAAGATGGAAGTTACAATCATATATAATGTTAGCCTCCATTTATTTATATAAAATATTTTTAAAGATATATTTTCTATACTTTTTAATATTGATTATTTTAAAAAATATGAATGGAAAATATTTTTGTTATTAATAATAATATTCTTTTTTAAAAAATAAGTATTTTTTAGAGTTTAAAAATTTATTAACAGTACGATATATAAATTTATTAGTATCTTTTATTTTTAACATTGCAATCAAATTATAGAGAATAAGTTGTTTTTTTAGAAAATATTAAAAAATATTTTCCAAAAATAGAAACTAAATTTTACAATAATTTTCAATATATTTGTTGATTTGTTAGAGAAAAAATAATTAGATATTATTAATAAATTTTATAATATTAAATTAAATATAATAACTCAAAATATTAAAAAGCTATATATATATTTTAAAAAGTAATTTCCATAAAAAATAATTTTTTCAACTAACTATTAATTTGTTATATATATAGTTTTAATAATGATAAAAAAAATATTTTTCAAAAAAGTTTCTTGCGGGAAACAAATGGAAGCTTAAAAATTCTTATTGTTTTGGGTGTTTGAATTTTTGTAAGGATTTATATGAGCTTGGGGCTAGAAGGATAGGAGTTTTCAGTGCACCACCAATCGGATGCGTGCCATCGCAGAGAACTTTAGCAGGAGGAAGTGAAAGAGACTGCGCCGACGATTACAACCAAGCAGCAACCTTATTCAACTCCAAATTGTCCGAAAACATTGATTCTCTTGCTACCAATCTCTCTAACAGCAAGATTGTCTACATAGATGTCTACAATCCTCTCCTCGATCTCATCCAAAACCCTAATAAATATGGTACGTAATTAATCAATTGGGTAATCACTAGCAGCTTCCAGAACAAAAATTAACTCTATTTTTTAATTTTTGCAGATTTTCAAGTTTCGAATAAAGGTTGCTGTGGAACTGGAAATTTAGAGGTTTCCATTTTATGTAATAAATTAATGTCAGGAATTTGTTCTAATGTTTCTGATTATGTATTTTGGGATAGTTATCATCCCACAGAAAGAGCATACCGTGTTCTTGTCTCACAACTTCTTTCCGTGTACGTGAACAAATTCTTCTGATCCTTGATTGATTCTTACTCCAATCTTGAATTTTCTTGTAATATCTATTTATTGAATTTTCTAAATGGTTTATTTCAAATTAATAAATTAAGTATGTTTGTAGTTATAAAAAAATAGATTTAATAAACGGTAAAAAATAATTATTGTATTTAGAAGAAATAAAGATAAAATTAAAATAAAAATTTTAATTTTTCAAAATAATAAATAATCTTGGATAAAATAATAAAATATTAAAATAGACAGTGAGAATATATTGTAAAATTTTTCTATAAATAGAATATATACCTTTCCTTGAAAAGCTTTCCATATTCAACATATTAGGCTACTAATCATTGAATACTGGAGTACGTATGGAAAGGGATAGATTCCATGCAATTAAGAAGAATTATATTCGGTTCAGTTGGGCAACATTGTTTTTTTTTTTTTTTTTTTTAAAAAAAAATTCCAGTGAAATAACTCCCCCATGTAATATTGGAAGCTTTGTCGATGTTTATAAATGACTCACAAACCTAGCCAGCAGCTACCTGTCTAGTGTTGGATATATATTGAAGAAAAAGCCATGAAGTTTCTTTCATGGAGATCTTCTTCTTCTTTTGATTTTTTAGTATTGGTGTTTATGATGTCGAGTTTTCATGTGTGGACGGCAACAGCATTGGTAAAGCTACCCCCAAACATTACAGTTGCAGCAGTTCTGGTATTTGGAGATTCCATAGTTGATGCAGGCAATAACAACAATCTCCAAACCTTAATCAAGTGCAACTTCCCTCCTTACGGGATGGATTTCGAGGGAGGAATTCCGTCAGGAAGGTTCTGCGATGGAAAGATTCCCTCTGACCTCATAGGTACTATCAATCTCTCTCGATCTCTCATATACTAATCGAGAAATTATAGAAATCCCAGCAATTTCACGTAAGGTGATTCGACATAAGGTTATTAAGATTATTGTGAAATAAAATTTGTTTTTCAGCTGAAGAATTGGGAATCAAGGACACGGTCCCTGCCTATTTGGACCCAACAGTGATGTCTGAAGATCTAATAACAGGAGTCACGTTTGCTTCAGGCGGCGCAGGATATGATCCCATGACATCACAACTAGTGGTAAATTAATAACAATTATTCCACCCTCCATTTATTATATTATTGATTTTCATTTTTTTTCAGGAAAAAAAAATATTAATATTAATTGTGAAAGTTTGTGACGCAGTCGGTGATTTCCTTAGCTGATCAATTGGAACTCTTCAAAGAATACATAGAGAAAGTGAAAGGAGTTGTGGGAGAAGAAAAAACAAAATTTATCTTAGGAAATAGCTTGTATCTAGTGGTGGCAGGCAGTGATGACTTAGCCAACACCTACTTTTCTCTACATGCTAGAAATTTACTCTATGATCTTCCTGCCTATACCGATCTCATGGCTAATTCTGCTTCTACTTTCATCCAGGTAAATTCTTGTAAATTATTTTCTCCAATTAATACAATAAATTAGGGCATGTAATTTTTTTGTAATTATTTTTGTTTGTTTAAATTATTTCTGGTAAGGATTTACATAACCTTGGGGCAAGAAGGATAGCAGTTTTCAGTGCAGCACCAATTGGATGCCTGCCATCACAGAGAACTTTAGCTGGGGGATTTCAAAGAGACTGTGTCGAAAACTACAACGAAGCAGCAACCTTGTTCAACTCCAAATTGTCTAAAAACATTGATTCTCTTAATAACAAACTCTCCGACAGCAAGATTGTCTACGTGGATGTCTACAATCCTCTCATCAATCTCATCCAAAACCCTAATAAACATGGTTATTCACCAACTCTTTCAACACCATAATCACTAGTTAATTTCCAGAAAAAAAATTAACTATTTTTTTTTTTTGCAGGTTTTCAAGTTTCAAATAGAGGGTGCTGTGGTACTGGGGATCTGGAGGTTGCTATTTTATGTAATGAATTAGTTCCAATCACTTGTGCTAATGTTTCTGATTATGTATTTTGGGACAGTTATCATCCCACAGAAAGAGCATATCGTGTTCTTGTCTCACAACTCCTAGAAATGTATGTCGACAAATTCTTCTAATTCAATTTTAGCTTGCTGTATTTCTCTTCTTGATGATCTGAGATCCTATAGGGTTTTACAAGGGTTTGTGTATTACAGAATGAGGCTTAAGTTTCCTGAGGAGGGGACTCCTCTTTTATACATTGTCTTGCTTGCTGGTGACGTGTAAAGGCCTCTCCAGGATTGGGCCACGCGTCTCTGCCATGCGGATTCGGAGGTACTAGGGTATCAGCCGCCTGCTCCATGCGTAACGGCCTCTGATTCTCCTCGTGCGTACGTTTAAGCGGATCTGCCAGGCTGTCTGGTGAATATTATTCTGGATCCTGGGTTGGGCCGAGAGTCGGGCCGGACGCTAGGCCTGAGAGGAGAGAGCCTGCTTCGTGTGGGCTGGGCCGTTATGAATGAAAAAGCTAGGCCGAGCCCGGTCTTGAAGGTTGAATGAGCCAGGCTTGTTGGGTATATCAGATACGTGGGCCTCTATGTTATGGGCCTTTAGCTGTGGTTAAGCCCCTGGTCCGGGGTGAAGAAATCCATCGGTCATCAATTGCCCCTTCACCTTCTCGGGAGTTATTGCTCCAACTGCCGAGGGGGTGAATATCAAGAACCATTATGGCCGCGTCTGTTCGTGTCTAGGTGTCTTTATAATACCCTTTCCTCTTTTTATCGTTGCGCAGTTTCTGAATCCTATCTGCTCTTTCCTCTTTCGGGCTTTTCTTTACTTTCCGCGTTCTCTGCTATCTTTGCTTTCTTGTCATCATTATCTGGACATGTCCTTTCTTTCCTTTCCCATGAATACCTTTTAAGGACTCTGACGGCATTAGTTGAGAATTCGGCTCCCATGTCCTGCAAAATACAAACTTTCGGATATATATTAACATCACCTCCTTACCAGTCCCAGGCATTTTGCTGGAGCAAAGGGATTTTTCTTTCGAATTTGTCTGTCTGTTTCCTTCTTCCAGCGGGATTTTTGTATTGCCCCAGGAATTTGCTTTAATCTCGCTTTTATCATCTCGACGGAAGATTATCCTAACTTATCTCTGTTTTGGGACCCTTTTGCAGTATCTGAGATGAAGATGAGTCAATTCAAAATTTTTGAGGATTGAAGGTTACCTCTAGGGAGTTTGAACGTTGTTTCAGAGATCCTTCTGGTAGGGCGGTCGATGGGTGGGACCATTCGGCAAGTTGCTGAAACTATTGCGCCCAGGACTTCTGGTCGACCTGCCCCCCTGTTATCTTCTTTTGATATAAATGGAAGTGGCACAAATGCTCAGCTTATTGTTCCTTTTGATGTGAAGTACCAGTATTATTGCTCCCTTCGATGTGAAGTACCAGTATTATGTGAGACTGAGATCTGCTGCACTCAGCCAAGTCTCCAGCGATTTCTTCGAATGTGTACTTCGCGATCTCTTCGGGGCCATAGCCCGAAGACTTATGTTTTTCATGCGTGATATACGAACAACATATAACATCTGAGCTTGTTCGTATGTATCGCGCATCACACTTGGGCAACCGAATGTTTGCCTATAGGGGAACAGTGAGAAACGCTTATGAGAATTGATTTGTTCAGTTCCTCTATAATAACGAGACAGATCTTGGCCTTTTCTAAAAAACTCGCATTCCGAGCTGCGAGAAGTCCTCCGAACTGAAGACTAGAATAGTAGGGTAGGTGATAATTGTAGATGATGAAGTATCCGGATATGTAAATCCTTTAAGGATAGTCTTCCATTCTGTAATGTAGGCCTTTGTAACGTGCTGTAACGTACTTTTCTTTTAATGAAATTCTTGTTTTTTACACATACTTGTTCTTTCTCTGTCATGGATGAAGTACTGATACTGCTCTTCTTCGTAGCTTTAGCCAACTAACTTTTGTTCCGTTTTCTTTTTTTTTTTTTTTTTTTTTCGAGCTGAATTGACCGTATTTCGCGAATTTCTTCTTTTAGTCGATGAGCCGAGCCTCAGGCCTACTAAACCAATTGGACGGGCGGTTTACTCTTCCGAGCTTGACTAACCGACCTGTGAGCTCGGTCTTTTCTTGATGGATTGAGCTTTGAGCCTCCTTTGGCCGACCGAGCTCTCAAGTTATGTTTTCCGAGCTCGACTAATCCGACCTGTGAGCTCGGCCTTTTAATCCTTGAGTTAACTTCTGAGCTCTCAGCTCTGTATGATCCCGAGGTGCTCTTGGCGCCTCTTTCCGATCTCACAGCCTTTGTTTAATAACGATAAATCAAATCTTATAACTTTTTAAGTGATGAGTAAGTCTGACCTTTATCATGCTCCCATTTGCTTGTACTTTTGAGTCTTTTCATGACTTGCCCCTCTGTTTCCTCGGCATTTACCATAGGGATGGTAAAGTAGTAGGCTAAGTTGCTCTGACTGATGAGTTGGGCTTGTATTATGTGGATGGCGAATGGACTTTTAAATGATGGGCTGTCATCGTGTACTTGGCCCTTGATAGATGTAGATAAGCCCAGCGATCATCCTTTTGCCCCTTTACCGTCTCGCCGGTTATTACCTAACCGTTGAGAGGGTAAACTTCGAGAACAATTAATGATCGCGCCGCTCCAAGGCAAAACTGTTCAGATCAACGCTCTGCCTCATAATTGCCTTTCTTTTCGAATTCCTTCTGTCTTTTGAAGAACTAGCTCTTGTCTGCTCTCTGTCTTCTTGCAACTCCTTCTACATTTTTTTCATCCCATCGTGTTCTCAGGTACGCTTCCTTGTTCTTCCATGGCAAGTTCAAAGCTTCCTGATGTTTTTGACCTTGAGTCGCATATTACACCTTCCAACATAACTAAGCATATTTCCCAGAGGCTCTTAGATACTCCACTGTATCTTATTCGAGCGCCTCTTCCCAATGAAAGGATAGTTCTTCCTTACCCTCCCCCTCCTGGTTTGATCGATCCCCAAGAGAATCGCCGTATAGTGTTCTTTCTAAAGCAAAGGGAATTCGGTCTGCCATTTCCTTTTTCCCCTTTCTTTGCTGAGGTCTTCGAATACTTCGGGGTAACTCCTCGGATGTTATCCCCAAATTCTATTTTATTCATGTCTTGTTTTGAGTGTATCTGTCTGGGTTGGGGTTTTACACCCACGGCCTGTCTGTTTGTCACCTTTTTCCGCCTGGTTAGGGCGAAGCAAAACTTCTATTACTTTTCCCCCCGTAATGGGTTATCTCTTCTCACGGGTTATAAGGATTCTATAAAGGGCTGGGTAGAGAATTTCCTTGTGGCGGACCTGAAATTAGGGTCCTGTCGATCGTGGAAAGTAGATCTAACGTGGGGAGAGATCTATCCGGGCTGTAACGATTTGCCCCAATTGAGTCTTATTGAGCAGGTGGGGCTGCTTTGACTGACTTCCGTTGAGAGGAAGTATGATGTCGAAAAGTGTATGTTTGCTTCCAACCTTAGGGATATCCGTGACACGAGTATAGTGCTTTGTCCAGTTATTTTGTTTCTTCTTTGCTCGTAATATCAGAAAATATGCTGACTCGTTATAACTTCTTGTTTTTTGCAGCTTCTGAGGTTAAAATGGATGGCATCAATTTCCCCAAGAACTTTGACCTGTCTCGGGAGAATATGCATGCAATTTTTGACGCCTTTGGGGATGGGCGTTCGGTAGCTGAGATTGCTGCGGAGCTGGCTCAGACTGCTTCCTTCAAGAAGGTTAGCCGACCTCCCGTCAAAGCTGCTTCTCGAGCTTCCAAGCCGAGCTCTCGCAGCACCAAGTCAGCTCGGTCATCTAGCCGCGGTGGGTCGAGCTCAACTTTGACGCTTGCCGAAGGGTCTAGATCTGCTCCAGCCTCCTCAGAGGTCGTGAGGGAAACTTCCTTAGCTATTGTGGAGCAGACCCAAGTTTTTGAACAAGTGGGACGGGGTGCTGCCCATTCTACTGAGGGGGTGTCAGGGGGAAAGTCAGAGTCCCCTGTTGAAGACAAGGAGACCTCGAGGATAGGGATGGAGATCATCTTCCTAGAGGATCAAAGCCCAGAGGTTTCTGCTAAAGGTGCCCCTGCCCCTGTGAGGACTGAGCCTGAGGGATCTGAGGGCGTCCCATCAAAGACCGGGGGCAAGCGTCCAACCCCTTCTGGAACGCCTGCCCCATCTCCTGCTCGGAAGAAATCCAGGACTGTTGCGGGTCCTTCTCCACCTCTTTCTCCCATTGGGAAGGGGAAAGGTGTTTCTGCTGTTCCTTCGTCGTCCCCTACTGACAACGTTCTGAACCTGTCAGGCATTACCTCTGACTCTCCGGCCACTGCTGTTGCCGCACTTCTCCGGGAGCGGATGTTCGGCGGAATAACAGAGGCTTCGGATCCTCGTCTTCTGGCCCTGACTGGTCACTTGGCCAGTTATACCAAGGAGCAGGTGTCCTTCCGATCTCGCTCCCGTGAGGAGCTCGGATCCACGATTAGAGAAATGCTTCTGATGGTAAGTTATTTTGTCACTTCTCTTTGAGTTTGCTTTGTTTCTTTTCTTGACAATTGTTCTTCCGTATTAGGTGTCGGGCCTATTTATGGAGGTGGATGCCCGTGACCTCTAGCTCCGGGAGTCCGTGGACCGCTGGATCGAAGAAGCGCGTCGCGATGAAAACCTGACTGCCACCAGTGACGCGAGGGGCCACCTGGCAGCCGCCCAGGAACAGATCCAGTCTCTCCAGGTGGAGTTGCATTCTGCGCTGGAGGCCTCTAAAAGAGCTGAGGACAGAGCGGCTGAGGCGGCAGAGCATAGCAAATCCCTGGGATCAGAGCTGTCTCGTACTCACAGGGTTCTCCAGGAGTCCGATGAGAGGGCAGCTGAGGTGGAAGCTCGTTGTGTAGAGGTTGTAAAGCAGCTGTCCTCTATGACAGCGGCCCTTCAGGAGAGGGATGAGGCTGTAAGCCAAAAAGCTGAGGTCCAACGCCAATATGAGGCCTTAAAAGCCGATTTTGAAGGGCTTCAAGCTCACCTGAATGAGGTGAAGGCTCAGAGGGAAAGTGCCCTAGCCCGGGTGGAGGTCCTTGAGCAGCAATTGGGCACAAACTCTGAACGTATCAAAGAGCTGTCTTCGTCGGCTGAAGAGTTCAACCTTCGCCAACAACAGCTAAAAAATGAAGTCAGGGCTTTGGAACGTAAATGTTTAGCCCTTCTCGAGGTGGTAAAGTATGCCGAAGGGAAGGCTCAGCTAAAGCGTGAACAGTGTATAGCGGAGTATCAGGAGTCTGATGAGCTGAAGGTTAAAATTGAACAGGCCTGTGAAGCTCATCTTCAGGACTACAAAGACTCTTCTAAGTTTAAGGAATTTGTAGCTGAGGCTTGTGAAGAACATCTTGACGAGTATAAAGCTTCTGGTGAAATGAAACAGGCTATCATTGATAGGGCCTTCCGCATGTATGTAACTGGCTACAACCGCGGTTTAAGAGAAGCTAGACAGGCTCCTGATATTCCTTTGGCCAAGCTTCGTAAGCGCGAAGTGGACTCAGATGGCGAGACAGTGCTATATGGGGAGGATGATTTCTCTTTGCCCCGAGGAGATTCCCGCAGGAACATAGACCGGCCAGCTGAGTCTTCTTTAGGGGAATCCGAGCTAGGGTCGGAGGAAGATGACCCTGATTCTGAGAAAGAAGGCCTCTACCCTGGGTCAGAAGTTGCCCCTACTATTAATGTTGAGAGCTCTGGTCCAAGGGACACCGAGCTTCCTTCAGAGGTGGCTGTAAATAGAGATAATGCAGGCGAGGGTGTTCTTACTGATGTAAGTCCTTTAAGGACTATTTATCCTCCCTCCTCACCGGAGAGATAAATTGTAATATCAGTTTCCTCTTTTTTATTCTTGTTTTTCGTATGTCTTGAAATTTATCTCTACTCTTCGTATTTGTGATGTAAACTACATATTTTCATTCATAATCTCTGAATTAATCTTTGCGAGCTCAGCTCTTAGCTGATAGTCTGAGAGATCAAATCTCGTACCTTTTTAGTGGCAACTATCATGTCTGTTTTTTGCTTTTAGTCCTTCCTGCTTGGTTGTGACTGTGTTTATTTGTTCCAGATAAACTGATTTAGGCTTTGATTATGGCCTTTTTATCCCCCTAAGGATTTCTTCATTTATGAGTTCTTTTAGGGAGAGAGCTCGGCCTCTTTCATTGGCCTTTATTCCTTCAGCTTTTGAGGATGTAAGTGTAACAGCCCGGAAACCGAACTGCCACCGGCACTAGGATCCAGATCGACTTAAGGTCGCCGGGACCCGTAGTAAGCCTGCTATCCTGTCTGTATACCTGTGACATCCCATACATGATCATACATTTGCTGTAAAAACATAAAACTTTTCTTCATTCCAAGGCTTAACCTGTGCATGCACGCTCTCTGTTCTCTACTAATCCCTACTAGAGCTCCTCATGGCTCTAGGCGGATCACACTCATGATGTTAAGCCTGGTTTTGCTCATAAACATACAACAATATATGTAAACATAAACTGATCATGTGAAAAGAACAAGGGATTACAACTCTTATAGTCAAGCACCATTCTATACACTATACATAAACCTTATCTCTTTACATGTACATGTCCACACTAGCTATTACAAGACTCTGTACTCTTCCTGTACCCTGCTGAGTTCTCTCTGATCTCTGAACCTGCACCACTGAAGTTAGGGGAGAGGGATGAGCTACGATAGCCCAGTGAGTAGAATAGGCAAATATAGGTGATAAAACATGCTCTCATGGAATGCAACACATAATCACATAACCTCGGCCGGACGGATCAAAACTCCCTCTATCTCATCTGGGGTACCTAAGTACCATGTGCCTGGTCCCCGTAGGGCTGTTCCAGGTCTTTGTATATGTGCCTGGTCCCCGTAGGGCTGTTCCAGGTCTTTCCTCTGAGGGCTAATGAATCCTCACGAAGTCCGTGCCGTCTCACATAAGTAATGTACAAGGAGCCATGCCAAGTACAAGGATAAATGCAATGCATCATCTTTGTGTACACTAATGCACTCACCCTAGAGCATATTCATGATGCATGAAGCATGATAAAATATTCAGTTGTCAGATTAAAACATTAAGTTACGTTCCACTCACCTGGTTATCTCTGAACTGACTCTGCAGGTTCTGACACTGGACTCACTGCTGACCTCCCTGATTCCTCTGGTCCGTACCTACACAGGTGGACTCAAATGAGGGACTAAACTCACTCAAGAACATCTCTACGAAACTCCCCAAAACCCCTCTAAACAATCCTAAAACCATCACATAAAACATGCAAAGGAAAGCTAGACAGGGCACTTTCGGCGGCAGGTTCGGCGGCCGAAACCCCACTCCAGAGACGAAACTCATGCATGTTCGGCGGCACCTTCGGCGGCCGAAGGTCTCGTCCAGAGACGAAACTCACACACTTTCGGCGGCCGAACGCCCTCTTTCGGCGGCCGAAAGTCCCTTTCTAAACCGAAAGCCTAGCTTTCGGGGGCAACCTTTGGCAGCCGAACTGCCTCCTCAAAGGGTTCGGCGGCCGAACCTTCCTTCGGCGGCCGAACCTGGTTTTGCCCGAAGGGCAGAACCCTGCTCTGTTTCATGCAGACTTTGCCCAAAAACCTACCAACATGCATATCAACTACTCCCAACTAGCATATCCACATATATATGCACAAAGGGGTCTACAACTACCCTAAAACCCCAAACAAACATAGCACATAACACTTAAACATGCTGGAACACCACAAATCACCAAAAACCACACCTAAACCTAAACATGCAAACTACCCATACAAACTTCATAAAACCTTTCAAAATCATCAAAGAAGCTCAGGATCTTCACTTACCTCTTACACAACTTGAGGATGAAGGATCCTAACGTGGAGATATGAAGAAAAGCTCTTCCAAAGCTCCAAGCTTCAAAACTTGCTTCTTTTGCTCAAAACCTTCATAAATCACCAAAACTCTTAAAACTCTTGAAAGATTTGATGAAAATCATGGAAAACATGAAAGTCAACGTAGGAGAGGCTGAAACTCACCTCTGGCTGCAAGTGGAGGAGAAATAACCTCCTTCCACCGACCCTTGGCCCTTTTATAGGTGGCTGGCCAGACCACCTTCGGCAGCCGAACGTGAAGCCGCAACCATGCAATGTTCGGCGGCCGAAAGTGACCTTCGGCGGCCGAACCTTTGCATTTCTCCCTTGTTGCTTTTCTGTCAAAACTCAAGTCTTTTAACCCTTCAAAACATGAAAACCAGTGAAAATACCTTGAAAAACATATGCATTACCCTTCTCGAGGGTTCCGACACCCGAGATTCCACCGGACTATAGGAATTCCGATGCCGGACTCGAGCCGGGTATTACATTCTCCCCCCCTTAAGAACATTCGTCCCCGAATGTCCCTAACACAACATAAACACATAGAAAAGGGGAAAACTAACCTTAAAACAGATATGGGTATTGCTGGAGCATGGACTCTCGAGTCTCCCACGTGCACTCTTCTAGGTTGTGGTGGTTCCACAAAACTTTCACCATTGGTATCTCCTTGTTTCTCAGCTTTCTGATCTGGGTGTCAAGGATCCGCACTGGCTGCTCTATATAGGTGAGATCACTTAAGATTTCCACCTCAGGTTCACTCAGAACCTTCTCTGGATCTGACACAAACTTTCTCAACATAGAAACATGGAATACCGGGTGAATTCGTTCCATAGAAGCCGGTAAATCTAGCTTATACGATACAGGCCCGATCTTCTGCAAGATCTCAAAGGGACCAATGTACCGTGGGGCCAGTTTACCCTTCTTTCCAAACCGAACCACTCCCTTCATCGGAGACACCTTAAGCAATACCATATCCCCCTCCTGGAACTCTATCTGCTTCCTACGGATGTCTGCATAACTTTTCTGTCTGCTTACAGCTGTTCTGATCCTCTCTCTGATGATAGGCACTAACTTGCTGGTTATCTCAACTAACTCTGGCCCTGCAAGAGTTTTCTCTCCTACCTCTTCCCAGCAAACAGGTGTTCGGCACTTCCTCCCATACAAAGCTTCATAAGGGGCCATCCCTATGCTAGCATGATGGCTGTTGTTGTAGGCAAACTCCACCAGAGGTAGATGCTGCCTCCAAGAACCGCCAAAGTCTAACACACACATTCTCAGCATATCTTCAATGGTCTGGATGGTTCTCTCAGACTGACCGTCTGTCTGTGGATGGAAAGCAGTGCTGAAATCTAACCTTGTGCCCATTTCCGTTTGCAGACTCCGCCAAAACCTGGAGGTGAACTGAGGTCCTCGATCTGATACTATCGACACTGGAACTCCATGCAACCTTATTACCTCGTCTACATACACCTGCGCCAACTTGTCCACAGAGTAGTTACTCCTGACTGGAATGAAGTGAGCAGATTTAGTGAGTCTATCCACAATCACCCAGATGGAGTCTAGTCTGTTAGACGTCGCCGGTAAGCCCACTACAAAATCCATAGCTATGTTTTCCCATTTCCATTCTGGAATCGGCAGTGGGTTAAGCATTCCAGCCGGCTTCTGGTGCTCTAACTTCACCCTTTGACATGTCTCGCAGGCTGACACGAACTGTGCCACTTCTCTCTTCATTGCTGGCCACCAATACACCCTTCTCAGATCTTGATACATCTTGGTGGCTCCCGGGTGAATGCTATACCTCGCATTATAAGCGTCCCTCATAATGTCTGCCTTCAAACTGCTATCATCTGGTACACATAACCTCTTACCGTGCCGAAGAATCCCCTCACTATCAAATCTGAACTCTGCACTGTTGCCCGACTGAACAGTCCTGGCAATCTTCACTAACTCGGGGTCTTCGTGCTGTTTCAGAGCCACTTGCTCTAGAAACACTGGTGTCACTCTCATCTGTGCGATCAAAGCACCTGTACCAGATAACTGCAACTGTAACCCTTCTTCCACGAGCTTGTAGAAATCCTTCACCACCGGTCTTCTCTCTACTGCAATGTGGGATAAGCTGCCAAGTGACTTTCGGCTTAAGGCATCAGCTACAACATTAGCCTTGCCCGGATGATACTGGATCTTACAATCGTAATCACTGAGCAATTCTACCCACCGTCTCTGCCTCAAGTTTAACTCTCTCTGACTTAAGATGTGCTGCAGGCTCTTATGATCCGTATAGATCTCACATTTTACCCCATAGAGGTAATGCCTCCACATCTTAAGTGCAAAGATAACAGCTGCCATCTCCAGATCGTGTGTCGGGTAATTCAGCTCGTGCTTCTTCAACTGTCTAGAAGCATAAGCTATCACTTTGTCATTCTGCATCAACACACAACCTAATCCCACTCGGGATGCATCACAGAACACTGTGAAATCTTCATCACTAATCGGCAGAGCTAACACCGGTGCTGAAGTTAACCGTCTCTTCAACTCTGCAAAACTTTCCTCACATTCCTCTGACCACACAAACTTCTTATTCTTTCTGGTCAGTCTGGTCATAGGAGCAGCTATCTTCGAAAAGTCCTGAACGAACCTCCAATAGTAACCTGCCAAACCCAGAAAACTCTTGATCTCGGTCACCGTAGTGGGTGTAGGCCAGTTGGCTACTGCCTCTACCTTTTTGGGATCTACTGCTATACCGTCCTCTGATACAACATGTCCCAAAAAGGAAATGCTCCTTAACCAGAACTCACACTTGGAGAACTTGGCATACAAGCCATGCTCTCTCAAGGTTTGCAGCACTATCCGCAGATGCTGGGCATGGTCCTCTGCAGTCCTGGAGTACACCAAGATATCATCAATAAAGACGATCACAAAACGATCCAAGTACTCCCTGAAAACCCTGTTCATGAGATCCATGAATGCTGCAGGGGCGTTAGTCAACCCGAACGGCATCACAAGGAACTCATAATGCCCATATCTGGTTCTGAAAGCAGTCTTGGCTACATCTCCTTCCCTGATCTTCAACTGGTGGTATCCGGATCTCAGATCTATTTTAGAAAAACAACCTGCTCCTGCCAGCTGGTCGAATAGATCATCGATCCTGGGTAAAGGATACTTGTTTTTGATCGTGACTTTGTTCAACTGTCTGTAGTCGACACAAAGTCTCAGAGGTCCATCCTTCTTTCTGACAAACAATACTGGAGCACCCCAGGGTGAGGTACTCGGGCGGATGAAACCCTTCGCTACCAAGTCCTGTAACTGCTCTTTCAACTCTCGCAACTCTGCTGGTGCCATCCTGTAGGGAGGAATAGAGATTGGTCTGGCATTGGGCATCAACTCAATCTCGAACTCTATTTCCCTATCTGGTGGCAGTCCTGGAAGCTCTTCAGGAAACAAATCTGGGAAATCTCTAACAACTGGTACTGAGGATGGTTCCCTAACCTGACTGTCTAGCTCTCTCACATAAGCTAGGAACCCCTGACACCCCTTCCTTAACATTCTACGAGCCTGGAGGGCTGATATCAAACCCCTAGGTGTCCCTCTCCTGTCTCCTCTGAAGACACACTCTGACCCATCCTGGTCTCTGACACTGACTACCTTGTCTCTACAGTTCAGGGTAGCATCATACGTAGATAACCAGTCCATCCCTAGAATGACATCAAAATCTGTCAACTCTAGAACCACCAGGTCAGCTGGAAGGTATCTACCCTCTATGCACACTGGACTGAACCGACAGACTGACTCTGCCAAAGATGGATCACATTTGGGTCCACTGACCCATAGAGGACACTCTAACTCAGACACCATCAGACCCAACCTCTCTGCAGCTCTAGAAGAAATGAAAGAGTGAGAAGCACCGGGGTCCATTAAAGCATACACCTCTGAACACCCAATGATGAGATTACCTGACACCACCGTGTTCGACGTGTCTGCCTCCTGCTGAGTCAGGGTGAAAATCCGTGCTGGGGCTGACGGACCTGCACCTCGGGAACCCATCCCTGATGAAGAGGCTGCCCCTCTTCCTCTTCCTCTGCCACTGCTTGGTGGTACGGCTGAAGCTACTGGCTGTACTACACTGCCCGTACTCATCTGCTGGGATGGTGCAACCAAAGTCGCCTGAGGACATTCCCGTGCATAATGTCCCTCCTGCCCACATCTATAGCAGGCTGTGGATCCCAACTGACAAGCTCCTCTATGCTGTTTGCCACACCTCTTGCACACTGGAAACTCTGCGCCAGAACTAGAGCCACTACTCATTCCCAGACCCGACTTAAGCCTGTTCCAAACCTTGCCTCTCTTTCCTCTGAATTTCTCCCATCTCTTCTTACTTGCACTTGCTGTACCCTGTGAGGAGGAACCTGGTTTAACACCAGAAGACTGTGCCTTGACTACACCTTGACTTATGGCACTGGCCTCCATCTTTCTAGCAGCATCCACAATAGAGTGGAAACTTTCCTTCTCCGCATGAAGAATCAAAGAGAAATACCTGGGATGAAGCCTTGTGGCATATCTCTTTGCCTTCTTCTGATCTGTATCATATGCCTGACCGACATATGGCAACAATTCCAGGAACTTATCTGTATAGTCATCAACGCTCATCTCTTCCGTCTGTCGCAATTGCTCAAACTCCACAACCTTTAGTTCCCTGGAACTGTCAGGAAAAGCCCATCCAGCAAATTCGTTGGCGAACTCTTCCCATGTCATACTCGCAAGTCTCGGGTCCACATAGTTCTTGAACCATTCTCTAGCTTTCTTACACTTTAACGTGAACCCTGCCATCTCAATGGCTCTACCGTCATCAGCTCCCAACTCACTTGTTATCATTCTGACTGCACTGAGATACTCAAAGGGATCATCTCCTGTATTGAATTTCGGAGCATCCAACTTTAAGTACTCGGTCATCTTCACCTTACTTCCCCCTGAAGAACTGGGTTGCTGTGCTTCCACAACAGGGGCTACTGGTTCAGGAGGTGGTGGTGGAGGAACTGGTTCCCTCACTTCAGGCTGTACTGGACTTGGATAAACAGGTGGGGGTGGATACATGTGATATGGTGGATAAAAGGAAGGATAGGGCATATATGGCATGTAGGGTGGATATGGGGCAAAACTGGAGTAATCCGACGTGCCTCCCATCGGATACTCTGGGCCCTGTGGAAAGGGTGGAGAGCCAAACCCAGAGGCCTGAACGCCTCCCTGGGACTCCCCCATACCTTCTTCTGACCTTCCTACACCCATGCTTGCATCTCTACTCTGATCCTCTTCCCTCACACCTCTTTCTTCTACTGACCTTCCCCCTCTGCTTACTCCTCTCCTGCTCTCGTCAGAAGACCTTCTAGGGTCTCGTGACGTTCCTTCCCTGCTTGACCTGTGCGATCTTGCCCTTGGCAAGGCAGGTGGACGAGCAGCTGTACCCTCACTTACAGGTGGGACTCCAGTCAATCTCGCGGAGCGACGAGTTCCTCGCATCTTCACGTTCTGGAAAACAACAAATCACAGAACACATCAGCAACACAGCAAAAACATGCACATGCATAACTCAGGGCATTGCACATCAGCATAACATCCTATCCTCGTGGACATGTTTTTCCTATGGTGCTTGACCTGATAAACCTCTCTATGAGCCCAACTCTCTCTCTATAGGTCCGACCATGTGAACCTAGGGCTCTGATACCAATCTGTAACAGCCCGGAAACCGAACTGCCACCGGCACTAGGATCCAGATTGACTTAAGGTCGCCGGGACCCGTAGTAAGCCTGCTATCCTGTCTGTATACCTGTGACATCCCATACATGATCATACATTTGCTGTAAAAACATAAAACTTTTCTTCATTCCAAGGCTTAACCTGTGCATGCACGCTCTCTGTTCTCTACTAATCCCTACTAGAGCTCCTCATGGCTCTAGGCGGATCACACTCATGATGTTAAGCCTGGTTTTGCTCATAAACATACAACAATATATGTAAACATAAACTGATCATGTGAAAAGAACAAGGGATTACAACTCTTATAGTCAAGCACCATTCTATACACTATACATAAACCTTATCTCTTTACATGTACATGTCCACACTAGCTATTACAAGACTCTGTACTCTTCCTGTACCCTGCTGAGTTCTCTCTGATCTCTGAACCTGCACCACTGAAGTTAGGGGAGAGGGATGAGCTACGATAGCCCAGTGAGTAGAATAGGCAAATATAGGTGATAAAACATGCTCTCATGGAATGCAACACATAATCACATAACCTCGGCCGGACGGATCAAAACTCCCTCTATCTCATCTGGGGTACCTAAGTACCATGTGCCTGGTCCCCGTAGGGCTGTTCCAGGTCTTTGTATATGTGCCTGGTCCCCGTAGGGCTGTTGCAGGTCTTTCCTCTGAGGGCTAATGAATCCTCACGAAGTCCGTGCCGTCTCACATAAGCAATGTACAAGGAGCCATGCCAAGTACAAGGATAAATGCAATGCATCATCTTTGTGTACACTAATGCACTCACCCTAGAGCATATTCATGATGCATGAAGCATGATAAAATATTCAGTTGTCAGATTAAAACATTAAGTTACGTTCCACTCACCTGGTTATCTCTGAACTGACTCTGCAGGTTCTGACACTGGACTCACTGCTGACCTCCCTGATTCCTCTGGTCCGTACCTACACAGGTGGACTCAAATGAGGGACTAAACTCACTCAAGAACATCTCTACGAAACTCCCCAAAACCCCTCTAAACAATCCTAAAACCATCACATAAAACATGCAAAGGAAAGCTGGACAGGGCACTTTCGGCGGCAGGTTCGGCGGCCGAAACCCCACTCCAGAGACGAAACTCATGCATGTTCGGCGGCACCTTCGGCAGCCGAAGGTCTCGTCCAGAGACGAAACTCACACACTTTCGGCGGCCGAACGCCCTCTTTCGGCGGCCGAAAGTTCCTTTCTAAACCGAAAGCCTAGCTTTCAGGGGCAACCTTTGGCAGCCGAACTGCCTCCTCAAAGGGTTCGGCGGCCGAACCTTCCTTCGGCGGCCGAACCTGGTTTTGCCCGAAGGGCAGAACCCTGCTCTGTTTCATGCAGACTTTGCCCAAAAACCTACCAACATGCATATCAACTACTCCCAAATAGCATATCCACATATATATGCACAAAGGGGTCTACAATTACCCTAAAACCCCAAACAAACATAGCACATAACACTTAAACATGCTGGAACACCACAAATCACCAAAAACCACACCTAAACCTAAACATGCAAACTACCCATACAAACTTCATAAAACCTTTCAAAATCATCAAAGAAGCTCAGGATCTTCACTTACCTCTTACACAACTTGAGGATGAAGGATCCTAACGTGGAGATATGAAGAAAAGCTCTTCCAAAGCTCCAAGCTTCAAAACTTGCTTCTTTTGCTCAAAACCTTCATAAATCACCAAAACTCTTAAAACTCTTGAAAGATTTGATGAAAATCATGGAAAACATGAAAGTCAACGTAGGAGAGGCTGAAACTCACCTCTGGCTGCAAGTGGAGGAGAAATAACCTCCTTCCACCGACCCTTGGCCCTTTTATAGGTGGCTGGCCAGACCACCTTCGGCAGCCGAACGTGAAGCCGCAACCATGCAATGTTCGGCGGCCGAAAGTGACCTTCGGCGGCCGAACCTTTGCATTTCTCCCTTGTTGCTTTTCTGTCAAAACTCAAGTCTTTTAACCCTTCAAAACATGAAAACCAGTGAAAATACCTTGAAAAACATATGCATTACCCTTCTCGAGGGTTCCGACACCCGAGATTCCACCGGACTATAGGAATTCCGATGCCGGACTCGAGCCGGGTATTACAGTAAGTCTATCCGTGCTGGGAGCTCGGTCTTGGGCCTTTGTGAATATAGATCTATCCATGCTGAGAGCGAGGCCTCTTGCTTTGTAGCTAAACTTTTATTGTTAGCATCTATTTCGAGATCGGCCCTTTTTTTTTTTTTTTAACAGCTCTGGGCTCTTCTCTTTCTGAGGTCGGAATTGGATTTGTCATTTCGGGAGGCTCTTAAGTCCTTCACCGACCTATTTTTGATTCCAGGAGATCTTACGGGATCCTGGTTTTCTTTGAATTTCCGGGACGACCTCGGGGCCTCGCCGGTTGTTTTTGATTCCAGGAGATCTTACGGGATCCTGGTTTTCTTTGAATTTCCGGGACGACCTCGGGGCCTCGCCGGTTGTTTTTGATTCCAGGAGATCTTACGGGATCCTGGTTTTCTTTGACTTTCCGGGACGACCTCGGGGCCTCGCCGGTTGTTTTTGATTCCAGGAGATCTTACGGGATCCTGGTTTTCTTTGAATTTCCGGGACGACCTCGGGGCCTCGCCGGTTGTTTTTGATTCCAGGAGATCTTACGGGATCCTGGTTTTCTTTGAATTTCCGGGACGACCTCGGGGCCTCGCCGGTTGTTTTTGATTCCAGGAGATCTTACGGGATCCTGGTTTTCTTTGAATTTCCGGGACGACCTCGGGGCCTCGCCGGTTATTTTTGATTCCAGGAGATCTTACGGGATCCTGGTTTTCTTTGAATTTCCGGGACGACCTCGGGGCCTCGCCGGTTGTTTTTGGTACTTACTTTGGGGTTTTGTACAAGATTCAGGCTCATTGGCCTTTTTATGTAGAACGTTATTCATAAAGATAATCACATTGTATAAACAATTTTTATTTACTCATGTCTGTCAAAATACAACGTTTTTTCTTTACGAATATTTCAAGGAAAATACCTTTTTAGGTGCTGGATGTTCCAAGCGTGGGGCTCGGGGTTTCCTTGCATGTCTTCGATTCGGTATACCCCTGGCTTGATCACTTTTGTTACCTTGAAAGGTCCTTCCCAGGTTGGTGCTAGTTTGCCTGCGGCTGCTCTTTTTCCTGTAGCTTCTAGGTTTCTTAAGGCCAAGTCCCCTACCTTCAAGCTTCTTTCCCTGACCTTTTGGTTGTAATATCGTGCTGCTCGTTGTTGATAAGCAGCCGTCCGGACTTGAGCTTCTTCCCTAACTTCTTCAAGAGCATCTAGGTTGCTTCTTAACTTATCCCCATTAGTGTCCTCACTAACAAATTGGACTCGATGAGTGGGGATCTGCAACTCAACTGGAACCACGGCCTCTGTGCCGTAAGCGAGTGCGAACGGTGTTTCTTTAGTGGGTGCTCTTGGAGTAGTTCGGAGTGCCCATAGGATGCTATTGAGTTCTTCTGCCCAATTCTCCTTTGCACCATCCAGTCGCTTTTTTAATCCTTGGAGGATTGCTCTGTTAGTAACTTCTGTTTGGCCATTAGTCTGAGGATGAGCCACGGAGGAGAACTTATGCCATATGCCCATGTTTATCGTGAAGGTTTTGAAAGTGCTGCAGTCAAATTGTCTGCCGTTGTCTAAGATAAGCACTCTGGGTATGCCAAATCTGCAGATGATATGCCCCCATACAAAATCTATCATCTTTCTGGCTGTGATTGTGGCTATTGCTTCTGCCTCTGGCCATTTCGAGAAATATTCCACAGCCACCACTACAAACTTCCTTTGCCCCGTAGTCTTGGGGAAAGGTCCCAGGATGTCAATTCCCCATTGAGAGAAAGGCCATGGACTGGATATGCTTGCTTGAGGAGTGGCAGGGGTTCTGATGGCGTTAGCAAATCTCTGACATACGTCGCACCTCCGGACAAACTCTTCTGCTTCTTTTTTAACAGTGGGCCAATAGTATCCTTGCCTGAATATTTTGTTGGCTAATGTCCCTGCTCCCTCGTGAGCTCCACATAGGCCTCTATGTATCTCTTCCATTATCCGCGTAGCCTCTTCCGGGCTCACACATCGGAGCCATGGGCTGGACTTCCCTTTTCTGTATAGGGTTCCCCTTATTACTTGGTAATTGGCAGCTCGAGCTGCTATCTTTCTGGCTTCGTCTTTATCTTCAGGGAGCTCACCCTTCTCTAAGTATTTTAGATAAGGACTCATCCATGTGAGGCTCTGTTCCACCTGCAGTGTCGTGTTTGCCTTTTTGAAAGCAGGTGTACGGACATGCTGTATATATACTTCATCGGGAAGCTGTTCTAGTTCTTCTTTGGACAACCGACTAAGCAGGTCTGCCTCCTCGTTTTCATCTCGGGGTATCCTTTGAAATCTGACGATAACTCCCCGACCCGTGAGCTCGGCCTCTATAGTTTTGACTTTATAAAGATAGTTCTGCATGATAGGGTCCCTAGCCTGATATACTCCCGTCACCTGGTTGATCACCAATTGAGAGTCGCTATTTACTTCGAGGTCGGTTACTCCTACTTCCAAGGCTACCAACATCCCATTCACTAAGGCCTCATATTCGGCCATATTGTTGGAAGCCTTGAACTCCATCCGTAAAGCATAACATACTTTAAAGCCCTCCGGCCCTTTAAGCATTACCTCAGCGCCACTGCCCTCAGCGCCTGATGCTCCGTCTACGTATAGTTTCCAGCTAAATTCTTGGGAAAGCTCTCCCTCTCCCTCCTTTCTTGGTGTCTCCGAGGATGATCCTTCCTTCTTCTCATTGAATGAGCATTCTGCTATGAAGTCAGCCAGCGCTTGAGATTTTATAGCTGTCCGAGGTCGGTATTCCAAACAATAGGGGCTGATCTCTACGGACCAAGCCAACATTCGCCCTGAAGTTTTCGGCCTGCGTAAAATCTTCTTTAGGGGTTGATCTGTTATCACAACTCCTTGGTGGCCTTCTAGATAAACTTTGAATTTCCGGACTGCCAACAGCAGGGCATAAGCCGATTTTTCTATGTTTGAATATCTGACTTCCGTATCTCTGAGCACCTTGCTGACGTAGAAGATAGGCTTCTGCTCTCCTTCTTCCACCCTTACTAGTACTGCACTGACTGCTTGCTCTGAGGCTGCCAAGTATATCAGGAGTTCTTCCCCTTCTATGGGGCTGCTGAGCACGTGAGGCGAGCTGAGGTATTCCTTGAGCTCTGTGAAGGCTTTTTGGCAGTCTTCTGTCCATTCAAAATTCGGAACCTTCCTCAATTTTTTGAAAAATGGCAAACACTTTTCTGCCGACCTTGACATAAATCGGTTAAGCGCCACTACTCTCCCAGTTAATCTCTGGACGTCCCTTACACAGGTCGGCTCCGGCATATTCAATACGGCTTCTACCTTCTCCGGATTGGGCTTGATGCCTTTTCCGCTCACCATGTATCCCAAGAACTTTCCTCCTCTGATGAAGAAGGCACACTTTGCTGGGTTCAACTTCATTCTGTACTGATCTAATACCCCAAATACTTCCCTTAAATCTGCTGTGTGTTGTTGGAAAGTTGAACTTTTGACCACCATGTCATCCACATACACTTCCACGTTCCTGCCGATCTGGCTTCTAAAAATTTTATTCATCAACCTCTGATAAGTTGCCCCAGCATTTCTTAACCCGAAGGGCATAGCCCTATAACAGTATGTTCCATCTTCGGTTATAAATGAGGTCTTGTCCTCATCCGTCTTTTCCATTGGGATTTGGTGGTAACCAGACATAGCATCCAAAGATGACATATAATCAAATCCAGCCGTTGAGTCGACCATTTTATTAATGTCAGGGAGGGGGTAACAATCTTTAGGGCAGGCCTTATTCAGGTCAGTAAAATCTATGCACATCCTGTATTTGCCATTTGCTTTTTTAACTAACACAGAATTTGCCAACCACTGCGGGTATATAACTTCCCTAATAAAACCTGCCTCTTCTAGCTTCTGCACTTTCTCCCGGGTGGCTTGTTGCTTCTCTCTTCCCACTACTCTCTTTTTCTGCCTTACAGGCTTGGCCTCGGGGAGGACATTTAGTTGGTGTGTCATCACTTTTGGGTCAATTCCCGGCATGTCCGAGGGCTTCCATGCGAAGGTCAGCGAGTGACTTCGGATCAGGGCCATGGCTTTACCTTTTTGTTCCTTGGTGAGGCCGGCATTGAGACTGAAGACCTTACTCGCTTCTTCTTCTGATAGGGAGAAGGTCTCCAGCTCTCCAACGGGCTCTGTCCGGGCTTCCTTTGTCTCATCCCTGACCTCCAGAACTTCCGAGTCAAGCGCTTCTCCGGTTGAGCTCGGTTCCGTCACTGTGGCCAAGTACACTGCCCTTGCTTCTTCCTGGCTGCCCCGTACTATCCCCACTCCTTCCTCTGTTGGGAACTTGAGTGCCAAATATCTGATGCTAGTAACAGCTTCAAAGTTGAACAACGCCGGTCTCCCCAAAATCGCATTGTAACTCAGCGGGAGCTTGACCACCAAAAACACCTCATGATGGGTGCGAGCTCTGGGCGCTTCTCCTAAGGTCAGAGCCAGCTTCACCTTTCCTTCTACGAGTACCGGTGCTCCTCCGATCCCCTTGATTGGTGCCTGGTCTCGGACTAGCTGCTCTTCCGGAATCCCCATCTGCTGGAACACTCGGTATGGCAGCAGGTTGACCTTGCTCCCGTCATCTACCAAAACCTTCTTTACCCGATAATTATGAATGACGGCTTCAATGACAAGCGCGTCATCATGGGGCATTTGAATGCCCTGAGCATCTTCTGAGGAAAAGGTGATGGTCAGGGGAGAATGGTCAACGATCTGCATGACTTCCGCACTGCTGGTCTCTCCTTCCCGGTTTCTTTTCTTGCCTCGACAGCTCATCCGTCCTCCCGTCCCTCCAACAATCATGTTGATGGTCCCACTGGACCCATCATTCACTGGACCACCTCCAGTTCTTCTCGGCGTCTGAGCTGCCGGACCGGGCTGAGGCCTCTGCCCCTCCGATTTCTTCACAAAATTCTTTAGGTGCCCCCTCTTTATCAACCTCTCGATTTCTGCTATCAACTGGAAGCAGCTGTTGGTATCATGGCCATGCGTCCGATGATATTGACAATACTTGTCAGGATTCCGTTGGTCTGCTTCCGACTTCAAAGGTTTGGGCCATTGGAGAAACTTCTTATCCTGGACAGCCATGAGCACCTCGGCTCTGGACGCATTTAATGGAGTCGGTTTCTCCGGGACCCAAGGAGGGAGCACTCTTGGTTCAAGAACCCGAGGAGGAGGAGGCCTTTGATCCCTTCTTTCCCAGGCCTGCTTGTATGGCTCAGGCCTCTTTCCACGCTTCTTCTCGTGTTTCTCCGGCCTCCCCTCCTCCGGGGCTTTCTCTTTTCCTGCCACCCCTTTGGCAAATCTGCTCGTTACTAAGGCGTCATCCTGCCTTATATACTTTTCCGCCCTCTTCATCAACTCGGCCAGTGAGGTCGGAGGTTTCCTGCTCAGAGAACCAAAGAACTCGGCAGAGGTTGTTCCCTTTTGCATGGCCTCTACCGCCCTTCCTTCGTCAAGCTCGGGAATCTGCAGGGCCTCCGTATTGAAACGGGCGACATACTCTCTGAGGGATTCACCAGCTTTTTGTCTCACTGTTTCCAGATAGCTCGTCTTCCTATCTGCTGGCACCCCGGCTACGAACCGGCTGATGAAGCGGTTGGCAAGATCTCTGAAACTTTTAATGCTTCCGGCCTCCAGGCTGTTGAACCATGCCCTCGCTGGTCCCGAGAGCGTTGTTGGGAACACCTTGCACATCAGAGCATCTGACAGGGTTTGCAACTCCATGAAGGTCTTATAGTTCATGACATGCTCTCTCGGGTTACTAGCCCCATTATAGGCCGCCATCGGCGGCATCATAAACTTCTTGGGAACGGTCTCCTGCTGCACTAACTTTGAGAAGGGGGAAGAAGTAGGCAAGGAGGTTTGACTCTGATCTTTCTTACCTAGCTCGGCTAGGAGCTGCTCTTTCAACCTTTTCAGCTTTTGGTTCATCTTCTTATCTTCAGGGCTAGAGCTTTTGCCCAAGCTGCATTCCTCCTCCTCCGTTTCAGTTCCCATTTCCCTGGTTGTTTCGGCGGAATAGTTGTCCGCCTCCTCATTTTCTATCAACTCCCTTGCCCTTCTCCCATGGATCCGGGCCTCCGGTTCTTCTTCTTCCCTGGCGTCATGGCTGTTAGTTTGGAGGCGGTCAGAGGTGGGTCGAGGCTCATTGGTTCTGGGTTCTTCCACCACTGGGAGTGTATTCATTGGGGTGCTAAGTCCCCTCTGTTGCATTATTTGCCCCAACCAGTGAGCAGTAGTCTGTAGCTGGAGAGCCATAGTTTGAATGTCCTGGTTGGACAGGATCATGGTGGGAGTATTCCCTGCCAAGCTTGGCGAGGGATTAAGAGGAATAGGCGTTTGGTTATTCAGCGTTGTAGGGCTAGAAAAAGAGAACTGCTGCCCTTCTTGGGCAGAGCTCAAGTCATTTGGGGTGTTAAGGTTACTTTCTTGGTGGTTTGCCATCGTGGATCTCAGTGGGTTTTGAAAGTGAAAACTCCGGTGATGAAAAGATCTCCTTCGTTTTCCCACAGACGGCGCCAATTGATGATCTGAGATCCAATAGGGTTTTACAAGGGTTTGTGTATTACAGAATGAGGCTTAAGTTTCCTGAGGAGGGGACTCCTCTTTTATACATTGTCTTGCTTGCTGGTGACGTATAAAGGCCTCTCCAGGATTGGGCCACGCGTCTCTGCCATGCGGATTCGGAGGTACTAGGGTATCAGCCGCCTGCTCCATGCGTAACGGCCTCTGGTTCTCCTCGTGCGTACGTTTAAGCGGATCTGCCAGGCTGTCTGGTGAATATTATTCTGGATCCTGGGTTGGGTCGAGAGTCGGGCCGGACGCTAGGCCTGAGAGGAGAGAGCCTGCTTCGTGTGGGCTGGGCCGTTATGAATGAAAAAGCTGGGCCGAGCCCGGTCTTGAAGGTTGAATGAGCCAGGCTTGTTGGGTATATCAGATACGTGGGCCTCTATGTTATGGGCCTTTAGCTGTGGTTAAGCCCCTGGTCCGGGGTGAAGAAATCCATCGGTCATCACTTCTTAATTCTTATTAATATCTATCTAGAAAATACTTAATAACAGTAAGTAATAACATGATTTAATTTTTAAAAAAATTTATAATACAATCATTATATACTATGATTTTATTATAATTATCGATTATAGTAAATAATTTCACAATAATTAATAATTAATGTGTCAATTGCTCGGCTGATTTTATATATTATCGTTATTAATTGTTTGATAATAAATTATTAATATTTCAAATTTATAGCTTGCAATTAATATTTTTTCTAAAATAAATAAATATTTTTATTAAAAAATTGTATTAATCAACAAGTATTAGTTCTTAGAAAAAAAAAATTGGAAGTGGGCAATTACAAACTTTAAAATGCTTGTATAGAAAAAAAAAAGAATAATATTAAATATAAAATAACTTAAGTGTTAAATTGTGAATATATATATGTGTGGTGGGAAAATTTTATTTAAATTTGATCAATTATTGACCAAGATATACTACAAATAAATAGAAAATAAAATTACTTGTTTCATTGAAAATAAATTAGGATTGATTATGGCCTTTATGTAAACGTGTTAACTAATTTAAATACAAATTCAAATAGAATTAGAATAGATAAGATTATTGAAATATGATGTAAGAACAATATGAATGTGAAATGAAATGTGACAATATAATTTCACACAATAAAGCAAGAAAAGCGAATGAAAAATGTTATTATTATTATTATTATTATTATTATTATTATTATTATTATTATTATTATTACCACTCATAATTCATACATAATTACGTATATTTTACGAACTATATATATAATTCACGGTTTAAGAATTATCTGAAATTACAGTATATTCCATAAAAAAAAGTCTTTGAATACCTACAGATTTCACGATCAATATCCTTTTGTACCACACGAATACAAAAAGTCATTCGATGCATTAAAAAAGTTATCTAACATCCATAGCAAATAGTCAACAGTAAAAATAATATGAGAACAAACTTTTTGGTCTCTCATCAATCAATTTATTTTAATAAAACCTTTTGTAAGGGATGAGAGTCCTTTTTTTATAAGCATTTAATAAAAAAAAAAAATAGAAATCCTGTTTATCGTTAACAATCAGGGTGAGAGAAGCAGAATTACCCACTACTTACCCAAGGGCAAGTGAGAGAAGCAGAATTACCCACTACTTATCCAAGGGCAGTTACATGGCCTTCTGCTATTTAATTGCCAAGGATTTGAATTTCAAATTTTTTATTATTATTATTATTATTATTATTTTAATTTATTAAAATAAATTAAAATAGAATTATTATAAAAAAACTATAAAATCTTATTTCGGACTTTAATTTTTCGGCTTTATCTTTAAGTGTATAATTTCTTCAATTTCTCACTCACATATAATAGGATATGATAAAATGTACACTGCGATTTTCGTATTTAATAAATAGACTATGTGATCTATGCATATTTCGAGAGCTCAAATATTATATGTCTGTTAGGGAAATATAATCGCTCGAATGGCAAAATTCAGAGTAGTTATAGTATGCAATACCCTAGATCATTTATCACATTGAATATACATATAATCTCAATTATTTTCTTTTATATCCATAATTATATTTTATCCACAGATAAACATAACTGACCGGTTAATGAATACAAAAATTAATGTGATACTTCTATATAATCTTTCTCACATCTCAATACTCTCAACCTTAATTCAGTTTGTTTTTCTAGAAATATCTCGTTGGATTGTATCATTGATAATCATCTGATAATATTCTAAGATAACAAACATTAAATTAAGTCTCAAGTAACAGATCATAGTCCTAAGTGTATTAATAAGATTACTTATAATCTTTAGGACCTCACATATTAACAAGCAGAAATTAACGCTTGTCCTCCCATCATTGGTCACAAGCATATGTGGTATGAATCACATGTTACGATATTTCTTCCATTCATAATGGAGCATATGTCTCTATTTAAGATACCGTATAGATGATAATTTGAGCATACTTAATGTTCAAATTTGAGTTCTCAAAGCTACTTGTTTAAAATATAACTTCACCTGCCTATTAAGACAGATAATATGACTTACTCACATAAGATCATTGTAAAATATAATTATCTTCCACTATTATTCTCAATCTCTTTGAGATGACATCTCGTATTATAAGTTTTTCTGAACTCACAATTTTATCCATAGATAAAATAAAACTTATAATTGTCTTATGTTTTATTATATCATTAGATAATAAAATCAATATCGTGTGAGGATGCATTTATTATCTGTCTGACATACTTCTCATAATTATATTCCTAATATAAAATAATATGTATGAATTGCACAATTACAATTAATAATGTAAATACATTAACTCATTATCTTATTCTCTATGCTAACTTAATCACATTATAAGACTATACAAAACATCTTTTGTACTAGTCTTCATTAGAAAACCTGAAGTAATTTCATGCGTAGAAAAAATTTTCAAGTTATGTGCATCTATATCCATAATATAGTAAACTGTAACTTCTTACTTCTTATGAAGATATAGTTTGAGATAGATTTAGACTCATCTAAATCTCCTCTCCTTTCTATATCTCTATAGTCTATCACTTGCATACTATTTCCTTAATAACATCATGAATTATCTAATATAAGTTTAAGATATCTCTATATCCAATTCACGACGTCCAGTGTGCTCGTCTAGGGTCAGATTATTTTACTATACTCATAGCATAAAATATATCAAGTCTAGTACACTCTATATTTAAGTTTTCTCTTTTAGAGTCTTAGAACATCATCTACGACTTAAAGTTTTTCCTTTGGAAAGAAATTGAGTATCTATAGGTTTGAAATCTTACATATTCAATCACTATAAGACTTTCATGATATATTGCTCTTGGAAAGAGACAATAGTTTTCTTAATAATCTCTTAGAATCTTGACTCTAAGATTATATGTAACTTCTTCATTACTTTCATCTCAAAACATAGTAACCAAACTTTAGTGGTTACAATATACTCACTATCATTTCTAGATGTTAGTATATCGTCTATGTATAATGATTAGATTATTAATTTATTCTTGAAACTTTTACGTATATTTTCAATGATCCTCATTAATCACAGTGAAATTATAAAATCTGACGGTATTATGAAATCTAATATAGTAGAGTCCGGAAGACTATTTAAGGCCTTAGAATGATTTTTAAAATCTACACACTTTGTGCTCTTGGTCATTTATAACGAAACCTGTAGATTGTTTCATATAAATTTTAATCCTCCGTTTGAGTTTAAGATCCTAGTTAGCAACTATTGCAACTAAAAAAAAATAACATTATCAAGGTAAACCTCACAACAGGTTCAAAAAATTATAATTTTTTCTACCTATTGTGTGTATCCCCTTAACTACCAAATGAGTTTTGTATCTCTTGATACTGTCGTCAACCTCATGCTTCACTTTGAGAATTCACTAATTCCCAATCGCTTTATATCCTAATTGCAACTCTACATTGACTAACTCTTTATTGACTCCATTTCCTATTCCATTGTTTTAATCCTTTTTTTTTCTTAGCTGAAGATCTAAGAACTTAAGAAACACAATTCTCAACTCATTTCCATCAGGAGTAACCATAAATACTTTCCCTTCAATCTCAAAATAACAACTAGAAATTCTTAGATGACACATTCGTCGTAGATGAGATTGATCTATTGACTCATCAATATGCATGTTACTCTCACTTGGAACAGATTCAATGACTACACTCATTCAAGATGCAATTATGAAACTAATGACCATATTCATCTGTATCCATATTGCTCCCACTTGGATATGTGTCTGTCAAAAATTTCTTTAGCAGAAGCAGTCTGGTCACGAGTTTAATTTAGATGTAAGACTTATCTTAGCTCCTTATCCTTGAGAAAAAAACTCTAATCAATGTGATCCCCTATGATTCAAACTCAGTTAAAATTTTCATTCTCTTGCTCACTAAAAAATACATATCATTTTAACTGCTCAAAAATATCTTGAAAATAACATATTTTTTCCCTTGGTCCTCCAAATTTATATGAAAGTTCATGAGCAATTTTACAACCTTATGGTTTTAAAATCTACAAACAAATTTGTATTTAGTCCATAACTCATATGGAGTGGAAGTTACTGATTATGTGGGTATTAGGTTAAGTTCAATAGTGATTACTAATAATGTATCACCCCAATAGATGATTAACAAAATTAGTTCATCTCATTATTGACGTAACCTAATAGAGTTTTATTTCTCTTTTCTGTTACACAATTTTTAAATTGCTCTAATAGAAATTTTCTACTTCTGTTGGTTCTTAAGGCCTTTACTTTTTCTATCTAATTGATTCTCAACTAAATATAAAAATTTAATGAAACAATTTAAAGTCTCAATTTAATAAGATATTAAATAGATATAACCTTTTAGAAAGTAGTTTTTAATTACGAAATGTATGCCCCCTATGTCTAGCCCCACATACATATAATCACATTTACTAGAAAAGATTAAAACATAATAGAAATTCGACTTTTGTTTCTAGATAATTTCAAATTAGGCAATATTTTCAAGTGAACATATCTACTTTATTAATATTACCTAATAGGCTCACTTTGACTAATCGTTGAATATCTTTTAACCTCTGTGGCCAAGTATAGCATACTACATATTTACATCATTCATAAATATATTTAAAGATGCAAAATAGAAAAAAAAATACTATTTGAAGTTACATATAACTTCTAAGCCAATATGAGTATTCATGAAATATCTAAAACTAGGGGTGAGCAGTATTCGGTTCAAACCGAAAAAACCGACCGAACCGAACCGATTTGAAAATTTGGTTCGATTTTTTATACATTTCGGTTCGGTTTAGTTTTTAATTTCAGAAATTTTGGTTATTTCGATTCTGTTCGGTTTTGATCAGAAAAAAACCGAAAAAACCGAACCGAACCGATTAGTGATAATAATATATTTTTTCAATAATATAGAGAAATTAAATCATATTAACATTAAAATATTTTAATTAAATTTTAAAATATTAAAAATAAAGTGTAAAAAATAAAAAATTATTAAAAATCGAAATCGATCAAACCGAACCTTATCAAACCGAATCAGACCGGTTCGATTCAATTCGGTTTCTGACCAAAATCAGTTCGGTTTGGTTTTCATAAACACTAAAATTTTGGTTTTTGGTTTATTCGGTTCGGTTCGATTTTGAACCGAACCTACCGAATACTCACCCCTATCTAAAACCACTATAACTTGTACTTAAAATAAGTTTACACCTAGTTCATGAAAAAATAAAAAAAAATTTTAAGTTTAATCAACTCCAATGCAAATAATAAATTCCACAAATTTATGGAATAAATTGGATATTATGTAGGAATAGAATTTGCTTACTACATATAGCAACTTCGTAGGCATTTAACCCCTTCATCTTCACTTTGAAATTATTTCCTAATGAATATCCATCTTTCTCATAGTCATAGAAGAAGTCATCAAAATTCTATGAAGGTATTTTAATCATGTTCTATACAGTTAAAACATTTGATTTTAGCAATGTTTTTCATCTTCTATCCGAAAGGAACTTTGCCCTTCCCCTTATTATTGTTTCTTGTTGGCTTAACTTGTTCTATCCCATGCTAGTTACCATCTTGATGTTTTTACTAGTTCCTTTTTCTTTTTTAGGAATTAAAGTTACTTTTGTACTTATTAGATTTAAACGCAGACGTTTCTACTCTAACTCTAAGAAGCGTATAATATCTTTCATATACTTAATGTTGATGTTGTGGGTCAATAACATTTTTTACGTGATACTAGGTATTTGGGCAAAAAAAAACATATGACTGCTTGAACATTCTGTTTGTCAATTAAAATATGATGAGTATCTTTTTAGTTCATTTAGTATACTACTCATGATCTTAAAATGTATTCTTATATCATGACGAAAACTCTTTTTATAAGTGTATGATTGTATAGTGTAAACTATAAGATTGACAAGCGAGATTTCTTTAAATCTCACTTTCAGATGCAAACCATATGTCTGTTATTAAATTATATTTTGTAAACTCAAGCATAATATTATCATGTTTACTGCTCACTAAAATGATGTAAACAATTAAATTCATTTCTTTTAAACATCATATGCCTCATGATCCAGTCTATACTAGGTCGTATTGCCCTATTCTAGTATTTTCATAACTCGATTAAGATATTCTAGAGCTCCTAGTTTCTCGAGCACACATTGAATCTTCTTACTTTAGATTTCATGGTTATCCTCATTTAACTTCTCTCACTTATTAAAATAAGCTAAAAGATTTTTTTTTTTTTTTTGAAATGGGGATTGAGGGAGTAGAATTTGAGAACTCTCAGATTTGCTCAGATGCACTTACCAGTTAAGTCTGTGAATGCATAAGCCAAAAAGATTTAGAAGCAGATATTATTCTTAATTTAAATTAGGGATATTTATACACATAAGTTAATATCTTAGTTTATACATATACTAACGTTAATAATAATGAATTTATATTAATAATTATTTTACATTAGGTTTTAGAGTCGAAAGTTCACTATATTTCCAATTATCGTCTAAAATCCTAATATATTATAAAAATTAATCATAATTAATTTAAAATCACACCCTATATATCAACAAATGGTATAAAAATAATGAACAATTAGAAATTCATGAAATAAAAATAACATATTATTTAAAATTATAAAACAATGAAAGATAATATTATTGTTATAAAATTATCTGCCGTAACATCAACAAACTATATAGATAAACAATAATTTTCAAAAAAAATTATATACGTCTAATATAAACTTGAAACACAAGAACATGTATAGAATATCATCTAGTCAATTCAAATCAAAGTCAACTTTAGAAAGTTTTTGACTTAATTATAGATCTACTATTAAATCTTGATAATCTTATCAAACATATATATTATTTTATTTGCAATCTATTTAAAATATTCACTATTAAATTCTAAAGACTACGGTAGAATTTATTAACATTCTCACAAATGGAATTCAAAATTTCTTTTAAATTGGAATTAGGCAATGCATTCCTTATAAAAAAAAGAACACATTTTCTTTTGCCTTAAAAAAAAATTATCATTCACATCAGTGATAAACTATATAAGATGGTTTTTCTCATTTGAAATATCTATTAGATTCATCTATGTGATGATCAATTATTTAATAATTTCATTTACTTAAACCATTTGCTCAGTAGAACTATTCGTACAGAGTCACAAATGACTTGTATTCCATTAAAAATTGATATTGTATTTTTATCCATATATAAAAATAAATAACTAAAATCAAAAATAAAAGTGATATCACCTATAATAAAAATAGATTTAGACTTTTTTATTAAAATAAATTATTTAATAATAATTTTAAAAAAATTAAAAAATTATATAAAAAATATTCAATTTAACTTTAATTTAATTTTTAAATGTCACTCGCTTAAAAAAAGTTTCATTTTTTAAAAATTTTTTTATTAGGAATTTATTCTGATTTTTTAAAAAAAAAAAATTAGACTTACAAAGACCCAGGCCACACACGTGAACAGCCAGCGGGCGGCACTAGCCCAGTGCACGTGTCCCTGGGCTACCAGCATGCCGCACCAGCTCAGTGCACGCCGGCTTGGGCTCACAGGCCCAGCGCGCGTGCGCCTGGACTCGCAGCTCAGCGCAAGTGTCTATGGCGGAGTTCAGGCCCCAATGCTGCGTGGTCTACGCTCATTAGTCTGGGTGAGCCTATCCCGCTCTATTTTTTTTTTTTTTTCTGAATTTTGTAATAAAAGATTTTAGTATTACGATACTTTTTATAATTTAATTTTTATCAAAAACTAACAAATCTTAGAGTTTGGATTCTTTTAAACTGTTGTTGATTAAAATAAATTCCGTGAACATTATAGAAAAAAATAAATTTGTATAAAAAATCTCAATTTTAATAATTTATATATCAATTAATATAAATAAAAAAAATACATGTAATATATCTTATTTTAAGAATTTTTCAATAATACAAACTTTACATCTTAAAAATATGAATTGAGCATCGTATAAGTAATTAAAATATCTACCTAGAATATATTTGAATAAAATATAACAAATGCATTTATAAATTAAAAAAAAATTATGGCATATAAGGAATTAGTCCCTAATATCAATATTAAAAAATTATAAATATTTTAAAATTTAAATAATTAAACAACAAACCACAGTTATTTTATATCACATATATCCTACGAACTATATATATAATTCAAGAGTTACCAATTCGTGTATTTCATATTACACGATTGATATCCTTTTGTAATATACGAACATAGGAGGTCACCCAAAACATTTAGAAGATAGCCCAAAATCTACAATAAATCGGCTAACAGTAAAAATACTACGAGAATAAACTTTTATTTTTTTAATAAACATCTTTAAAAAATAAAAGGGAGAGTCGGCTCATTATTAACTATCAGGATGAGAGAAATGTAGAATTACCCATTACTCACCCAAGGGCAATTACATGGCATTTTGCCATGTAACTGCCAATGATTTGAATTTCAAATTTTTGTTATTTTTTTTTAATTTATATAAGATAAATTAGACTATTATCAATAAAATATAAAATTTTATTTTGGGTTTAATTTTTTTGGCTCTATTTGGAATATATAATTTCTTTCATTATAACAATAGGAGAAATAGAAAATTGCTTTCATTATAAAGTTTTCACATTATAAAAACGTTTGTAATTTCATTAGAAAAGAAAAAAAAAATGATAAAAGGTGCATGAGTTTTGGGTTGGTCAACACGATAGAAGGGTTTGACTCCTTCTTTTATTGGTGGTTGTCTTTCTTGGAGTTTCCTTTCTCCTAAAGGAAAATGGTGATATTTTCTTTTGCTTGACCCTTTGATCTTGATTTTCTCATCAAGTGTATGGATGAATTGAATTTTTTATCGTTTATTTTACTATTCGTTTTTATTGCGTTACAGATTATTGAGGTTTTTGCTGTGAGGGAGATGATTTGACAAATCTGTGGTTAAGGGATGCTCTGATTGGCTTCTATCGAGGGCTCTAATTGATTGAACTGAATCGAATTGATTTTGGTTAGAAATCGAATCAAACTGATTCGATTCGGTTCGATTTAATTAATTTTAATTTTTAATAAATTTTAAATTTTTTTACACATTATTTTTAATATTTTAAAATTTAATTAAAATATTTTAATCATTTTAATCTTAATATGATTTAATTTCTCCGCATTATTGAAAAAATATATTATTATCACTAATTGGTTCGGTTCGATTTTTTTAATTTTTTTACGATCAAAACCAAACTAAATTAAAATAATTGAAATTTTTAAAATTAAAAATCAATCCAAACCGAAATATATAAAATACCAAATTAAATTTTTAAATGAATTTGATTCCGTAGATTTTTTATATTTGACTGAATTCTGCTCATCCCCCTAGGTGCATTGTGAAATTAGTGCCAGTGACGTGGAGACGACGCACGAAGATTGTTATTATGTGGGTTCATTTTCATTGATTCGAGTAGTTCTTTTCGTTTTATTTTGGTTGATTATCTCTAGACTTATTTTGTATATTTGGCTTTGTTTTTGCATTTGTGAGTTGGACTTATAGTTCTATTTATAATAATTTCTTACAGTCCTATGTATCTTAAAAGAAATGCAATATATTATGCATTAGAGAAAAAAAAAAAAAAGAGAAACTGCAATTTTTTACTATTAACTCTAAATTTAAAATTTTAGAGTTAAAATTTGTACTTTGACTTGCAGATCAATTGCAGCCTATTATTAGCGGCTGAAGACTAACACTAACCATAGGATACAGTAACTTTATAACTCAAAATTTAGGGTTCTTTTTTAATAAAAGAAAAATCAATTTTACATTTTTAACAATTAATAAAATTAAAGTAATAAATTTTATATTAACTTCTTAATTTATTTTTTATTTATTATAAAATTTACTATTTAATTACTATAATATAATTTTTTTTAATTTTAAAAAATATATTAAAATATCTTTAAAATTTTTAAAATATATGTTAATTAGTTATTTTATTATTTTTAACAATTAAGTGTTTATATAGTTGAGGTTGATTACTATTTCTTCAATTTTATAAAAATATTTATAAATTAATTTTTACGTATCGATGGTGTTTTAAACTGTTTTTGAATTATTTAATAATTAAAATTAACAAAGTGATTAATTAATAAATTTTTTAAAATTTTAAAATATTTATTATATTTATTAAAATTAAAAAACTAAGGGTGTGCTTTGGAAATATTGTAGAATTCTGTTTTTTTATTTTTTGAAAATTAAAAACCGTTTTTAATTTTTGTTATTTATTTTTTAAAAATTATTTTCTAAAAACTGTTTGTATAAAAATCAATTTGTAAATTTTTATATAAAAATAAATAATAAAATATTTTTTAAAAATATAATATTAATAATAAAATAAGGATATAAATAATTTTATAAATGATTGGTTATAAAAATAAATAATAAATTATTTTTATAAAGTATATCATATCATAATAAGAAAAAAAATATTATTTGGTTTTTATGATATACTAAAATTCATTTATTTACCTTTCGATCTTTAAAACATATATTAAAATATTTTTGAGATTTTAAAAAGTATAATAATTAATTTAAACATTAATTTTAATTGTTGAGCATGGTAAAAATAAAAAAAAATATTATTTGATTTTTATGATATATGAAAATTCAGAAAAAATATTAAAATATTTTTAAATTTTAAAAGATATAATAATTAAATATTTATACTATTTTAAATATTAAATATGATAAAAATTTTAAAATATTTTCGATACAAAAAAATTAATTAATAGATATTTTTATAAAATTAAAAAATAAATTTATAAATTTATTTTATTATAAAAACTAAATAATAAAATATTTAATAATTAAATTAATAAAAAATTAATTAATATATTATTTAATTTTAGTGATATTTTAATATATTTTTTTAAATTAAAAAATAAATTAATGAGTTTTGTAATATTATAAGAATTAAATAATAATTTTTTAAATTTATTCAATACGAAAAAAATAATTAGTCTATTTTTTATAAAATCGATGATCATGTAATAAATTTATTTATAATATAAAAATTAAATTAGAATTGTAAACGAATCAAACTATTCATGAATTATTTGAGACTCAATTCAATAAAAACTCAATCGGACTCGTTTCGATTTCTAAACGAGCTAAATTTGAACTTAATTTTTAAACTCATTTATTAAATGAGTTAAATTTAAATTCCGTAGTATTCGATTTGTTAAAATTTATGAATTGGCTCGTTAAGGGGCTCATGAACGGACTCGTTAAAAGACTCGTGAATGAGTTCGTTAAGAGACTCGTTAAAATACTCGTGAACGAGCTCGTTAAGAGACTCATGAACATGGCTCGTTAAGATAATCGTCGAGTAGACTCGATAAGAGATTCAGTTCAATTTGATTATACCCTTGCCACTTAATCTATTTGCTATATATATTGTTAATTTTTATATTTTTATTTATTAATGATATAATTATATTTTTAATTTATATATTTATTTTTCAAACATTTTTTTAAACTATTAAATTTCTTAATAAATTATTATTATTATTATTACTTTCATATGTTTATATATATATTTACATAATTATTTTTCTATTTAATATTATTCACTTAATTTTATAAATTAATATTTTTATATAATTTAAATATAAATCAATATAATTCTATTAATAAAATTTGAATATAATATATATATATAATTATATAATTTAAATTGATTATACTTATATTAATATATTTATTTTATATAATATTTTATATTTATATTATATATATAGTATTTTTTATACAATAAAATAATTTAATATAAATTATATATTTAAATAAAAATAAATAATGATATATAAATAAAAAATCATAACATATAAATAATAATAATAACATATTAATAAATTTTATATAAAAATATCTATTAATATTAACAATAAAATTATACAAATTTAATTAAAATTATATAATTTAAAAACAACTATATAATTTAAAAAAATTTATTTTTTCTTTTATTTGTATAAATTGTTTATCTATAGATTTATATATTTATTATATATATTTCAATTAATTTTTTATGTAATATAAATATTTAAATAAATAATTATTAAATTTAATATTATATCGTTAATTTTATATTAAATACATTTTATATAATTAATTAAAAGTTTATAATTAATATTTAAATAATAAATATTATTCGATCTTATAAATATATAAATATTAAAATTTAAATAATAAAAAAATTTAAATATTAAAATTTAAATAATAAAAAAGACAATTTAATTATTTGTTATGAATGGAACATAGCTCAAAATTGGCTACTATACCGCAAATCCACTTTTATAAAATCATTGACCACTATCTACTTTTATAAAATCATTACAGGTATGATATTGAAATAATATCTCTTATCTTACAGAAAATTTATAGAGATAGAGGATAAAATTTTTTATAAATAAAAATTTTACTTTTTATTATATTTTAAATTAAGAATTTAGTTACAGTAGAATTTAATTTAATTATATTTAATTTTATTAAAATCTTTTTTAACATTTTAATTTAAAATTTTAATATATACAAATTTAAATTAATTAAATTTTGTTAACGAATTTTTTAATTGAATTTTCGAATTCGAACTTGAATTAGACTCGGTATTAGTTTAAGTAAATTTTTTAATCAAGTTTTTGAGTTCGAACTGTAATTAAACTCATTATTAATTTAAATGAGTTTTTTATGAGTCGAGCTCGAATCGAGTTTGATTATAATATTTAATTTTTAAGTCGAGTTCGAGTTCAATATTAGAGTTCGAGTCAAATTTGATGTTATAAAATTTTTTAATAAATGAATCTAAACTTTACAAAATTCGACTCAACTCGATTCGATTACATCCTTAGAGTAAATAGTAAAAAAATTAATAATTAAAATTAATAAAAACACTAATTAATAAATTTTTTAATTTATTTTTTAAAATTAAATAATTTATTAATAAATTTTTTATACGGTATAAATTAAATAATAAATTTTTTTTATAATAATAAAATAAAATTTTATTTTATAAATTATTTAAATAAATATATATATTTTTTAAAAAAATTAATTGATGAAGATGAAATTTTAAAATTATTAATAATAATTGATAAAAGTCTATATATAAAAATAATGATATGATAAAATATATAATAATAAAATCAATAATTTTTAATTTTTAATTTTAAAAATATTAAAAAGTAATAAAAATTAAAATGCAACACTGGAATAAAATTTTTTTATCAAATTAAAAATAAAAATAGAAAATGATAACCAAAACGAACACACCTTAATTAATAATTTTTTTATATAATAAAAATTAAATAGTAATTTTTTTAATGACTATTAAATTAATAAATTATATTTTAATTTTTAAATTTTAATATAATTAATACATCAATTTCTATATTTTTAAATTTGAATACTTAATTTTTTATAATCAGTTGGTCCACTTTCATCGTAAAAATATCTTTATTATTTTTTTTAATGATATAAATTATTTTTATTTATTATAATTTAAATATTTTTATTATTTATTATTTTTATAAAATACTTAAATTCCATAAATTTTATTTATAATATTTTATTTAATTAATTTTTAGTACTTTTTATTTTTTAATTTCTATCTATTAAAATATTTCAATATTTATAATTTCAAAACTTTTAAAAACTATTTATATTCAATTATTTTTAAATATTACTAAATAACTTTAAATAAATTATAAATTTTTATAAAAAATATTTTTAAAAAAATTATAGTTTGAGCAGAAATTTAACTATATGTTAGTTTTGAACTGATATATATAATAAATGAAATAACTGTATTTTTAAATAAATTAAATATATAAAATTTTAAAATTTTAATTTTAAAAATATAATTAAAAATTAAGAATTAAAATATAGTTTATATAATATAAAATTTTTTAAAAAAATTTAAGTGTTTATAAAAATATTTTAAATATTTAAATATTTATTATTTTTTTAATGCTGATAAAATTATAAATTGAAAGATAGGTAATTTAGATAAATTCATCATATAAAAATTTAAGTATTTGATTTAAAAAGATAAAAATAAATTTATTAATTACCTTTAAATTTAAAAATTAAAATTTATTTTATTTTTATTAAATTATTATGAAAATAAAAATATCTCAAAGTTTAAAAATGGAACATAAAATAAATGGAGGATATTATTATTAAAAAAATAAAATTTTTGTGTAGGAGATTTTTTTTTCCCCGAAGTTTGGTATGAGTTGCAGACTAGAATTTGCCTTCCTAATAATAGAGTAAAATGAGCCTAGCAAAGCTAGTTTAGAGCTGCCCAATAGAAAGCTCATACGTGTGTAGCTAGGGCTATCTTATGCTCGGCGTCTCTCTCAAAACATAAAATCAGTACCTTATCGCTCTACGGCATCAGGGTTTTTTCCCAAATCAGAAAATTTTCGCAGGCAGAAGAAGGAGCATCGCCGGCAAAATTAGCTATGTCAACCGGCAGGAAGATCACGTTGAAAAGCTCTGACGGAGAGACCTTTGAGATGGACGAGGCGGTGGCTCTCGAATCTCAGACGATAAAGCACATGATAGAGGACGACTGCGCCGATAACGGTATCCCTCTTCCTAATGTCACCAGCAAGATCCTCTCTAAGGTAATCGAGTATTGCAAGAAGCACGTCGAGACTCCCAAGTCCGAAGATCGTCCCTCTTCTGTCGACGACGAGTTGAAGGCGTGGGACGCTGAGTTTGTCAAAGTTGATCAGGCTACTCTCTTCGATCTCATTCTGGTCTGTTTTCTGTTCAAATTTATCTAATATTGAATTGATAGATCATTATTTATGCCATTATTTAGATACGAAATTATGCGTTATGGTTTGGGAATTTTTCTAGGTTTTGAGAACTTTTGTGATTTTTATGGGTGATTATTGCTAGGTTTTTACTCTAATTTATTTGAATTAAATATGTGTTTAAAGAGCATGAAGTAGCCCTTATGTGGCTGCACTCTTTTCTTCCTAGCTGAGAAAATTGAGAATTAGGGGGATTTATTTGTGAAACAGAAATTAAACTTGTTCTCGCATTAAGGCTAGCGCGAATGGTTGAATAAGAAAATTCATCCCCTTTAGGATCTGTTTGTGCCTTTGTATTCTTTTTGGAAAGATGGAAAATGTGTTTAGGGTGTTAACTTTTGAATATTTGCTTATAACTCTGCAATAAATCTCACCACTAAATAAGATGGCCGGTGTGACTGATTTTGAGATGGTTGTTTATTGGTTCTGTTTTTTACGGAGAATTCCTTCTCTTCTCTCTTTTCTTAAAGCTATACTCCATTTACTGATTTTTTTCTCTCTTTATTTGAATGTTGATCATGTGGCTCGTCAGGAGAAAGGGTAAGATAATTATTCTAGAAATTCTTTCTTTTTCTTCTCCCCATGACATACTCTCTTCTTTTTAACTGAGGGAAGAAAAGAATGAGTTCGTAGTGAACTATAGTGCTTTCTTACTGTTCCTTGCTGTGTTCATTAGAGTATTGATGAATTTTCAGTTAATTTATGCGCTTCACAGCGTTAAAGTGTAATTTCCATGTAGCATGTTAGTATTGGTTGTGTGATCGCTAGTTGGCAGCCACTCCCTTCTCAGTGAGCAACTCTTGTGAGACTTCTGCATCTCACAAGAAATTGCTTGAGAAGTTGGAAGACATGTGATTGAGGTGCCCCTGTTCTCCTAATGGATTTAGGTTGCCAAAACATAATTGAAGAAAGATGCATCAGCATTGTAGAAATCAAAGGATTACATTGATGACCATTCATATTTTTGTCTCTGTATTTTTTTTTGTGCAATATATCATTTGCCTTTGATCTTTACACAAAAAGTAAGTTTGTACTTTGATTTTTTGTTGTTAACAATTAATACTTGAGCTTTATAGAAAGTTTAATCATGTGCTCTTTGCACTTTATGAAATATAACTATTAAACCCCTGAAAAAATCAAGAGCGCATAAAACTTGTATCCATCCATATGAGTTAAATAGTTAACATTTTTATAAAGGTTAGCTATTAAATGTTAATCCCATAAAGGTCAAGATGTCAACCACCTTTTGTACAATGGTCAAGAGTCAAATGATGCACTCAACTTCTTTTTCCTTAGTAAATGTTATGTGTGCTTGTCTTCAACGTGAAAGGTAATGGATATAATATACGTGCTAGAGAGAACATGTGCCTTCAATGTTTCAGGATGGTTTCTATAAGTTAAAACTCTTGTTTACAGTGTGCAACTAACAATCAAGTGCAGGGCTAAGATGCAAATCGAGCCCTCAAGTGGTATTCTGTGAGCAAACTACTTCTATTGAAATAGCTGTCTGCATGAATTTGTCTCAAATTGTGTCGTTCTGTTGTGCCAATGAACTTTAACCTTTTGATATGTCTCTATGCGGAGGATCTGGTTTTGACATCAAGTTGTCTGTTTTTCAGGCTGCCAACTATCTAAACATCAAAAGCTTGCTGGATCTCACTTGTCAGACTGTAGCGGACATGATCAAGGGCAAAACTCCAGAAGAAATTCGCAAGACTTTCAACATCAAGAATGACTTTACACCAGAGGAAGAGGAGGAAGTTCGCAGAGAGAACCAATGGGCCTTTGAATAAAAGTCCAGGAAACAGTGTCTGTATTTCTAGTTCCCTTTCTATGTTGGACATGGGTGTTCAGGATCACTGCTTTGCAGACAATTATTAGTTTACTTGCCTTGTTCCCTACCTAAAACTATCAGAAACTCTGATGTCTGGCTGTAACCTTTTCATTACATGTTAATATGGTATCTGCTGTTCTTTTATGGTAAGTTTGTGCTTTAATTTGTCAAATGCTAAAAGGGAATTTGAATTATAATAGGAAAAAAAGCATTTAGGTTTTGTTTAGAAAATTATTTGCGAGAAGAGAATTATGCATTATTTGTTTTTTTAAACTCTTAACAGGAAAATTGAGGAAAATAAATTAAATTAAACTAAATTTTTGCAAGAATTTCTTTTGACTTGCTGCTTCTATTGCTCACCGGTAATGGCTCGGTGCGGGTTTTAAATCTTCTGTTGCTTTTATAAGCACATCAGCCAGGAGTGAAGATATGTGAAGAAAGAAACGAGTATAAGGGAAATTAATATATTATAGCATTACTTCCAGAACACCTCTTGATACTTTCACTGGTAATTGCATTATGCAAGTGAATTATGCATCTAGAGATTTGAATAATTTACAAAAATTAAATCTATAAGTGGTTCCAACCTTAAACCACTATGAAAGACACAATTTCTGTTGTTTTGTATGGAAGGCTCAACCACCTTATTCATTAGTCTTTTGACATTGCAAAAGAATACATGTATCAAGTAATGATTTTGTTCCCTTGTCTAATTTCATTTCATTGTTTAATATTTGCTCACAATAATTAAAAAATTAATTAAATCTTTTAAAATAATTATAAAGACATGCTCTACCACTCAACTATTACTCATCATGTAAGCCTCTCGTCAAGGGTCTGCAATGCCAATTACAATAAAATACTATCTAATTTTCGATAGATTACTATTTATCTTATCTAATTGTTCAAATTTTAATAATTAGAAGAGAGAAAATAGAATAATAAAATATATTTAAAAAAAACATAAGAATAATTATTGTGTTTGGTCAAAATAAAGTTAAAATTGAAAAAGAATTACTACCTTCAAAACATCGATAATTTTAGAAAAAAAAAATTTTCAATTGCCTATCTCTTCCCACCTCTAATTCTATTAATTTTTCAAACTCAAAAAAAATAAAATAAAATTCTGCAACCAATTTGTCTTGCTAGATTATTCTAAATAATTATTATTATTATTTTAAATTTCAGAAAGAATTTTTTTATTTTTAAAATGTCATTTTATTGAAAAATGAAAAAAAAAGATATTGATATTTTTACTTATAAAAAAGTTTAAATCCTAATTTATTTTCCCTTATTTTCTACCCTTTTATATTTCTTCCAAGTTCCAACCTTGAAGGCTTCACAAACATAGGCTTTGGGCCTTAACATACTTAAAGGTGGAGGACACGTGTTGTGTAGTAGGAAAGTATCAGAAAAAAGGTCACGTGACAGACTTTTGTAGCTTTTGGGACCGGCTTCTTCTTCACTTTTTTTTTTTTTTTTTTTCCTTTTCCTATTTTTCTTTCTTTTAATTTTATTGTGCAATGCGCATGCAGAGCAGCCTTCACACTTCACCATCCTTTGGCATTTTGGTAATAAGTAGGATTTAATTAACATTAGAAAAGAAATTACTTTAGTAAAAATATTTATTATTAAAATATTATATTTATGTCTAAACACTAAACAAATAATATATAAAATTCCTGTATTATATTTTTTTGAGCCGAAATTTATAAACGCTCAGTGTTCGTCTTCTAAAGGATTAAATAATATAAATAATATTACATATTTAAAAATATTTTATTCATATTAATGATAATTAATAAAAATTTAAATAAAAAAACTTTTAATTTGATAAAGTGAGAATACATTAATTTAAAATATTGAGTTATAATAATGAAAAGAAATGTGTTGTTTTTTATGTATCTCATTGATTGTCATGTCAAATTGAAAACCCTAATTTTACATTTATTTTGTGTCTTTTTTGCCATTGTCCTTATAAAATAGCTTCCTTTGTATATGGACTAGTCCTTTTTCTAAATATATTAATTAGGAATATAATTTTGTGCATTTTAATTGAAAAAAACACCAAAATAATCAAATAATTTTTGGCAATTTTTAATAGCATCAAAACTAAAATTTTTCATTAAAAAAAAAAAATCAACATCCAAAAAGCAGTAAAATCAATATACCTCTAGCAATGCAGCAAGCATTGTGAATTTTGGTTTTTACATGTTGAAACTCAAAGCTAGCTTCAATCAATCAAAGTGCAAATTTGCTTGGAAGCACATAAGCTAAAAGAACAGAAAGACCATTAATATTACTAACAATAAGAGACCATTACTGTTTCACCAGCAGAGAATTTATATGGTATTTATACATCACTGTCCATTTCCACCAACGCAGTTAGCTTCTTCATTGCCATTGGAGGAGAGAAAAGAGAGACATCATAGTACAGAGTCAATTGGAATATATTTTAAGGAAAAATATAAAGAACAAAATGCCCAAAGTTTTGCCCTGGGATTCTCTACTTTTCTTTCTTAAACCTTCTTTTTCCTCTCCTCCTTTGGACCCTCTTGATAGAGATGTATCTACGAGAAAATGAGATGAACTTCAGAACCTCTCATTCAAAATCTGGAATCTCTCTTTTAATGGAAACTTTCATCATTGTCAAATGGGAGAAAGAAAAGGAAAAAAAATATATATTTGTATAGAAAATAATTTAGCTTCTTCATGATCTTACTTCTTAAAATGGAGCTGTTGAGGTTCTGTAGAGACTGTGCTTTTTTGGAAGCTGAGCAGGAGCTGCCAGAAACTGCAATACACAAAATTGGCTGTAAATTAACCAATAGGATGAGTTTGTTTGAGCAAGGTGGTAGGCAAGTTCCAAATAAAGAAACTGAATTTAAGAAAAAGTCCATCTCTGTACCTTTTCTTGCTGCCTTCTAAGCCTAGCATTCTCTTCAGCTAAATTTGCTACTTCCAGTTCCAACTCTTGTGTGTAAGCCTGAAGATGTTTTAAAAAGGGATTCAAAAAGAAACCCACTAAAGAATGTCACTAAATATTACATGGATTATTGTATTTTCAACTAAAGATATCATCTTTTTGAAAGAGAGAGAGAGAGAGAGAGAGAGGAGAGAGATTCCTGCTTTCTAGCCCTGGACCGAGCAGCTGATTCTCTATTCTTCATCATTCGTTTGTGTCTCCTATCAACAGAGTTGTTGTGATTTTCTTGAAGTCTTTTCTTGCAAATGGAAGGACAAACCGACGAAGAACCCAAAGCATCAAGGGGAGAGATTAGCCAAGAACCAAAAGAGGGTGTGTCAACTCTCGCATGAGTATTCATCTGAGGGTTTGGCCTTCTGGAAGCAGTCCCACTTTCGAGAATTTCAAAATCAGACCCAGAATTCAAACTCAACATAGTGGCAGGTCGTGGCCCTAAAGAATCTAGAAAATCATTGGCTCGCCCAGAGGAGGGCTCAGTTGGTGGTTCTTTGTTGAATGGTCTAGCTAAGAAGTCTTGAAGGATCATTCCAGCAGGAAAAGCAGGGTGGTTGGCGTGGTTGGCGCCGCTTGGACAGTCTTGAAGACATGTTAGGTTTATGTCTTTCCAGACATCTTCCATGGCTTGCCTGGCTGATGAAGGGTTCAGTAGCTGAGATGATGGGGAGGAAGACGTAGACGAGGATTTTGAAGGGGAGCTAGAGTTTCTGCTTAAGTAATCGTTTCTTTCTGGGAATGATCGCATGCTGAGAGACACACACACACACAGAGAGAGAGAGAGAGAGAGAAATGAGATGTGGAACTGGAGAACAAGAGATGTCTGTCTGCTGATTTGATAAGTTATGCATAAAAATGGAGGATGCAATTTGTATCATTTACAAATTAAAACTAAATCAATTCAAAAGGAATTGGGGAGAAAGAAAGCACATTAATGTGAAAATAAACGTGTGTGTATATATAACATATATATAATAAAACTAAAAATATAAGATATTTTTTAATAATTATTTATTTTATTAATATTTTGTTAGAAGGAAGAACAATAAAAATTGAATTTATAATTATAGATAAATTATATATTCTTTCGAATACTTAACTAAATTAAACTAAAAAATTAAATATTTAATTTATATATTATTAATATTTTTAAATCAACTCTAAATATTAATATAATTTTAAAAAATAGTGAATTAATATTATACTGAGAGTATTTTTTTGAAAGCTAGAAAGTTAAAAGAATAATTAAAAAAATATTTTAAAAAAATATTTTATTATTTTTAATATTTTTAAATTGAATCAAATTAAATATTATTTTAAATTATTTTTAATATTTCGTGATTAATATATTTAATAAAATTATTTTAAAAATAGGGTAATTTACGATTTAGTCCCTGGGTATTGCCATTATTAACGAGTCAGTCCCTGTATTTTTAGAAACCTATTAAAACGTCCTTATATTTTCTTTTCCGTCAACGAAATAGTCCTTCCGTCCTCTTTTCCGTTAAAATTAGATAAAGGATGAGAGAGAAAATTTTTAAATTCCAATTTTACCCTTAAGTAAAACATTTTATTTAGTCCTTATCGTTTCTTTTCGTCAACGAAATAGTCCCTATATTTCTCACATCCATTAAAACGTCCTTATCGATTCTTTTTGTCAACGAAATAGTCCCTATGTTTTCTCACATCTATTAAAACATGCTTATCGTTTGTTTTCGTCAACGAAATAGTCCTTCCTCTCTCCTCCTCCTCCTCCTCTCTCCACCTCCTCCTCCTCCCACCTCCTCCTCCTCTCTCCTCCTCCTCCTCCTCCTCATCATCATCCTCCTCCTCCTCCTCCTCCTCCTCCTCCTCCTCATCATCATCATCATCATCATCATCATCATCATCATCATCATCATCATCATCATCATCCTCTTCCTCCTCCTCCTCCTCCTCTCTCCACCTCCTCCTCCTCTCTCCTCCTCCTCCTCCTCCTCCTCATTCAAAAAAGAAGAAAAAAAAAGAGAAGAAGATGATGATGATGATGATGGAGGAGAAGAAGAAGAAGAAGGAGAAGAAGCAGAAGTGAAGAAAAAGCAGAAGCAGAAGTAGAAGTGAAGAATCGAAGAAGGAGGAGGAAGAATCGATGAAGAAGAAGGAGAAGGAGGAGAAAGAGGAAAAGAAGGAGGGCAATTTGGTCTTTTACTACATTTTTAACGGCAAAAATAGACAGAAGGACTATTTCGTTGACGGAGAGAAAAGATAAGGACGTTTTAATAGGTTTCTAAAAATACAGGGACTGACTCGTTAATAATGGCAATACCCAAGGACTAAATCGTAAATCACCCATAAAAATAATACTAAATAATAAATATATTAAACAGATTTAAAAAAATTATTGATAATAATTTTAGTAAAAAAATTAAGATAAATTATTATTATTGAAAATTTATTAGAAAAATAAAAAATTAAATAATAATAATATTAATTTTTAAATATATTTAATAGTGAAAAAAGTAACTAAATAATTTTATACTTTTCAATTATATAAATAAAAATATAATTTAATTAATAAAAAGTAAAAATATAAAGTAAAATTATAACAAAATTAAAGTATAAGATTTTTTTTATTAATTTTAAATTTTATTGATTTGAACGTGACATACTACTTACATAGTAAATAATGTGATAATTTTATTAATTTTTTAATAGTATAAATAATAATAAAATATAATTAAAATTTTAATTTTAGATATAAAAGTACGGATATAATTATAATAAAATTAAAAGTATAATTTTGTTTTGCAATTCAATACAAGTTTTTTTAAAAAAAATTAAAACCAATTTCATATCTATAAATTCTGCCTGTTTTATTTGTTTGTTCTGAGTGAAAATTAAGAATAAAATTTTATAAATACATTTCTGTCGTTGATTATAATTAAAATAAATCAATATGTAATTTAAATAAATTCTACAAAACTTACGTATAACACAACAAAATTTTCCCAATCATTTGTTTTCTTTATTTATTAATTAAATAACTCATAAATTACTGTTATTTAATTAAAAACATTTAAATTACTTTCTACTTTTAAAAAATCTTCCTGAACATCTAAAATTTATAATTTTTTTAATTGTACTTTCAAGAATAATTTAACAAATAAAATAAATGAATTTTCATAATTAAATAGAAATTATAAGAAATTCAATTGAATTATATATTTTAAATTATATTATAATAAATTATAGAATTTATTTCAATTAAAATCTAAAAAAAATTGATTGACAAGAAATATTTGAAAATCTTATTAGTTCCTCCCAGAACAAGCTCTCTAAATATTCATTAAAAAAAACTTATCATAACAATTTTCCAAAGAGAGTTACCTTCTATATGGCAAGACAATTTGATTTGAGACTTGGGATTGTCTTTGAATTTGGATTTCCTTTCTTTTCTGTAAATTTTGTCAATCTCTTTCTCATCAACCTTATAAAATGTTATTTGGGATTGAATTAGAATTTGGTTCATGAAAAACATATCCCATATTGACATTCGTCAGCATGAAATTCTCTACAATTGCTAGCTTTTTACCTACTTCTTCTCTTGCATTTGCAAATCAATCTTTCTAAAACCATCATTTTACACCATAAGAAATGAAATCTAAAAACTTTTAATTTTTTTTATAAAAAAAAAGAAAAAAAAAAAAGAAATATGATGTGATTCCAGAATGCAAAAGTGGATATGATAGTATAATCACAATATATAGGCAGATGAAAGAAGGTAGGTTGATTGGTCATACAAACAGACAGTTGGTTTGTTTGATTCTTATCAATTTCAATCATGCTTCTTTAACTCTATTCTTTACTAAATCCATCAACATATCACATCCATGAACCATATCTCTTATAAAACCAAAGAGATCATTTTTTTTAAAAAAAAAAAAGAAAAATAAATAAATATTGAACTTAAGTGGTACTAAACAAAATAATAAATTATTCTTTAACTATTAACTCATTTCCTTTTGGAATTTTTTTTACACATTTAAGTATATGCAGCTACCCAATAAACATATGACATAGTAATCAAAATCATGATCTCTATTTATCTTATAAAAAATATTTTTTATATTTTTTGATATTTAATACACTTAAGAAAATTATTAATGAAAAATATGCTTTGATAATATTATTATTTATTAATTTTTTAAATTAAAATTAAGAAGTGAAAAATAAATTATTTTATTAGGAAATATTTTTGATAAAAAATATTTTTAAAATATAATTTATTCTCCAATAAATAAATAGAAGTTAGATTTAAATTAATAATATCCTATGAATACACTACAATGCATGAAGAAAAATAAATAAGAGCAGTACTAAGAGCATCACATGCCCCAGTGGACAATATATAGCAGGACAATGTTTAAAAATGTAATCTTTAAAAATATAAAATCAAAGTCAATTAAAAAAAAAAAAAGCATTTCAAATATTATAAGCTAAAATATTCTTTTGTTACTGTTAACTTTTATCTTACTTTTTTTACTGTACATACTGGTAGTGCTAAAACTTAGTAAAGGAGACGTTATTAAGGTAGTTTTTTTTTGTTGAAGTATAATGTTTTATTTTATAGACGACCAGCTCCAGCTGGTCTTGATTTGTTTGTGCAACCCAACCCAGCAAAGAGATTAGAGATTATAAGAGAGTAGTAATTCAGTGAGGAGTCAGAGAGAGTCTTGTCAAAGTTGATGTTTGAAGGCAACAGCTGTCTATTCTGAAAGTAAAATTTATATCTATTTCCGATGCCCACGTCTTCTGCTTACAGCTAATAAATTCAACCTCTGCTCTTATTCCCACATTCGCAATCGTACTAACTGCCACCACCCATGTCTTCTCTTCCCACCGGTACGGCTCAGCTCCCCCCATTTCCTACCTTTTTAACTTCTGCATTTCATTCGAGCAACCATTCTGACCATATGTTTATCAACCCAACCAAATCCATACTTTGTATCCCATTCCTCTTTTGTCTAATCTCTCCAACCTTTTGCAGACTGCTGTCACAGTATACAACTTTAATTAACACCAAAACCATAGAGCAACTAACTACAAGAGGGAAACATACTGTTTAGTTCCCATTGCTCAGGGGATTTTTCTTGTCTTTTCCCATTGTTATAATATTTTACTTGTTAAAATTCATTTTCTAAGTGGGAAGGAGAGAGAGGAAGATGAGGTAGAGAATATGAATAATTTTTTTCAAAAAAACCTTGCTAGATCATTTAAGAAAAATGTTTACCGTCTCCAATGATAGAAGTTGAGAGACTCGACCAAAAAGAAAAATAAAATGCATGGATGACTTGGTAGAAAAAATGCTAAAAGTTAGCGGGCTTAAAATGGATTTTCCAAAAAGAGAAAAAAAAAATGCAAAATTAATAACTCGCGGGATTTCATGATAACTCACGGGAGAAATAGTGCAAGTCCTGAGAACCATAATTATACATGTACAATTAAGAGAAATGGTCTCAATGGTAAGCAGACAAATAAAACAAATTTAAATAAATAGACACAATTTTCCAAGAAAACAAAACGGAGACAGAAAAAGGTAGTCACAATCACAAAGCATAGAGAAAAGAGAGAATCATCAGAGCAGCCATTTGCAGGCAACCATGCAATTTGTCAAAAATGAGTTCCATGAACTTCAGATGTTTGGCAACGCACTGCTTGGCCTTGAAGAATATCTTATATTTTGCCAAAGCAGAGTTTGTTATCCATGCAATTCCACCAGAAGATGTAGAAGATGAGAATCACCCTCACCAAAAATCAAGCTATACAAAAACCAAAAACATTACAAGTCTGTCCAGTCAAAAACCTAGATTCTTTCTTTCTTCTCTTTCCTCGAATAAATATCAACATATTTCTTACCTTGTCTCTTCCATGCATTTTTATAAAATAAAGTGGCGCATCTGACCTTCTATCAGGATCCATGTCTCTTCCCCCCCACCCCCACCCCTAAAAAAAGAGTGCACCATCCTGAAAGGATTGGTCTAAATATGGTGGTTGCACAGACTTGTTACTTTCAGCTTGAACTTCCACCCTCAATAACTTCCTGCTGAAAGATTTGTGACTGAGCCGGCAAATCAGATGAACTCCTACTTAGAACACCCTGTGGGTTAGGAGATGGCTTAACCATCATGATAGTTTGGTTGGGGGTAATTCCCTCCAATGGCATCTTTTGGAATGACTTTGTCAGCACATCAGGACTTGTTGCAATTGAAGATTGTATGCCTGAATCTGTAGGAATTCTACTAGAAATACGTGTCCATTTCATCCAATCATTAAGCCTCCTCACTTTGTCATTCTGAGTCCAAAATTTTATTCAAAATTTTACTCAACCAAATAGTTGAAAACGAAGCCCTTAAATTTTAATTACACATCGATCATAATGTAGAAAATGAATATTACCCTGCTTAATTCACATCAACTCAGAATTAATGGATAGAAATTGGTATAACACATCAAAAACAAATTGATTTAATATTATAGATAACCTAATAACAAATGGAAGTACCTGTACTTCTAGAAGAGTTGAAGTCCTCAAGGAATCCAAAATTAACTGGATGTCCTTAGTCATGCTCTTAACCTGTAAAAGCATAACCACAAAATAAACTTGGTTGCATGCACAACTATCAAGAATTATAAAGCATACAGTAACCAAGTATGGCATACACTTATCCGTTGGCTGGGATAGATTAGATCTAGTTCACCAATGAAACCCATCCAGACCCCAACTTCCCCTTTGAGAATAGAGGGTGTCCTAGCGCATGAAAGCCCTCTGGATTACAGGCTCCAGGACATATCAAATACTGCCTCCTTGCATTACCAAGAGACTGTTTCCTAGCTTAAACCCATAAATCTAGGCCCTAATGCAAAAACCTTACTGCTGCCTTGCATTATAAAGAGACTATTCCCTAGCCTGAACTTATAACTTCAGCCACAATGCAAAAAACCCTACTATTTCACCAATAATTCACCCTTGGGGAGTGTCCCTTTTATGGAGGAACTAAGAGAAAACAAAATGTAGTTACAAATAAACTACTGTTTTGATTGGTGAAAGCAGAACCAGCGTATGTATTATATTAACTTTAAATTTCACAGCAGTTTTGAGCATGAAGAATGTCCCCTTAATTCACCCTTAGAACCTGAAATTCGTTTGGGTCTGAAACTGCTACATCATTCTGATCAAGGATGGCTGTTACACCTCAAGTTTCATTTTCTAATGTTCCACAAGTTAATCAAAATATCTGATCCTGAAGATATAAAGCCAAAAATTCATAGATGCAGGCATGCAGAAACTAAAATAAAATTCTTACCTACTTCATGAACTTCAGTATTACATCATAATTTCCTGTTTCCTTTCATTTGGAAGGAACGGGGTGGATTAAGTATGTTACATGAAATTAATGGACATTTCCATATAAATATACAGCCAGTACTGCTTCCCTGAATGAAGGATCAACCTCTCTATAATAAGGGCAACAATAAAAGCCACATTAAATAGCCATCAAAATTCCATGAATATAAGCAACGTGAGACAGAATAGTCCATAACTCTATGCTCCATCCTGCTACTCTTTCTACCTTAAGCAACTAGGTTCACAAGCTAAAGTATATGCTCTTGCAAACAATATTCTGCAAAACTCTTTCTAGAATATGAAGTTTAAATTCTGAGATAGCTAAGCGTGATTCACAAAGCTTGAAAAGCTGTCCACGTAATTCAAAAGACCTAAAACCATAAGCCATCTCCTGGCCTCTTCTAGCATGTCAATGATCCTTCACTGAACCACCTTTCTTAATTTGAAAAGGTTGACCACAGAACCTAATATTTAATCCCATCAATCAAGAAGGAATCAGTAACACTCAAAAATTTTGGAAAAGAGGAGAGAGGAAAAACATCTTAAAGTCACTAAGTCAGCAAACAAAATTTATAGCACTAGATTACAGGACACTGACTGACCAACTTTTAGCCCTCCCCACTCCATTTTCCCCAAAACCACCTTCCCAGATATTTTCCAACATCCACCTATCTCCACCTCTATTTCCCCATACCTTGAAGAATTTTGTCCACCAATACTCCCGTTGTGGTCAAAACAAGTCATCTTCCCAGCCACCCTCATTTTAAGGTTCATTCAGATATCCAGTTTTCACTCAGCCAGATATTTGAATCCATCAGCCTTCTAGAAAGAAATCCCATTCTACTTTTTAAATAACCCCAAACAAAACAATACCTGATAGATAGAAATCAATGAGAGAGAGAGTAGAATCGCAGGCCAGCAAAGAAAAGTTTCTGACCTTTATGAAAATACCTCGACTTTCATGAAATCAACCTCTTTTCACAGTCTATATCATCAAAAACCAATGATCATTGAAAGAAACATCTAAGGGAGTGCCCATTGGACAAATTGCCATGATAAAGGAAAGGTTACTTCCACAAATCAAGGAGAAAGAGAGAGATAGAGAAAGGACATAATGGAGGTTGCTGAAAATTTTAAAAGGAAATTAACTTCTCAATCATAATATGTATAAGATCCTAAATTTATCTGATTTGCCACTTCAAGCAATAAAATCAGGAAGGATTATGCATCCAAATTGTACTTCAAGTCTTGACTTCATATGAACCTCAGAAGAGCACATGTTAAAAACCAACAAAATGAAAACTTTGAAAACTAATTGATTGTGGCTACAAATTTATAACACTACATCAGTGGCAAGGCAATACGTCAAAGCAAATGAAAATAATATCTGACCAGAGGATATGTGCCATCTTCAATTCAGATTCAAGGCTCAAATTTCACTTTAAGCTTGCAAGAAGTTTATGAATAATAACCTTATCAACTACAAAAAGGATGGAGTTTGAAGCAAAAAAGAACAACTGGGATATTAGAAGCATAATATAAGGTTGACCCAGAAACACATTTAAGCGCAAAGTAAAGCTATTTAACAACTGTTTGTGAGTAATACAACCATCTTAATCTTCTATGTTACTTCCAGAATATTGATTCTCAAAGTATGTTTTCCAAGAATTTGCTCTCATCTAATCTATTACGAGAATTTCATAATCAATTCAAGAATTACTAGTTCTCTTCCAAAGTACAACTAAGGTTTTTGTTTGCAATAGTTGAATAAATCTCAAGCCATCCAATTTGAAATTGCAACAACATGCAGAAAATCAATTAATGGTCTAGGTTGACCATTTATGCCACAAGATCAAATATCATTATTCTCAAACTCATTAATAAATTTCACATACTCGATTAAAGCCTGCTATTAAAGTAATTGGAACCCAGCCCTGATTGTCCATGTTTGACTTTAGAAATTCATCCCTAATTAAATTAGCATCACTGCAACAAACAAACAATAGTTGCAATAGGTGGTTAACTGTTCAACAGACAATAGGAAAATAATATATTTAATTTACTAATCATGACTGACGAAGGGTTGGGAATGTAATGATAATTATACATACCTGAAATAATATTCTATCTGATGGACTAACATAGCAGGCAAGGGAGGCTCATGAACGGGCACAATCATTGCAGGTGCCCGTGCATGTGTGATGAAAGGCATCCTAAAGGTCTCCAGTGGCAGCATAGGAGTATATACAAAATCTGAACATAGCAGATGAATTAATTCTAAATCCATATTAAAGTTATTAAATGGGGATGGTTGCTATCACCAGTAAACTGGTGGTTAAAAAATGAGATCAAAAGGAAAGAAAAAAAAAAATTATTTAGAATACAACTTATCTACCAATTTGCAAAGCTAGTTTTGTTTACCATTTTGTCAATCCCAAAACCACAGAGATTTAAAACGGGCATGTTCCAATTTAGAGAGTTTTGTGCCTTCTATTATCAAAATAATAAATAGGTTCATTAGGGAAAAAACTTACCGGAGAAACCCATGGGGTTTGCAAAAGGTCTCACGGGTTGGGGTGGAACAAATGAGGCAGCATTAGGTGTTGGAGGCCTAACAAAGCCCCTTGGAGATCTCTGTGGATGCACATGAGCATCTCCGATATTCCCATAATGCCCACGGTCTTGATCCCTCCTGCCCCCAGAATTGTTCCGGTATGGACCATCTCCCAGTGGTCCATAGTTGCCTCTTCGGAGGGAATGTCTGTGATAATTTACCACAGGTGGTTGAGGTCCAAAACCCCCGACTGGTCTAGCTTCCCAATTGTTGCCCCTGTATGGAGGCTCTCCAGGAGATTGATATGGCATTACTGGTACAAGATTACCATGGCCATCGGGAGATATTGCAAATATAGGAAATTGTGGTGGCAGGGGAGGATGAGTGAAGCTACTTTGCGAATGACCACCTCCAGAGCTACTGCCGCCACGGCCACCCCCACCCCGCCTCATGGACTTCTGTCTTGCTGGCATCGCATTCTCATGGTTTGATACAGAATTAGATTTTGCATTACTAGAAGCTTGATTGTGAGGCGAGTGAGGAACTGGATGTCCCTAAAAGTAAAACAGGCGTATACTTGAATTCATGGGTTTTAGGGACAGAGAAAGCTACCGTAAACGATCTTCCACAAAGAAGGATTTAGTGGATTCAGATAACGCAGTCCATGAATCAGCTCCCATCTACCCTCAGCTACAACATTATCCGCCGTGGGCAGCGGTGGAGAAATCGGCTTAAACAGGGGATCAATCAGAAATATTAGAATGCTGCTCCGTGGAAGAACTCATAAACTATGGTGATGATAAGGGATGAAATGCCGGAATTTTTCCGGCTTTCCGGTTAACCACCACGCAATACACGACAGACGGGACGAAATTTTCCTCCGATTTGTTCTGTTCAAACCAGCGCCACGCGAAGATCGAGATGAATTAAGACTTGGAGTCAGCAGTCATCGCCATAAGGGTTTCAGAGAGTAAAAAAGAAAATTAAAAAAAAAAAAAACAGCGTATTTTTAGAAATACAGTAAAATTATTATTGTAATTAAAATATAATTCACATTTTATAAAATTTTATACTTTATTTATAAATTTACATAAAATAATATTTTATTAATCACTTTATTGAAAATTAAAATAATTATTAAAAATAACATTGAATATGTGACTATAATGTTTTATATTACTATAATAAATAATAAATAAATAAAGAAATATAATAAAAATTATATTAATTTATTGTATTATTGAATTTACATAATTGCATTTTATGTGCTATTATTTTTATTAATATAATAATTTTTTAGAAGTTATTTAAAAGAATGCTGTATATATTTTTTTTATAAATTAAATTCGTAAATTTTATAAAGATTTATTGTTTTTTAGTATATATTTTAGCCGAAAGATGAACTTCCCTTGATAAAGAATGCATAGGTCCAAGAAGGGATCTAATAAAAAGGTTAAAGTTGCTCTCAGGGATTAAAAATATTAAATTTTATTTTTATTCAAAAAAAATTATTTCATTTGTACTTTAATTCTTGTAATTTATACATGTTAATAATTTTTATATAATGAGTTCTGGTTGAATTTCAAACTAACTTCAATATTAATATTAATAAGTTAATGTACACTCCATCGTTTTATAATTTTTATTTATTTTATTTTTTCATATATATTAAAATATATAATTTTTTAATTATATTTATTTTAATTACATTAAATTTTATTAAATATTAAAATTTGAGAAGTTGATTAGAAGTTGGAGACGTTGAAAGAACAACTGCTCATGGAGCTTGGAGCCAAAGATAATAGCGGTCCCTTGTTGCCAATCTCATCACCGTTCGTGAAACAGATCCAACAAGAAACCATACCAAAAAAGTTTATGACGTTGACCTTGGCAACATATGACGGGATGGGAAATCCCAGAGAGCATGTGCTAAATTACAAGACCTTTATGGAGCTACAGACTCACTCTAACGATCTAATGTATAAAGTCTTCCCAACAACCCTGACAGGACCAGCTCAGGCTTGGTTCATCAGCCTGGAGTCAGGAGCATCAGGAACTTTATCGACTTGGCCAATGTGTTCATCAACAGGTTTATTGCTGGGATCCTTATTGAAATAAAAGACAAGCTATTTGGAGACCGTTAGGTAGAGAAGAAATGAGTCCCTAAAGGATTATGTAGCCATGTTCAACTTGGAGGCCCTGCAGATACCAAAGCTGGATGAAGCAAGAGCAGTGGAGGCCATGCAGAAGGGCACGACCTCCCGAGAGTTCTTTGGGTCTTTATGCCGAAAGCCCTCTACTACCTTGTCAGAGCTGATGAAGAGAGCGAAGAAATATATAAGGCAAGATGATGCCTTAATCACCAGCCTGTTCACCCGGGATGACAAGGAGAGGGGAAGAGGTGTTGATGACACGAGGAGGGAAATGCCAGAAAGAAGGCAGGACAAAGGCTTAGAGGCGCTGAATAAGTATAGATGGGAGAGAAAAGAACAGCGACCTTACCAACTCATATTCCAGCAGAGGTCACGTCTTTGAGTGTATCAAGAGTCAAGGTGCTCTTGGCAGTCTAGAACAAGGACTATGTGCAGTGGCCTAAACCCCTAAAAAATTATCCGAAGAGAAAGGACTCGAACAAATATTTTCAATATCACAAAATGCATGGCCACGACACCAATGATTGTTACCAGTTGATAAATGAGATAGAAAGGCTGATCAAGAGATGCCATTTCAGGAACTTTGTGAAAAAACCATAGGGGCAAAGGCCACAGCAGGAAGAGATAGGAGAAAACAATAGGGGTATTATTGGTCGGCAGAGGTATAAAAGGAAGCCAGGGATTTCATAAAGAAATAAAACGCCTGCCAAAGGTTCGCTAACGCAATCAACATGCCAGCTAAGCCGCATGCGAGCATATCAAGCCCATGGTCATTATCATAAGGGGCAACCTAGGTGTAATTCTATTACATTAGTTGCAATGAAACATGTCTTTATATCTTGAGCTTGCTTGTCCACACCATGGAATCTACTCATTATTGGAGGCAACTCCACCATCACCACGGAAGCACGAGTCTTCACTTCTCCATCTTGTGGATCTCCATTTACAAAATTTAAAGAAAGCCTATACTATTACATTAAAATAAACGACATGCAGGCCGTATTTAAAAATTATATCCCATAAAAAGCAATCTCATAGGTTAACAAGGTCATACTATAAACCATGCCAAGACATCACATAATGTAACGCCCCGGAAATCCGGACCGCTACCGGCGCTAGGATTCAGGTCGGCTTAAGGCCGCCGGAACCCGTAGCAAGCCTACATACATCCTGTTTACCTGTTTAATCCCATACATGATCAACATCATACATAAAAATTAAAAACTTTTCTTTTTTCTTCATATACCAAACTCAACCTGTGCATGCACTGTATTCATCATATACATAAACATTAATCCCTCTGTAGGATTTCATCAAAGCCTCTATGGCAATATACATTCTGTGTTGAGTTGGTTCACATATACATCATAAAATAAGATCATGTACATACCAAGGGATTAACATAAACTATGGTCAAGCACAACTCTATCCTCAATAACATAGTTACATAAACATAACTGTTTCAAACTTTACATTACATTCTTATCATTTGTCATGTCCACATACTCTAGCTATTACATACATAGGACTTTTCTCTTCTTTTCTTCTCTATCAATCCCGTACCTGCAAACCTGGGGGTTAGGGGAGAGGGGTGAGCTAGATGCCCAGTGAGTAGAACTATATAAAAAAAATATTTAAAACATGTTATAATGGAATGCATCATTGCACAAACATTTCACATCATGGAAGGACCGACCCAAAAATCCCTCAGCTCCATGCCCGGCCCTATTATGGGCACCACAGGACTTCGTATTGCCCGGCCCTATTATGGGCACCACAGGACTTCGTATTGCCCGGCCCTATTATGGGCACCACAGGACTTCGTAAATCGGAGCTATTGCCCGGCCCTATTATGGGCACCACAGGACTTCGTACACAGGACTAGTGAGTCGTGCAATGTCCCTCCTCATCAACCACAATATAATAATGCAATGTAGCATATTCGTGATTCTAATGCAAACATCCTATATTATAGTCATGATGCATGAAACATGATAAAATATTCACTTTCTTAATTTAAAAGATTAAGTATAGTTCCACTCACCTCTGGCTGACTCTGTCAAACTCTCAGCAGCTGGCTCACTGCTGGGGTCCTTGGTTCCTCGGGTCCGAACCTACACAGGTGGACTCCAATGAGGGACCAAACACATATAAACATATCTCTAATATATCCCCCAAAACATCATGAAAACATCACAGAAAATATGCATGAAATGGCTGAACAGGGCACCTTCGGCGGCACCTTCGGCGGCCGAAAGTCCTGGACAGAGACGAAACTCAGCTAGGTTCGGCGGCACCTTCGGCGGCCGAAAGTGCCAGACAGAGACGAAAGTCTCTTTTCGGGGGCACCTTCGGCAGCCGAAAGCTGCCTTCACAAGAGGGGTTCGGCGGCCGAAACTCCCTTCGGCTGCCGAACCTGGTTTCTGCCAAACGGCAGAAACTTGGTTCAAATGAACCTCCTGCCTCCCAAAACCACAGATCATGCATATTTCTCAACCAAAACATACATACAAGTTCCTAGGGGTCTCAAACATGCATATACCCCATCTACAACACTTCATACACACACAATCAAGCTACATTGTTCATCAAAGCATCAAAACCATAAACTCATCAACAAACCTAAACATGCATCTCTACCCCACAGATCTTGCATAAAACTTGTTTAAAACATAATGTAAGCTAGAGATCGACTCTTACCTCTTGAAGATCGAGAGTGGAGGCGATCTAACTTGGAGTTGGGAGAGATTGAGCTCCTTGGGTCTCCAAGTTCAAAACTTGTTTCAAAAGCTTAAAAACTTCAAAGCAAGATGAAGACTTGTTAAAATCATGAAAGATCTAAAGGAAACACTCAAGATCGAGGGAGGAGCGGCGGAGACTCACCTTGGCCGACAATGGGAGAGAAAAAGCTCGCCCGTGCGGACCAAGGGGACCCTTTTATAGTGGCTGGCCAGGCCACATTCGGGGGCCGAATGTGCCTCCGTATCCATGCAATGTTCGGCGGCCGAACATAAGGTTCGGCGGCCGAACCTGCACTTCCCTTTCTTAGACTTTCGGGGGCCTAACGTGCCTCCCAAAGTCCATGCATGTTCGGCGGCCGAAAGTGAGTTTCGGCGGCCGAACCTGAGTTTTTCCTTAAAGAATTTTCATGCAAAAACTTATTTAAAATCATACTTAAAACATTAAAAACATGAAAACATTTTATAAAAACATGCTTTTACCCTTCTAGAGGTTTCCGACACCCAAATTCCACCGGACGGTAGGAATTCCGGTACCGGAGTCTAGCCGGGTATTACATTCTCCCCCCCTTAAGAACATTCGTCCCCGAATGTTCCTCAACTAGCACAAGCATAGCAAAACAACATAACATACATATAAAACACATAGAGACTAACCTTAAAAGAGATGGGGATATTGCTGGAGCATGGACTCCCGTGTCTCCCAGGTACATTCTTCCATATTGTGATGGTTCCAAAGGACTTTCACCATCGGGATTTCCTTGTTCCTTAGCTTTCTGATCTGAGTGTCTAGAATCCGCACTGGCTGTTCAACATAAGTGAGATCCTCTTGGATCTCCACATCAGGCTCACTAAGAACCTTGCCCGGATCTGACACGAACTTCCTCAACATGGAAACATGGAAAACCGGATGGATTCTCTCCATAGAAGCAGGCAAGTCCAGCTTGTACGATACATTCCCAACTTTTTGCAAGACCTCAAAGGGCCCGATGTACCGTGGAGCTAACTTACCTTTCTTTCCGAACCGAACCACCCCTTTCATTGGAGACACCTTGAGCAATACTAGATCCCCCTCCTGAAACTCTACCTGTCTCCTGCGGATGTCTGTATAACTCTTCTGCCTGCTTGTGGCAGTCTTTATCCTTTCTCTGATCATGGGCACCACTCTGCTGGTGATCTCTACAAGCTCAGGCCCTGCTAAGGACCTCTCTCCAACCTCTTCCCAGCAAACAGGTGACCTGCACTTCCTTCCATACAAAGCTTCATATGGAGCCATCCCGATGCTAGCATGATAGCTGTTATTGTAGGCGAACTCCACCAAGGGTAGATGTTGCCTCCAAGAACCGCCAAAATCTAGCACACACATCCTGAGCATATCCTCTATTGTCTGGATGGTCCTCTCTGACTGTCCATCAGTCTGGGGGTGGAAGGCAGTACTGAAATCCAGCCTGGTACCCATAGCATTCTGCAGACTCCGCCAAAACCTGGAGGTGAACTGGGGCCCTCTATCTGATACTATAGACACTGGGACCCCATGCAGCCTGACAACCTCGTCAACATACACCTGCGCTAACTTATCCACAGAGTAATTGCTCCTAACAGGGATGAAGTGAGCAGATTTGGTGAGTCTGTCCACGATCACCCATATGGAGTCTAGTCTGTTGGATGTTGCCGGTAACCCCACTACAAAATCCATAGCGATATTCTCCCATTTCCACTCTGGAATCGGCAGTGGGTTAAGCATTCCAGCCGGCTTCTGATGTTCCAGCTTCACCCTCTGACATATTTCGCAGGCTGACACGAACTGTGCCACTTCCCTCTTCATAGCTGGCCACCAATACACTCTCTTCAGATCTTGATACATCTTGGTGGCTCCAGGGTGAACACTGTATCTTGCATTATGAGCCTCTCTCATAATGTCTCCTTTTAGCCCGATGTCATCTGGTACACATAGTCTGTTCCCATAGCGGAGGATCCCCTTATTGTCGAACCTGAACTCACTGTTTTTGCCTGACTGAACAGTCCTGGCAATCTTTACTAACTCTGGGTCCTCATGCTGTTTCTGAGCCACCTGCTCCAGAAACACGGGTGTTACTTTCATCTGTGCAATCAAAGCACCTGTACCAGACAACTCCATCAGTAGACCCTCATTGATGAGTTCATAAAATTCCTTCACCACCGGTCTCCTCTCTGCCGTGATGTGGGATAGACTGCCAAGTGATTTCCGGCTTAAGGCATCAGCTACTACATTAGCCTTACCCGGATGGTACTGGATCTTGCAATCATAGTCACTCAACAGTTCTACCCATCTCCTCTGCCTCGAGTTCAGCTCTCTCTGGTTCAAGATGTGCTGCAGGCTCTTATGGTCTGTGAAGATCTCACATTTTATCCCATAGAGGTAATGCCTCCACATCTTGAGGGCAAAGATAACTGCTGCCATTTCCAGGTCATGTGTGGGGTAATTCAACTCATGCCTCTTCAGCTGTCTAGAGGCATAAGCGATCACCCTACCATTCTGCATCAACACACAACCCAGGCCTACTCTGGATGCATCACAGAACACTGTGAAATCCTCATTGCTGTTTGGCAGAGCTAACACTGGTGCTGAAGTCAACCTCTTCTTGAGCTCTTCAAAGCTTTCCTCACATTGGTCGGTCCACTCGAACCTCTGATTCTTTCTGGTTAATCTGGTTAAAGGAGCTGCAATCTTAGAGAAGTCCTGAACGAACCTCCTGTAGTAGCCAGCCAAACCCAAGAAGCTTCTGATCTCTGTCACTGAGGTGGGTCTTGGCCAGTTAGTCACAGCTTCAACCTTCTTGGGGTCCACTTCTATCCCATTCTCTGACACTATATGCCCCAAGAATGATATGCTCCTTAACCAGAACTCACACTTGGAGAACTTGGCATACAAGCCATGTTCCCTCAAGGTCTGTAATACAATCCTCAGATGCTGGGCATGCTCCTCTGCATTCCTGGAATACACTAGGATATCATCTATAAAGACAATAACGAAGTGATCCAGGTATGGTCTGAATATTCTGTTCATGAGGTCCATGAATGCTGCAGGGGCGTTGGTCAACCCGAACGGCATTACAAGGAACTCATAGTGCCCATATCTGGTCCTGAAAGCTGTCTTCGGTATGTCTTCTTCCCTTATCCTCAACTGATGGTACCCTGATCTCAGATCTATCTTGGAGAAACAACCCGCTCCTGCTAGCTGGTCGAATAGATCGTCGATCCTTGGCAGTGGGTACTTGTTCTTGGTAGTGACCTTGTTCAACTGCCTGTAGTCGATACAAAGTCTGAGGGATCCATCCTTCTTTCTCACAAAAAGCACTGGAGCACCCCAAGGTGAGGTACTCGGTCGGATGAAGCCCTTATCTACCAGATCTTGCAACTGCTCTTTCAGTTCTTTCAATTCTGCTGGTGCCATCCTGTAGGGAGGGATAGAGATCGGTCTAGTTCCAGGCATCAGTTCAATCTCGAACTCTATCTCCCTAGCAGGTGGTAGTCCTGGAAGCTCTTCTGGAAAGACATCCAGAAATTCTCTGACAACTGGCACTGAGGCTGGCTCCCTGACCTGACTATCTAGCTCTCTCACGTGAGCTACATACCCCTGACATCCTTTCCTAAGCAGTCTACGAGCCTGTAGGGCCGATATCAGACCTCTAGGCGTACCCCTCTTGTCTCCTCTGAAGACAACCTCTGACCCGTTCTGATCTCTGAGCCTGACTACCTTGTCCCTGCAGTCCAAGGTAGCACCATGGGTAGATAGCCAATCCATCCCTAGAATGACGTCAAAATCTGTCAAGTCTAGAACCACAAGGTCGGCGGAAAGGCATCTTCCCTCAACGAACACTGGACAATACCGGCAGACTGACTCTGCCACTGTCGGGTCACACTTGGGTCCACTGACCCATAGGGGACACTCTAATCCAGAGACCATCAACCCTAACCTCTCAACTGCCCTCGGAGCGATGAAAGAATGGGATGCACCCGGATCCATTAATGCATACACATCAAAACACCCAATGATGAGATTACCTGACACCACGGTGTTGGATGTGTTCGCCTCCTGCTGAGTCATTGTGAAGATCCTGGCTGGAGCTGATGGACCTTCACCTCGGGAACCAGAAGAAGAGGCTGCCCCTCTCCCTCTACCTCTGCCACTGCCCTGTGTTGTGGCTGGAGTTGCTGGTTGTGCCACACTACCTGAAGCTGTCTGTTGGGGCTGGCCCATGAAAGGTGCTCTAGGACAATCCCGAGCTATGTGTCCCTCCTGGCCACATCTGAAACATGCATTGGTCCCCCATCGACACGCTCCCTTGTGTGGCCTCCCACACCTTTGGCATTCTGCACCATCTGAGCCTGAACTCGAGCCACCGCCAAAACCCAAACCGGATTTCAGCTTATTCCAGAACTTATTCTTCTTGGGCTTCTTAGTGCTATTCCATCTCTTACTACCTGAACTCTGAGTAGAGGGTCCTGGCCCTCCTCTGCCTGGGGTCTTAACCCCAGAAGACTGGGTCACCGACTGCTTCACTGACCCCTCAACTATGGCACTGGCCTCCATTCTTCGAGCCATATCTACCACCGTGTGAAAACTTTCCCTCTCAGCTGATTGAATCAATGAGGAGTACCTGGACTGTAATTTCATAACATATCTCCTGGCCTTCTTCACATCTGTATCTAGAGCTTGCCCTGAGAAGGGTAATAGCTCCAGAAATTTATCTGTGTACTCCTCTATGCTCATGTCTTCTGTCTGTCTCAGTTGCTCAAACTCAATCATCTTTAGCTCTCTGGAGCTATCTGGAAATGCCCATCCAGCAAACTCATTAGCAAATTCCTCCCATGTCATACTGTCTAGTCTCGGGTCTACATAGCACTTGAACCATTCCCTTGCCTTCTTGCACTTCAGAGTGAACCCTGCCATCTCAATGGCTCTTCTATCATCTGCCCCTAGCTCATCAGTGATCATCTTCACTGCCCTCAGGTATTCAAAGGGATCATCTCCTGATTTGTATTTAGGAGCATCCAGCTTAAGGTAAGCTGTCATCTTCACCTTACTCCCACTGGCTGAGCTAGGTCTAGGAGGTTGAGTAACTGGGGTACTGGTTCTGTAGGTGGTGGAGGTGGGGGTGCAGCATTCCCCGAGGTGGGGTTTGCTGGGTGAGGATGGAAGGATGAGGGTGGATAGGCTGGATACTGTGGGTACGGTGGATAGAAAGGTGGATAAGGCATGTGAGTAGGGTAGGGATTAAAGCTGGAGTAATCCGACGTACTTCCCATCGGATACCCGGGACTCTGTGCATAGGGTGGGTAATAGGGTGGAAAACCATACCCCGAGGCCTGAGTGCCTCCTTGTGACTCCCCTGTCCCTTCTTCTGACATGCCAATATCCAGATTCCCATCCCTTCTCTGATCTTCTTCCATAACCTCCCTCACATCTGAAGAACTTCCTCCTCTTTCTGTCCCCCTTCTGCTAGTATCAAAAGACCTTCTAGGGTCCCTTGATACTCTTTCTCTGTTTGTTCTGCATGACATTGCCCTAGGCAATGTGGGAGGACGGGCGCTCGTGCCCTCATCCTCTGGTGGGACTCCTGTCAATCGTGCAGATCGACGAGTTCCTCTCATTCTGTTCTCTGAAAAACAGCACATAACTCGCAAGCATTAGCATCATATGGTTCATGTGGAGACACATGAACCTACATCACATACATGGCAAACATAGCATATCATTTATGCGCATGCATATTGTCATGGCATATCACATCATCATAGCAAGACAGGACCCTACATCCTATCCTAGTGGACATGACCTTTCCTATTGTGCTTGACCTTCTATAACCTCTATGAGCCCGACACTGTAGGTCCGACCATATGAACCTAGGGCTCTGATACCACTCTGTAACGCCCCGGAAATCCGGACCGCTACCGGCGCTAGGATTCAGGTCGGCTTAAGGCCGCCGGAACCCGTAGCAAGCCTACATACATCCTGTTTACCTGTTTAATCCCATACATGATCAACATCATACATAAAAATTAAAAACTTTTCTTTTTTCTTCATATACCAAACTCAACCTGTGCATGCACTGTATTCATCATATACATAAACATTAATCCCTCTGTAGGATTTCATCAAAGCCTCTATGGCAATATACATTCTGTGTTGAGTTGGTTCACATATACATCATAAAATAAGATCATGTACATACCAAGGGATTAACATAAACTATGGTCAAGCACAACTCTATCCTCAATAACATAGTTACATAAACATAACTGTTTCAAACTTTACATTACATTCTTATCATTTGTCATGTCCACATACTCTAGCTATTACATACATAGGACTTTTCTCTTCTTTTCTTCTCTATCAATCCCGTACCTGCAAACCTGGGGGTTAGGGGAGAGGGGTGAGCTAGATGCCCAGTGAGTAGAACTATATAAAAAAAATATTTAAAACATGTTATAATGGAATGCATCATTGCACAAACATTTCACATCATGGAAGGACCGACCCAAAAATCCCTCAGCTCCATGCCCGGCCCTATTATGGGCACCACAGGACTTCGTATTGCCCGGCCCTATTATGGGCACCACAGGACTTCGTATTGCCCGGCCCTATTATGGGCACCACAGGACTTCGTAAATCGGAGCTATTGCCCGGCCCTATTATGGGCACCACAGGACTTCGTACACAGGACTAGTGAGTCGTGCAATGTCCCTCCTCATCAACCACAATATAATAATGCAATGTAGCATATTCGTGATTCTAATGCAAACATCCTATATTATAGTCATGATGCATGAAACATGATAAAATATTCACTTTCTTAATTTAAAAGATTAAGTATAGTTCCACTCACCTCTGGCTGACTCTGTCAAACTCTCAGCAGCTGGCTCACTGCTGGGGTCCTTGGTTCCTCGGGTCCGAACCTACACAGGTGGACTCCAATGAGGGACCAAACACATATAAACATATCTCTAATATATCCCCCAAAACATCATGAAAACATCACAGAAAATATGCATGAAATGGCTGAACAGGGCACCTTCGGCGGCACCTTCGGCGGCCGAAAGTCCTGGACAGAGACGAAACTCAGCTAGGTTCGGCGGCACCTTCGGCGGCCGAAAGTGCCAGACAGAGACGAAAGTCTCTTTTCGGGGGCACCTTCGGCAGCCGAAAGCTGCCTTCACAAGAGGGGTTCGGCGGCCGAAACTCCCTTCGGCTGCCGAACCTGGTTTCTGCCAAACGGCAGAAACTTGGTTCAAATGAACCTCCTGCCTCCCAAAACCACAGATCATGCATATTTCTCAACCAAAACATACATACAAGTTCCTAGGGGTCTCAAACATGCATATACCCCATCTACAACACTTCATACACACACAATCAAGCTACATTGTTCATCAAAGCATCAAAACCATAAACTCATCAACAAACCTAAACATGCATCTCTACCCCACAGATCTTGCATAAAACTTGTTTAAAACATAATGTAAGCTAGAGATCGACTCTTACCTCTTGAAGATCGAGAGTGGAGGCGATCTAACTTGGAGTTGGGAGAGATTGAGCTCCTTGGGTCTCCAAGTTCAAAACTTGTTTCAAAAGCTTAAAAACTTCAAAGCAAGATGAAGACTTGTTAAAATCATGAAAGATCTAAAGGAAACACTCAAGATCGAGGGAGGAGCGGCGGAGACTCACCTTGGCCGACAATGGGAGAGAAAAAGCTCGCCCGTGCGGACCAAGGGGACCCTTTTATAGTGGCTGGCCAGGCCACATTCGGGGGCCGAATGTGCCTCCGTATCCATGCAATGTTCGGCGGCCGAACATAAGGTTCGGCGGCCGAACCTGCACTTCCCTTTCTTAGACTTTCGGGGGCCTAACGTGCCTCCCAAAGTCCATGCATGTTCGGCGGCCGAAAGTGAGTTTCGGCGGCCGAACCTGAGTTTTTCCTTAAAGAATTTTCATGCAAAAACTTATTTAAAATCATACTTAAAACATTAAAAACATGAAAACATTTTATAAAAACATGCTTTTACCCTTCTAGAGGTTTCCGACACCCAAATTCCACCGGACGGTAGGAATTCCGGTACCGGAGTCTAGCCGGGTATTACACATAATCACAACACATTTCATACAAACATGTTATAAACTTATTAGCTTATAGTTTATTTTGTTGCGGGAACGATATCTAAGCTAAACAGAACCATTAATCGCATTAACAATGATCCGCCTAAATTTCCTTATTATGCATATCAGTTAGATTGATTTTACTGATCTTATCAGTAATTGTTTGATCATATCAAACTATCATTGACTATACAGAAAACGATACCATCGTTTATTAATCATATTAACAAACAACAGTAATGCATATGTGTGTGTATACTTTGTGAAAATGATTTTCACATAAAATCTACATATATCATGGATTCATATCACATATAAATTGGGAAAATTACTTTTTAGTCCCTAAGGTCTAACGTAATTAACACTTTTGTCCTTCTATTTTGAGGACCCAACACTTAAGTCCCTCACTTTCTCCTCCGTCCAAATTCGTAGTCCTTCTGACTGTGTGGTTGTCTAAACCGGTCAAAAATAACCTTTTCAGTTATCAATAATATTACTACTGCAGATAGTGGTGAAAGGATCGAATCCACAGGGAATTGAAAACTTACTTATCTTCCTTGTCAAGACCAAGAGAATTAACTGAAAACAAAGAAATTGAAAGCAAAATAAAAATAAAGTGCAATAAAAGTAAAAATGGGGGTTTTGAGATTGATTAAACTGATCTAATGCTGAAAGCAATAAAAGAAAGCGAATAATAAAATAAAGAGATTTCAATAATGAGAAAGATCTAGTTAAAGAATTGAATCCACTTCAGTTGTTGGGATTGATCATTGACACTTAGTTTCTCTTGATAGATTCAATAGATTAGTTATGGAGATAGAAGACGCTTCTCACCACCATGTCTCTCCTTAATCATAAACCAATTAAGGAACGTCCTCTAATTAATCACTAATCAACAAGTTGCCAAGGAATGTCCTTGGGCCTTAGGCATCAAAACAACTGTCAATTGCATTAAGAAACAGAGAGATCTAATCCTAGCTACCCAAACGCATGGTGATATTGCTAGATTATGCAACTTCCTTAGCTTTTACACCAAGTGTTCTTGTGTTTGAACAATCCAAGTGATTACGGACTCAAAATTATTCAAACTAACAATATATTACCTTGCAATCAAGAATCAAGTGGCCACATTGATCATAATAACAAAGCAATAATAGAATCAAGCATGAAATTGCATAAATATTGAATAACCAAAAGATAAACAACTTATGTTCAGATCTCACAATCCATAAAACAACCAAAGTATCACCTAATCTTCAACTAGAATAAAAGGTTTCAGCCACTCATGGCTGAACCAAAACCAAAAACAAGAAAGGAAGTAGGAGAGATGGTGCCACTTGCAATCCCGTATGTGTGTCCAAGGGAGAGTAGAAAAAGTATGGGGAGGCTCCTTATGTGTCTTTTTATAGTTGAAAGTGTTGCCCTAGGTCCTTACTTGCTACCCAAGTTGTTAAGTTGCTGCCCAATAGCAGCCCATGCCGCCCATATCTTGCACATTAATGAGGTGGAGCCTCCTTTTGAATTTTGAATTTTGAATGTGCAAGACTTGAGGTAGCATGTGTGACTTCTTTGGCTTCTTTAACAAGCTGAATTTGAATTTCAAATTTGAATGTGCATCCTCTAAAGATTTAGCTTCTTCAATAAGGAAAATGATTCTTGAAGATCTTGAATTTTAAACTGCTCTGCAGACTGCACTTTCCTTATTTGCCACTTTCCTTATTTAGCACTTTCCTGAATGAGCTGAATCTTGATTTTGAATTTTGAGTTCTCTTAAGGATTTGAAATTTGAATTTCAAATTACTTTCCTTATTTGGATCTTTTCAAGTTCAATTTGGGATGTTTGCTCTCATTTGCTCCATTTTGGGCAGTTTTAGGGGCATTTTCACCAAATTGTCTCTTTACATCATTTTCTGCAGAATAAGATTAAAATCACAAAATTAGGTAGAGAAAGTGTAAATTAACATCAATAATATCATGATAATATGGTCTAAATTATGCTCTATCAAATACCCCCACACCTAGCCTTTTGCTTGTCCTCAAGCAAATAAACATAGTCAAACGAGATTTCTTTGCTACTTGATCCTTTATTTCCACTTAAGCTCTTACTCTAGATACTTACTTTGAATCATTACAGTGAAGAATGTATGCATCAAGGTTACTCACCTTCTTTCCTTGTCTCCCTTTACCTACCATGGCTAGTATATGTTTTTCTCAAGAGAGAGATTACACATGCACTTATCATTTGTTCAATTAAGACTCTTTCTAGCTTTCAGAGTGATTTGCCCTTACCTTGAAGTACTTTATTCAGTTTTTTGCACTTAAATCTTGCTTGAAAAAGTCACCAACCTTTTGATGTGAAAGTATATATTTTCAGTTGGTCACCTGTCCAAGTGGCTACTAGCTCTGTTCATAGTCTTTCAACCATTGGAACAGTTTTCAGTACATGAAGTCTAAGCCTTTGCCGAATTTCCTATCTCATTGGATTTGGAAAATCAACACCAATTACTAAAACAAGTCATATTAAGTTTATTCACACATCTTTTCAATCCATTATCTCTAATGAGTAACATATATTTTTCACCATGGCAAGCTCAAAGATTCAATTCAAAAGGTAATTCCCAAAAATGAATATAACTCACTGTAATTAATTCAACTTAAGTTTAAAGAGTAATCACATCAATGGGGTCATGGAAAGAAAGCTCATCCAACATAGTCTATGAGTTTGAGTAGAGCAAACCAAAACAGAAAAAAGAAAAAAAAACTGTGGCTAAATGTGTGTGTTATTGAAAGTAAAAATAACAAAAATGAAAAAAAAATTAAACTGTGGCTATTCAAACTAAAACTAAGACTTTATCACCAACCTCGAATTATTTTCTTGAAATCTGACTGTCATGGGAGGCTTTGGTTTTGGCTTTGTAGTTCCAAGAAGTCTCATATGCATCTCGTCTTATCTCTTCCAGCTCTTGCAATTGCAATTTGCGATGGTGGCCGGCTTCCATGAGATCCATGTTGCAACTCTTGACTGCCCAGTAAGCCTTGTGTTCAAGCTCAACTGGAAGGTGACAGGCTTTCCCATAGACCAATCTGTAAGGAGACATACCTATAAGAGTCTTGTGGGCTGTTCTGTATACCCATAAAGCATCTTCCAAACGTGCACTCCAGTCTTTTCTATTGGGAGACACTGTTTTTTCTAGGATGGCCTTGATTTCTCTGTTAGACTTCAGCTTGCCCATTTGTCTGAGGGTGGTAGGTTGTGGATGTTCTATGTATGACATTGTGCTTTCTGAGAAGGCTTTCCACTACCTTGTTGCAAAAGTGAGTCCCTCTATCACTGATGATTGCCTTAGGTACTCCATGTCTGGCAAAGATGTGGGTCATCACAAAGTCCACTACTGCTTTTGCATCATCAAATTTGGTTGCTCTAGCTTCTACCCATTTGGATACATAATCTACTGCAAGGATGATGTAAGTGTATCCAAAGGATGGTGGGAATGGCCCCATGAAGTATATGCCCCACACATCAAATACCTCACAGACCATGATGGGATTCTGTGGCATTTGATTTCTGTTGCTCAGATTTCCAGTTTGTTGGCACCGAGCACATGATCTGCAAAATAAAAAGGCATCTCGAAAAATAGTGGGCCAAAACATGCCACTTTCAAGTATTTTATGAGCTGTCTTTCTTGGGCCAAAGTGTCCACCACAACTATATGAATGGCAGAATGTGAGTACTGAAGCTATCTCTTGATCTGGAATGCATCTCCTTATCATTTGATCAGAATAATGTTTCCACAAATATGGCTCATCCCAAACATAGTATTTTGCATCTTTCTTTATTTTATCTTTTGTGTGCTTGGGCATATCAGAAGGTAAGTTACCTGTGGCTAGGTAGTTCATCATGTCTGCATACCATGGTTCATCAGTTTGGGCATGAAAGATCTGTTCATAAAAGCCATTCTCAATTTCTTCAGATTCGGATAGGTGCTGCAAGAGTGGCTCCTGTTTAAGCAAACAAGTGGGTGTCTGCATTGGTTGTCTGGCTGAACTAGTTTCAGCTTCTTCCTTCTGTGCAAGGCCTGTCTGCGTTGGAGAGCTGAAAGAGCCGACTTGTGATTCTGACTGAAGTGGTGCCTCGGCTTCCTGCGATCCAAGCTGAAGAGTGCCTTTCATTTCCTGTTCTCCTTGCATTTGGATGCAACTCACCTGTTGAATGTTGCAGACTGTTTCTTTCAGTTCTGACTCTTTCTGGTTCTCATTCTTGCAAAGGTCATTGTTTAGCATATCATCATTATTCAAATAAAAAATTTTCTGACTCAAACAATCAATGTTATCTAAACCATAAATAGGGGACATATCATGGGGATATTTCATAGCATCATAAACATTAAATTTAATCACTTCCCCTTCAAACTCCATGGTGAGAGTGCCATCATGCACATCTATCTTAGTTCTGGCTGTGCTTAAGAAAAGATGTCCAAGTAGGATGTCTGAAGTAGTGTTACCATTGTCTTCCTTTGTATCAATCACATAAAAGTCTGCTGGAAAGACAAGTTCATCTACTTGTACTATAACATCTTCTATAACTCCTTTTGGATACACCACATATCTGTCAGCCAACTGAATCACTACTCTTGTGTCTTTTAGTGCACCTGCATTCAAAGAATTATAAATAGCAAGAGGCATAACATTAATGGATGCACCTAGATCACACATAGCTTTCTTTATCTCAACATTGCCAATTTTGCAAGAAATAGCAAACATTCCCTTGTCTTTGCATTTGGTTGGAAGTTTTCTTGTTATCACAGCAGTAACAACCTCACCTACACTTACTTTTTCTCTCTCAGCAAGCTTCCTTCTGTTGATACACAGTTCTTTCAGAAATTTTGCGTACCTGGGAATCTGTTTCACAGCATCTAGTTGAGGTATGTTGATTTCCACTTTCCTGAAGGTCTCAAGGATCTCTTTTTCTTCTTTTTCTTTTTGTGTCCTTTCAAATATTTTTGGAAAATGGTGGAATTTTGAAACTTACCTGTTGATTTGCATTTGGCTGTTGAACCGGTTTGGACTGCTCTTTTGGCTTTGAGAGGTGGTGCGCCGGTTGGTCTTCTGAAACACTTTGTTCTTATGCCCTTGGCTTTTCTTCATCAGATTTGGCATCTTGGAGCTCTTTTCCACTTCTTAATGTGATAGCACTCACATTCTGTCTAGGATTAGTTTCAGTTTGGGAAGGTAGCTTACCTTGGGATTCAAACTTGCTCATGGATATGGCCATCTGTCCCACCTGTTGTTGGAGAGTTTGCACAGAGTTTGCCAAAGTTTCTATCATCTTCTCAAGGTGCTGGTTGGGACTTGGAGGTGCTGGTTGGGCTTGATTTCTTTGATAATTCTAATAGCTCTGGTTGTTGTTAGCCCTTCTATAGCTGAAATTGGGATGGTCTCTCCAACTTGGATTGTAGGTGTTAGAATAGGGATCATGTCTCACCTGGCTATTGTATCCTCCAATGGTATTCACTTTCTGGCTATCTTTTTGAAGTGTAGGACATTGATCAGTTGGGTGTCCTACATATGCACAAATCCCACACGGCCTAGGTGGCTGAAGTGTTTGAGCCTGTTGAGCTTGACCTATGACAAAATTTTTCATAACAGAGGTCAGCTTAGAAATCTGAGAGGAAAGAGTAGATGTACTTACCTCATTTGCTTCTCTCTGCAGTTGCTTTTCTTCCCCATATTGCCTAGATGAGGTTGCAAGTGTTGAGATCAACTCTCTCATCTCCCTAGGTGTCTTATCTGCAATGGAATCTCCACATGCCACATCAATAAATCTCCTTTCAGTTGGTAGCAAACCTCCATAGAAGAATTCTATGAGTGACTTGTCTGAGATATCATGTTGAGGACAACCTGTACACAATCTTTTGGACCTTTCCCAATAGTCATATAAATCCTCAGATTGTTTTTGCCTAATACAACTGATCTCTCTTCTTATGCCAATGGCTTTAGAAGTTGGGAAGTATTTGTTTAGAAAGGCTATTACCATATCATCCCATGAAGTGATAGATCCAGGTGGTAAATAAAATAACCAATCCTTAGCATAATCATCAAGCGAAAAAGGAAAAGCTCTCAATTTAACATGTTCTTCAGTTATGCCTTGCGGCCTCATGGATGAACAAACAATGTTAAATTCTTTTAAGTGCTTATGTGAATTTTCATTCTTTAAACCTCTAAACTTAGGGAGTAGATGAATCAAACCTGTTTTTAGTTCAAAGGGAATTGTTAGAGGTGGATAAGTGATGCAAAGAGGTGCTTGATCACCTATAGGGGTTGCCAACTCTCTCATGGTTCTTTCTCTTGGCATTGGGGCCCTCATGGCTGGATTTTCTTGTATTAATTCATCATGGACAACATGTCTAGCATGGGCAGCAGGTTGTGCCATGTGTTCAGCCATCTCAGCGGCTTGATGGTGCAATTCAGATGATTCAGAAGGTGGATCTGTGATGGGATGCTCTTCCTGCGCAGATTCAGCTTTAGTTGTCTCCCAAAGCCGAGTTGCTTGCTTTCCTAATCTCCTGATTGTGCGCTCAATTTCTGGATCATAAGGAAGAGTCTCCTTGTGTCCAGATCTAGTCATGAAAGAAAAATAAATCAGTTAAATCAATTATCCGGCAACGGTGCCAATTTTTGACTGTGCGGTTGTCGAAACCGGTCAAAAATAACATTTTCAGTTATCAACAATATTACTCTGTAGATAGTGGTGAAAGGATCGAATTCACAGGGAATTAAAAACTTACCTATCTTCCTTGTCAAGATCAAGAGAATTAACTGAAAGCAAAGAAATTGAAAGCAAAATAAAAATAAAGTGCAATAAAAGTAAAAATGGGGGTTTTGAGATTGATTGAACTGATCTAATACTGAAAACAATAAAAGAAAGCGAATAATAAAATAAAGAGATTTCAATAATGAGAAAGATTTAGTTGAAGAATTGGATCCACTTCAGTTGTTGGGATTGATCATTGACCCTTAGTTTCTCTTGATAGATTCAATAGATTAGTTATGGAGATAGAAGATGTAATACCCGGCTAGACTCCGGTATCGGAATCCCTACCGTCCGGTGGGATCTCGGATGTCGGAGACCTCTAGAAGGGTAAAACTATGATTTTATGAAATGTTTTCATGTATTTCATGTTTTTAAGTAAGAAATTAAATGAGTTTTTGCATGAAAAATCTTTGGAGGAAAACCCAGGTTCGGCCGCCGAACTCCGAAGTTCGGCCGCCGAACATACATGCTTTCGGAGGGACTTTAGGCGCCCGAAAGTTTTGAGTGAGGGAAATGCAGGTTCGGCCGCCGAACTCCAAGTTCGGCCGCCGAACCTTGCATGCATGCGGAGGCACTTTCGGCCCCCGAACGTGGCCTGGCCAGCCACCTATAAAAGGGGCACTTAGCCGAAATGGGAGAGTTTTCTCCCATTTTCAGCCACAGCAAGCTTCCGACCTCCCTCTCCCAAATCTTGTGTTTTTCCTTCAATCCCCACCATTTTCTTTGAGTTTTAAGGTTCCACAAAGGTTTTTGAGTGTTTTTAAGCAAGTTTGGAGCTTGGAAGTCTTGGAGCTAAATCCCTCCATTTTCCGAGCTAGGGTCGTTCTTCCTCTCGATCTTCAAGAGGTAAGCTTCGATCTATGCTTCTTTTATGTTTTATGAAAGTTTTATGCAAGTTGATGGGGTAGAATGCATGTTTAGGCTTGTTGTTAGGTTTATGGGTTTATGCTGCGATTTGAACAATGTATGTTGGAAATGTGTTGTTTGAAGTGTTGTAGTTGGGGTATATTATAGTTTGAGACCCCTAGGTGTGATGTATGATGAGTATGCATGTGTAGAAACAAGTTTATGCATGTTTTGAGGCGTTTTGGAGGCTGTGGACACAAGGGAGCCGAGTTTCTGCCCTTCGGCAGAAACTCAGGTTCGGCCGCCGAAGTAACTTTCGGCCGCCGAACCCCCTTATGGAGGCAGTTTTGGCTGCCGAAGCCTGCCCCCGAAACTCAAGTTTCGCCTCTGTCTGGGAGGTTCGGCCGCCGAAAGTGCCGCCGAACCTGCCTGACTTTCGGCTGCAGAGGGACTTTCGGCCGCCGAACCTGCCGCCGAAAGTGCCCTGTTCAGCCATTTCTTGCATGTTTTCATGTGATGTTTTCAGGATGTTTTAGGGGGTTTTTGGGGAGTATTTTAGAGTCATGTTCATGTATGTTTGGTGCCTCATTTGAGTCCACCTGTGTAGGTTCGGACCCGAGGAACCGAGACCCCCGGTTGTGAGATAGTCGTTCAGAGTTCGTTGCTAAAGCTTCAGTTACCAAGTGAGTGGAACAACCCCTTAAGCTTTAAAGTAAATGAATAAATGAATGAATCATAAAGCATTGCCCATGCATCATTATGCCATGAGATATATTAGGTTGTTTACATCAGAATTCACGAATATGTTGCATTGCATACTTTGTTGTTGATGTGGATGAATGTTGAATGATCCATTAGCCCTTGTATGTCATGATAGCCTATGTGAGTCCAGGTGTGCCTGCTACGGCTCTACGCCCCTGGCACTATGACTGATTATGGAAGTCCGGGTGTGCCTGCTACGGCTCTACGCCCCCGGCATGTATAAGTAAGAAAGATAGGGGCTAAATGGTGACAAGTTCATCCTTGTTGTGAAATGTTTGTGTTATGGCGCATACATGAAAGCATGAACAAGAAAAAGAAAGAAAAAGTTAAATGAATAATAATATACCTAAAAATGGAGGAATTAAAACAAATGTTTTTAGTTTCTGCTCACTGGGCTCTAGTAGCTCACCCCACTCCCTTTATTCCCAGAGTTGCAGGTACAGGATAGATCAAGAAGTCGGCTAGAGTGAAGTCAAGTCATGTATGTTGTAATAGATAGTAGTGGACATGAACATGATGTAATGAGTATTTATGACCATGTAATGTAATGAATGATTTGATGATGTATTGAGGATTATAGTAGTGCTTGACCTAGAGGTGTGTGAATCCCCACTATGTACAGAGTGTTTAATGAGTAATGATGTTAATGACCATGATTATCCAAGCTGATATGTATGATGATGATACCCCATTGGAGTATTTGATGAGGACTCCAGTGTGGGGTTTATGTATGATTTTGTGCATGCACAGGTTTCGCTTGGATAAGAGAAAAGAAAAATTTTTACAGATCATGTATATGTTGTTATGTATGGGATTCCACAGGTTTACAGGAGGTATGTAGGCTTGCTACGGGTCCCGGCGGCCTTAAGCCGATCTGGATCCTAGCGCCGGTAACGGGTCGGTTTTCCGAGTCGTTACAGAGTGGTATCAGAGTCCTAGGTTCATATGATCGGACCTAGAGTGTCGGGCTCATAGATGTTCTAGAAGGTCAAGCACACTAGGAAAATCATGTCCACTAGGATAGGATGTAGGGTCCTGTCTATATGATGATATGATATGCCATGATGATATGCATGTGCATAAATGCCATGATGTGATGCTATGTATGTGATGAGGGTTCATGTGTTTCCACATGAACCATATGATGCTAATGATTGTTTATACTATGTGCTGTTTTTCAGAAGATAGAATGAGAGGAACTCGTCGATCTGCACGATTGACTGGAGTGCCACCTCAGGACGAGGGCGCTGATGCCCGTCCTCCAGCATTGCCTAGGGCAATGTCCAGTAGGTCCAACAGAGACAGAGTAGCTAGAGACCCTAGAAGGTCTTTGGATCTGGGTAGAAGCAGATCAGTAAGGGGAACAGTGCAGGGAGGAATGTCTGAGGATATGGAAGTAGATCAGAGGAGGGATGGCAGTCTCGGTGTGAGCATGCCGGAAGAGGGCATGGGAGAATCAGAAGGAAGCACTCAGGCCTCGAGTTATGTCCAGCCACATCACTACCCACCCTATTCACACCATCCAGGGTATTCGATGGGAGGTACATCGGATTACCCCAGTTTTAGCCCTTACCCTCCACATATGCCATACCCACCTTACTACCCACCATACTCTCAGTACCCCATATACCCACCTCCACCTCCCTATACCAGTACAGCAAACCCTACCCCAGGGGATGTTGTACCTCCACCACCACCAGTACCTACTGTCCCGGAAACACAAGTACCCAAACCTACCTCATCTGGAGGGAGCAAGGTCAAGATGACCGATTATATGAAGCTGGGTGCTCCCCAGTTTGAAACCGGTGATGATCCGTTCGTGTATTTGGAGCGGGTCAAGGCAATTACAGATGAGATAGGGGCTGATGACAGTAGAGCCATTCAGATGGCCGGGTTCACGTTTAAGTGCAAGAAGGCACGGGAGTGGTTCAAGAATTATGTGAACCCGAGAGTGGACAGCATGAATTGGGAAGAGTTTGCAAACAAGTTTGCAGGATGGGCTTTCCCTGATAGTTCAAGGGAATTGAAGATGATAGAATTCGAGCAGTTGAGGCAAACTGATGACATGAGTATAGATGAGTACACAGACAGGTTCCTGGAGTTGTTGCCATATGCTGGGCTGAATTTGGACACAGATCAAAAGAAGTCAAGGAGATATATTATGAGGCTGCACTCCAGGTATTCCTCTTTGGTACAGTCAGCAGAGAGGGAGAGTTTCCATGCCATAGTGGATATGGCTAGGAGAATGGAGGCTAGTGCTATCGTTGAGGGGAAGATAAAACAGTCAGTGGCACAGTCTTCTGGTTCCAAGACCCCAGGTGGGGAAAGGTTAGACTCTTCTTCTCTGAGTGCAGCAGTTGCAGGCAGTAAGAAGTGGGACAGAGGCCACAGAAAATCTAAGAAGAATAAGTTCTGGAACAATATCAAGTCAGGTCTGGGTTTAGGCAGTGGCTCAAGCTCTGGCGCAGAGGTTACAGCATGTATGAGATGTGGGAGACCACACAAGGGAGTATGTCTGGCAGGGACAAACACATGTTTCAGGTGCGGACAAGCGGGTCATTTGGCTCGAGATTGTCCTAGAGCAGCCTTTGCAGCACCGTCTCAGCAGACAGCCTCCGGCAGTGTGGTACAGCCAGTAGCTCCAGCCGCAACACAGGCCAGTGGCAGGGGCAGAGGGAGAGGGTCAGCCTCTTCATCAGCAGGATACAGAGGTGAAGGTCCATCAGCTCCGGCACGGATCTTCACTATGACTCAGCAGGAGGCCAGCACATCCAACACCGTGGTGGCAGGTAATCTCATCATTGGTTGTTCTGATGTGTATGCCTTAATGGACCCGGATGCATCTCATTCTTTTGTTGCTCCGAGAGTCGTGGAGAGGGTAGGATTGATGGTCTCTGGGTTAGAGTGTCCCCTATGGGTCAGTGGACCCAAGTGTGACCCGTCAGTGGCAGAGGCAGTCTGCCAATGTAGTCCAGTTTTCATAGAGGGAAGATGCCTTTCCGCAGACCTCGTGGTTCTAGATTTGACAGATTTTGACGTCATTCTAGGGATGGATTGGTTATCGACCCATGGTGCTACCTTGGACTGTAGAGACAAGGTAGTCAGATTCAGAGATCAGGATGGGTCAGAGGTCGTCTTCAGAGGAGACAAGAGGGGTACACCTAGAGGTCTGATCTCAGCTCTTCAGGCTCGTAGGTTGCTTAGGAGGGGATGTCAGGGGTTTCTAGCTCATGTGAGGGAGTTAGATAGTCATGTCAGAGAGCCCGCCTCAGTGCCTGTGGTGAGTGAGTTCTTAGATGTTTTCCCAGACGAGCTGCCAGGGTTACCACCTGCTAGGGAGATAGAGTTCGAGATTGAGTTAATGCCTGGTACCAGACCGATCTCTATCCCTCCCTACAGGATGGCACCAGCTGAATTGAAAGAATTGAAGGAACAGTTGCAAGAGTTGGTAGATAAGGGTTTCATCCGACCGAGTACTTCACCTTGGGGTGCTCCGGTTTTGTTTGTGAGGAAGAAGGATGGATCCCTCAGACTTTGTATCGACTACAGACAGTTGAACAAGGTCACTACCAAGAACAAGTACCCTTTGCCGAGGATCGACGATCTATTCGACCAGCTAGCAGGAGCAGGTTGTTTCTCCAAAATAGATCTGAGATCAGGGTACCATCAGTTGAGGATAAGGAATGAAGATGTACCGAAGACAGCTTTCAGGACCAGGTATGGGCACTATGAGTTCCTTGTGATGCCGTTTGGGTTGACCAACGCCCCTGCAGCATTCATGGACCTCATGAACAGAGTATTCAGTCAGTATCTGGATCACTTCGTTATTGTCTTCATAGATGATATCTTAGTGTATTCCAGAAATGCAGAAGAGCATGCCCTTCACCTGAGGACAGTTTTGCAGACCTTGAGAGAGCATGGCTTGTATGCCAAGTTCTCCAAGTGTGAGTTTTGGCTTAGGAGCATTTCATTCTTGGGGCACATTGTGTCAGATCAGGGTATTGAAGTAGACCCCAAGAAGGTAGAGGCTGTAGCTAACTGGCCTAGACCCACCACAGTGACCGAGATCAAGAGTTTTCTGGGTTTAGCAGGTTACTACAGGAGGTTCGTTCAGGACTTCTCAAAGATTGCTGCTCCTATGACCAAATTGACAAAGAAGAATCAGAAGTTCATATGGACCGATCAGTGTGAGGAAAGCTTTGAGGAGCTTAAGAGGAGGTTGACTTCAGCACCGGTGTTAGCTCTGCCAAAAAGTGATGATGACTTCTCAGTATATTGTGATGCGTCCCGTGTGGGACTGGGTTGTGTGCTAATGCAAAATGAGAGGGTGATCGCTTATGCTTCTAGGCAGCTGAAGAAGCATGAGCTGAATTACCCCACACATGACCTAGAGATGGCAGCAGTGATCTTTGCACTCAAGATGTGGAGGCATTACCTTTATGGGGTAAAGTGTGAGATCTTCACAGATCATAAGAGCCTGCAGTACATCCTGAGTCAGAGAGAACTGAACTTGAGGCAGAGGAGATGGGTAGAGCTGTTGAGTGACTATGATTGCAAGATTCAGTACCATCCGGGTAAGGCGAATGTTGTGGCAGACGCCCTAAGCCGGAAATCACTCGGCAGTCTATCCCACATTTCAGCAGAGAGGAGGCCGGTGGTGAAGGAGTTCCACAGACTTATGAGTGAGGGATTACAGTTGGAGTTGTCTGGCACAGGTGCCTTAGTGGCTCAGATGAGAGTGACACCCGTGTTTCTGGAGCAGGTAGCTCAGAAACAGCATGAGGACCCAGAGTTGGTCAGGATAGCCAGAACGGTTCAGTCAGGCCAGAGTAATGAGTTCAAGTTTGATGATAAGGGGATCCTCCGCTACGGGAACAGATTATGTGTGCCAGATGACATTGGTCTGAAGGGAGATATTATGGGGGAAGCCCATAATACCAGGTATAGTGTTCACCCTGGAGCCACCAAGATGTATCAGGATCTGAAGAGAGTGTATTGGTGGCCAGCTATGAAGAAGGACGTGGCACTGTTCGTGTCAGCCTGCGATGTGTGTCAGAGGGTGAAACTAGAGCATCAGAAGCCGGCTGGAATGTTGAATCCACTACCGATTCCAGAGTGGAAATGGGAGAATATAGCTATGGACTTCGTAGTGGGGTTACCGGCGACGTCCAACAGATTGGACTCCATATGGGTGATTGTGGACAGACTCACCAAATCTGCTCACTTCATCCCTGTCAGGAGTGGTTACTCTGTGGACAAGTTGGCGCAGGTGTACGTAGATGAGATTGTCAGACTGCATAGGGTCCCGGTATCTATAGTGTCAGATAGAGGGCCCCAGTTCACCTCCAGGTTTTGGCGGAGTCTGCAGAACGCTATGGGTACCAGATTAGACTTCAGTACTGCCTTCCACCCACAGACGGACGGACAGTCAGAGAGGACCATCCAGACAATAGAGGATATGCTCAGAATGTGTGTGCTAGATTTTGGCGGTTCTTGGAGGCAGCATCTACCTTTGGTGGAGTTTGCCTACAATAACAGCTATCATGCTAGCATAGGGATGGCTCCATATGAAGCTTTGTATGGGAGGAAGTGCAGATCACCAATCTGCTGGGAGGAAGTAGGAGAGAGGACTCTTGCGGGTCCGGAGTTAGTAGAGCTTACCAGCAGGGTGGTACCCATAATCAGAGAGAGGATCAAGACTGCTGCTAGTCGGCAGAAGAGTTATGCAGATATCCGCAGAAGACAGCTAGAGTTTCAGGAGGGGGATTTGGTTTTGCTCAAGGTGTCTCCTATGAAAGGAGTGGTTCGGTTCGGGAAGAAGGGTAAGTTAGCTCCACGGTACATCGGTCCTTTCGAGGTGCTTCAGAGGGTCGGTAATGTGTCGTACAAGCTAGACTTGCCTGCTTCGATGGAGAGAATCCATCCGGTTTTCCATGTTTCTCTGTTACGGAAGTACGTGTCAGATCCGAGCAAGGTTCTTAGTGAGCCTGATGTAGAGATCCAAGAGGATCTCACCTATGTAGAGCAGCCAGTGCGGATTCTTGACACTCAGATCAGAAAGTTAAGAAACAAGGAAATCCCGATGGTGAAAGTCCTTTGGAACCACCACAATATTGAAGAATGCACTTGGGAGACACGGGAGTCCATGCTCCAGCAATACCCCCATCTGTTTTGAGGTGAGTGTTAGTTGTTCTACGTGTTGCATGTATGATATATTGTATGCTATGTTATATGTTATGAATGATGCCATGCTTTGTATGTTAGTTGAGGAACATTCGGGGACGAATGTTCTTAAGGGGGGGAGAATGTAATACCCGGCTAGACTCCGGTATCGGAATCCCTACCGTCCGGTGGGACCTCGGATGTCGGAGACCTCTAGAAGGGTAAAACTATGATTTTATGAAATGTTTTCATGTATTTCATGTTTTTAAGTAAGAAATTAAATGAGTTTTTGCATGAAAAATCTTTGGAGGAAAACCCAGGTTCGGCCGCCGAACTCCGAAGTTCGGCCGCCGAACATACATGCTTTCGGAGGGACTTTAGGCGCCCGAAAGTTTTGAGTGAGGGAAATGCAGGTTCGGCCGCCGAACTCCAAGTTCGGCCGCCGAACCTTGCATGCATGCGGAGGCACTTTCGGCCCCCGAACGTGGCCTGGCCAGCCACCTATAAAAGGGGCACTTAGCCGAAATGGGAGAGTTTTCTCCCATTTTCAGCCACAGCAAGCTTCCGACCTCCCTCTCCCAAATCTTGTGTTTTTCCTTCAATCCCCACCATTTTCTTTGAGTTTTAAGGTTCCACAAAGGTTTTTGAGTGTTTTTAAGCAAGTTTGGAGCTTGGAAGTCTTGGAGCTAAATCCCTCCATTTTCCGAGCTAGGGTCGTTCTTCCTCTCGATCTTCAAGAGGTAAGCTTCGATCTATGCTTCTTTTATGTTTTATGAAAGTTTTATGCAAGTTGATGGGGTAGAATGCATGTTTAGGCTTGTTGTTAGGTTTATGGGTTTATGCTGCGATTTGAACAATGTATGTTGGAAATGTGTTGTTTGAAGTGTTGTAGTTGGGGTATATTATAGTTTGAGACCCCTAGGTGTGATGTATGATGAGTATGCATGTGTAGAAACAAGTTTATGCATGTTTTGAGGCGTTTTGGAGGCTGTGGACACAAGGGAGCCGAGTTTCTGCCCTTCGGCAGAAACTCAGGTTCGGCCGCCGAAGTGACTTTCGGCCGCCGAACCCCCTTATGGAGGCAGTTTCGGCTGCCGAAGCCTGCCCCCGAAACTCAAGTTTCGCCTCTGTCTGGGAGGTTCGGCCGCCGAAAGTGCCACCGAACCTGCCTGACTTTCGGCTGCAGAGGGACTTTCGGCCGCCGAACCTGCCGCCGAAAGTGCCCTGTTCAGCCATTTCTTGCATGTTTTCATGTGATGTTTTCAGGATGTTTTAGGGGGTTTTTGGGGAGTATTTTAGAGTCATGTTCATGTATGTTTGGTGCCTCATTTGAGTCCACCTGTGTAGGTTCGGACCCGAGGAACCGAGACCCCCGGTTGTGAGATAGTCGTTCAGAGTTCGTTGCTAAAGCTTCAGTTACCAAGTGAGTGGAACAACCCCTTAAGCTTTAAAGTAAATGAATAAATGAATGAATCATAAAGCATTGCCCATGCATCATTATGCCATGAGATATATTAGGTTGTTTACATCAGAATTCACGAATATGTTGCATTGCATACTTTGTTGTTGATGTGGATGAATGTTGAATGATCCATTAGCCCTTGTATGTCATGATAGCCTATGTGAGTCCAGGTGTGCCTGCTACGGCTCTACGCCCCTGGCACTATGACTGATTATGGAAGTCCGGGTGTGCCTGCTACGGCTCTACGCCCCCGGCATGTATAAGTAAGAAAGATAGGGGCTAAATGGTGACAAGTTCATCCTTGTTGTGAAATGTTTGTGTTATGGCGCATACATGAAAGCATGAACAAGAAAAAGAAAGAAAAAGTTAAATGAATAATAATATACCTAAAAATGGAGGAATTAAAACAAATGTTTTTAGTTTCTGCTCACTGGGCTCTAGTAGCTCACCCCACTCCCTTTATTCCCAGAGTTGCAGGTACAGGATAGATCAAGAAGTCGGCTAGAGTGAAGTCAAGTCATGTATGTTGTAATAGATAGTAGTGGACATGAACATGATGTAATGAGTATTTATGACCATGTAATGTAATGAATGATTTGATGATGTATTGAGGATTATAGTAGTGCTTGACCTAGAGGTGTGTGAATCCCCACTATGTACAGAGTGTTTAATGAGTAATGATGTTAATGACCATGATTATCCAAGCTGATATGTATGATGATGATACCCCATTGGAGTATTTGATGAGGACTCCAGTGTGGGGTTTATGTATGATTTTGTGCATGCACAGGTTTCGCTTGGATAAGAGAAAAGAAAAATTTTTACAGATCATGTATATGTTGTTATGTATGGGATTCCACAGGTTTACAGGAGGTATGTAGGCTTGCTACGGGTCCCGGCGGCCTTAAACCGATCTGGATCCTAGCGCCGGTAACGGGTCGGTTTTTCGGGTCGTTACAGAAGACGCTTCTCACCACCATATCTCTCCTTAATCATAAACCAATTAAGGAACGTCCTCTAATTAATCACTAATCAACAAGTTGCCAAGGAACGTCCTTGGGCCTTAGGCGTCAAAACAACTGTCAATTGCATTAAGAAATAGAGAGATCTAATCCTAGCTACCCAAACGCATGGTGATATTGCTAGATTATACAACTTCCTTAGTTTTTACACCAAGTGTTCTTGTGTTTGAACAATCCAAGCAATTACGGACTCAAAATTATTCAAAATAATAATATATTACCTTGCAATCAAGAATCAAGTGGCCACATTGATCATAATAACAAAGCAATAATGGAATCAAGCATGAAATTGCACAAATATTGAATAACCAAAAGATAAACAACTTATGTTTAGATCTCACAATCCATAAAACAACCAAAGTATCACCTAATCTTCAACTAGAATAAAAGGTTTCAGCCACTCATGGCTGAACCAAAACCAAAAACAAGAAAGGGAGAAGGAGAGATGGTGCCACTTGCAATCCCATATGTGTATCCAAGGGAGAGTAGAAAAAGTATGGGGAGGCTCCTTATGTGTCTTTTTATAGTTGAAAGTGTTGCCCTAGGTCCTTACTTGCTGCCCAAGTTGTTAAGTTGCTGCCCAAGAGCAGCCCATGCCGCCCATATCTTGCACATTAATGAGGTGGAGCCTCCTTTTGAATTTTGAATGTGTAAGACTTGAGGTGGCATGTGTGACTTCTTTGCCTTCTTTGACAAGCTGAATTTGAATTTCAAATTTGAATGTGCATCTTCTAAAGATTTGGCTTCTTCAATAAGGAAAAGGATTCTTGAAGATCTTGAATTTCAAACTGCTTTGTAGACTGCACTTTCCTTTTTTGTCACTTTCCTTATTTAGCACTTTCCTTAATGAGCTGAATCTTGATTTTGAATTTTGAATTCTCTTAAGGATTTGAAATTTGAATTTCAAATTACTTTCCTTATTTGGCTCTTTTCAAGTTGCATTTGGGATGCTTGCTCTCCTTTGCTCCATTTTAGGCAGTTTTAGAGGCATTTTCACCAAATTGTCTCTTTACACCATTTTCTGCAGAATAAGATTAAAATTACAAAATTAGACAGAGAAAGTGTAAATTAACATCAATAACATCATGATAATATGGTCTAAATTATGCTCTATGACCTTCCGTAAAAAATAACTGTTTGGTCAAAGAGTCAAAGGTAAGAGGTAAAATTTTTTACCAAAAATGCCCTTAATGAAATTATTAAAACCCCTTTCAATGTCCATCCTTTCTCTCCCTTGTGATGCTTGGATTCTCCAAGAGACAGAGAAAGAGAAGAATAAGAAGAAGAAATTGCTCAAATTCTTTCAAAGAAGAAGACCCTTTTTTTCTCATCATGCTGGAGTAGTGGAGGCTAATAGAAGAAGTGGGAAATAAGAGTAGGGTTTTTTCTTCTTGAGTGAAGCCATGTTCTTCTTCTCTTAACTTTCCTCTTTGTTTTTCTTTCTTTTTTTTCTTGTCCTTGATGCTGTTATGTTTGAATTGGGTGGTGCGATTGGTGAATGGTAAAAGAAGAATCGATGATTATGAAAGTGAGGGACTAATGATGAGAGGAAGAAGGTAGAGGACATGATGATTGTTGCAGGGAAACCTCACAGCAGCAGATGGGCCGAGATTAAGATCCAAAGGCGAGGTGGATTCCATAATCCGACCAGGCACCTCTCGGCTCGATGGAGAAGGATGGAGGAGCCTTGAAAATGTGGGGTATGTAAAGGAAGTCGGAGAAATGAAGAGAAAAGAAGAGGGGTGGATTGAGAGGAAGGAGAAGAAAGAGAGATGCGCGGAGAGGATAAAAGAACTAGAGAAGATATGAGGGAGAAGAAGGATGGAGGGAAGAAACATAGAAGATATTTGGGAGAAAAAGGATAGAGGGAAGAAACAGAGAAGATACGAGGGAGAAGAAGAATGAAGGGATTTCACCTCAATTTTATTAAGGGCATTTTTGATAAAAAATTTCACCTCTCACCTTTGACTCTTTGACCAAACAACTATTTTTTACAAAAGGACTACGAATTCGAACGGAGAAGAAAGTGATGGACTTCAGTGTTGAATCCTCAAAATAGAGGGAAAGAAGTGTTAATTACGTTAAATCTCAGGGACTAAAAAGTAATTTTCCCATAAATCTATCGTTTTTGACATCATATATAAAACAAACTAAACAATTTAATTATCATGCCATTCGAGCAAACTTATATCACATACAAAACATCAACTATGGCATATTCGACTTAAACGAAGAGCACATGTTGGCTCTGATACCACTGTTAGGAAACTCAGAGATTACTACAATTCAAAACACATAGCGGAAAATAAAAAATCTATGTTTTTCCTCCCAGAATCTAAGTGCTTCGTTTATTTCGAAAATAAGGATATGAGACTATTCTGTTAAACTCGACAAGAAGATAAAATTCCAGACTCAATGTGTTGCTTTTGAAACGAACACTCTCAATGGTATCCACACGAACATCTTTTATCCTTCTAGAGTACTAGCTCTCTCAAAGATAGATAAGCTATGTGTTTTTCCAATCTGCAGCTCAAAATGATTTTTCCAAAAAAATGGTACCCCACAATTCGCAGCATGAGTTTTATACGTTTTAAGTCTTTTAGTTTTTCCACAATTCTTTTCACAAAAGAGTCGTGTTTATCACCCACTATCACAATCTCGCAGATACTCAAATATCTTATGTGACAGTTTGTTTTGATAAAGAAAACTGAAAATCTTTTATCTGTAATAGTTACAGATAGACTGCAGATCTTTTAAATATTATTATCTTATAATAATAATTAATATTAATATTAATAACATCTTTATTATTATTAATTATACTAATGGGCTTTTAGCCCATTAATATAGCATATCAACGACGTTCTTTTGTATGTGACCCAATAAACCCAGTCCCTCCAGACCCATAAATCATAAGCGACCTCTAGTAAGACATTATGATTACCCAACTAATATGAGGATCGATAGTCCGATAAAGCCTAATAAATAGAACATATATTAATTTCTTTGTCATACGATATCTAGTTTGAACATAAGTCATGGTCAATGTCAAACTTATAATGTTCAAACTTGTGATTACTCGATCTCTAAGTAGACTGATAAAATCAAATGATATTGATCACACTATCAATTCATTTGAACACAGCCATGCATTTCTCAGTCTCACTTATCGAGGGGTCCAGAAGATATCTCTCTTAAAGAGAGGGATAAATTATATCTTGATTGTTCAATATCCTCTACATAATTTCTATTATGCTCAATCATAACCTTTATGATTGTCCGATTAAAAATAGTGTTTGGTTATGTCAAAACATAACAGTTCTTATGTTGGAAACTATGACAATCTCGAGTCAAAGGATTAAGACATAACTACTTTGAGATTTACTTATGACAATAACCCATGTAGTGATCTTAATGCAGGTCCATCCAATACTTTGTTCTCTAACAAGTATTTATGATTATTGAATCATATCAACATATACATAATTATCTCATGATTATCAATCAATAATCATACTAGTTATATTTTATTATTATCAACATAATAATAAGTAACCAGGGATGTTAATCATTATTATGTAACATGCACACAAATAATAATGATAATAAAGCCTCTTTTAATTAATAACTAAAATGACATACAAAAAGGTTCAAAATAACGGCATAGGGCAAATACACTAACAGACTCCACTATAGAGGCTCGCTAAGATGACTTGGCGACCTCCTCGCTTAACTCCCCAGTTGCCTGGTGAGGTATGTAACTTGCCCTTTAAGGTCAATTATATGCTCATGGGCTATAGCAGTAGCAAGTAGATTCTCATCCCGACGTGCTTCTTCAACACGGTGGTCCATGGAGCTCTGAAGAGATCGGTTCCGAACATCAATCTCCATGAACACGCCCAAGGACGGCCACAGAAAAGAATGATGTCAAAGAAACTTTAAATTTAGAGTATCGAAGAAAAAAGCAAGTAACTTACTATAAGAAGCATTTTCCTTAGACTGTCCCTAAGAGCCTCTATAGAGCGTGAGCTACAGGCAGATTCCTACTTAGTGGTGCAAGCCAAATTGCAGACAAATGCCAAGAAATGGGGGGTTAGAAATGTTTGGAACTCCCTCAAACACTTTACTGCATAGCATCCCGGTTATGGAGGCCGGTGTGGAGTCAACACCAACCTCAACACCATTCAGCAGCTCGTTGTCAAAGGCAGAAGACAGGTTCTCCACTGCGCTCTTTTCGTTATCGATAGAAGGGGAGGGGCCTACCTCCATATGTTCCGATGTCCTAGCACACTTGACAGCCCTACCCCTAATGACAATATCGCCTATAACCCTGATAAGAGAGACACTCAGAGTTGGAGATCTGGTGCCCTCCTTCGATTTGTCCTCTTGCGACTCGCTAACAATGATGGGCTCCTTAGGGACCTCCTTTGGGGCAGTAGGAGCCTTAGAGGAGGCCGACGTTTTAGGAGGAGCCGATGTCTGGGAGGGTGCAAAATGAGAACCTCCTGACACCGGCACCAAAGCCAATGAAGGTGCAGGAGTGTGAGTAGAAGGAAGAGCTGATGATGCTAGAGCCGCAGCATAAAAAACCTCCCTAACTACATCAAAGATAGATTTTTTGGCATGGAAAGCAGCCAAAGTGTCCTTTATGTTCTTCCAAGATAGGGGTCAAGTTCTTAGAGAGCTTGATTTTGTCCATCGGCATGTCGGAGGCTGAAAAAGAGAAATAAATTCAGTCAGGACTCAAAATGGCAAAAGAAAAACACAAGGGAAAACTTAAAGGTACCAACTTGTTGATAGTCCCGTAGGTTAGACGTGAACTTGCACTTCTCGACATCATATTTCTTCTTTACAGAGGTTAGTTGAAGAAGGCAGATGTGATCTATGAGGTTTAGCCTAGGGAATTCATTGCAACCCTGAGGCACCTTCCCCCAAGAGAGTTCAACATCCCATTCAATCCTTGAGCTATCCTTTAGCTCAATAATGAAGAAGTTTTCTATCTAGCCCTTCATCGAGTCCTTATACCTGACAAATATAGATAACTCAGCTCGGGGATCAAAATAATAAAATCCGTGGTTAGACCTAACTAAACGGAAGAAGGTAGAGAATGAATAGAAGGGGCAAAATTCCAACACAGGTAGGGGTGTAAATGAACCGAGCCGAGCCGAGTTTTGAAGAGCTCAAGCTTGGTTCGTTAAAATTTTTTCGAGCTCGAGCCGAATTCGAGCTTTACTCATATCGAACTCGAGCCAAGTATTAAGAAGCTCAAGCTTGGCTCGTTTAGCAAACGAGCTTAGACGAGTCGAGCTTTTATTGAGTTGAGTCGAGCTTTAATCGAGCTGAGACTCGAATAGTTCACGAGTAATTTAATTTATTTACATGTATAATGAGTTTTAGTTTAAAAATAATAAGTTTAAAACTAAAATAATTTTAGTTAAATAAGTATATCTACAAATTAGCATGTAAACTTATAAAGATGAGTTTTTAAATCTCAATGATCCAAATATATGCAAGTTTAAGAGTGTAACTAAACTATATAGAGCTGAATTTTAAAAAATATAGATTTGGCTCATTATAGTATATGCAGTGTTTGAGTTTATTTCTCTTATGATAGTAATTTCAGTTTGCTTAATGAGACTGTTCACGAGCTTATTCGCGAGCCTGCTCATGAACTCAGAAATGAGCCGAGCTTATGAGCTTTAACGAGCCGAATACTATGGAGCTCAAGCTTGGCTCATTTACCAAACGAGCCTAAAAATTAAGCTCGAGCTTGGCTCGTTTAGAAATCGAGTCGAGCTCGGTCGAGCTTTTATCGAATCGAACCTCGAATAGCTCACGAACGGTTTGGTTCATTTACACCCCTAAACACAGGTAGACAGTCTCAAAGCAACATATGAACAAGATGGAATTAGGAGACAACATCTGGAGAGTCACCCTAAAATGGTAGAAGACCTCGATGAAAAAGGGGGTAAAGGGAAAAGTTAACCCGAGTTCATGATGCTTGACGAAAAAGACCAAATTATGTCCCTGTTGAGCATCTACCAAGCCCTCCGGTGGTGGGTTGGGGAGGACGATGCACTCATTACGCAGGTGCACCCTAATCCTAAAGATCGTGGTATCTACTAGGTCGCGAGAGAAATGTTGGAAAAGGAAAGGAGTGACAGAGAAAGCTAAACCGCACACCGTGGGAATCCCAGTAGAAGCCATAAAAAGAGCAAAAATGTACCTCGAATCAGAAAATCGAGATAACAGAGGAGAGGGAAAGCGAAATAGCAAAGGCAGTGCAAGAGAAAGAGCAACGAGTGAAAGTGAAAATTCGAAATTGGGGAAGACAAAAGAAAGGACGTTTGATAGCACTCTCCTAGAGCCGTGCAAAAATAATTGGAGATTTCAAAATTTACCCCTTATTAATCATGAAATAATTAATAAGAGAGTAAAGGGACACTTGATGATCGCCGGGCTCCAGATACCGGGCCTAATGCAGCCTTAGTTAAAGGAAACCAGGCCGGAATAAATACTGGCCCAATACATAATGAAAGAACAAGTCTCATTATAGGGTCATGGTCTGTCCTCATGAGTCGAGTAGGGCTCGCATAGGCCCAAGCAATCCGGCTCAAATGTCCATCAGCTTCTATATAAAATACAAACTCTGCAATGTCCAAGATTGTGTTCAAGTGGTGCTAGAAGGAATTAAATGGTCGCCCGATGAAGATACAGACATAATACATTAGTATAAATCGCCCGCGTGAATGTGACAGAGGTAGAGTGTAGGACGGTAGTTACACACCCGAAAAAAGAGAAAAAAATAGAAATAAAAGGAAGGAAAGAGAAAATAAAAACCAAACTTACCAAAAACTCTCCTGAGTTTAAATCCATTCTCGGATCTTAGACATCATAACCGTACCAAACTGAATTTATTTAACTATTTAGTTTTAATTCTGATTCTGATTTTTTTATCAAAAATAGTACCAAAATCGAACTGGAATAGTACCAAAGAACCGATAGTGATATTATAATTCTAATATATAGTTCTAATAATATATTTTATATATCATATATGTAATACCCGGCTAGACTCCGGTATCGGAATTCCTACTGTCCGGTGGAATCTCGAATGTCGGAAACCTCTAGAAGGGTAAGATAATGTTTTTATAAAATATTTTCATGTATTTTATGATTTTAAGTAAGAAAGGAACTAAGTTTTGAATGAAAAGGACCATGGAGGCATTTCCAGGTTCGGCCGCCGAACGTGGGATGGTTTAAGGGGTCAAGTTAGGCTTCCAAAAGTGGCTCAGATTCGGCCGCCGAACCCCATGTTCGGCCGCTGAACTTGCATGAGTTTTGGAGGCACTTTAGGCTGCCGAAGGGTGGTCTGGCCAGCCCTTATATAAAGGCTCCATGGCCGAAACGGGCGAGTTTTCTCTCCATTTTCGGCCGACGGTGAGTCCATCCTCTCCCATGGTTGTTTTTGATGATTTTCCTCCAATCTTTCAAGTTTTAACAAGTGTTTTCTTGGCTTTTGAAGATTTGTGAACTTAGAGCGAGTTTTGAAGCTTGGAGACCCAAGGAGTGAGATTTCTCCCATCTCCGAGTTGGATCGTCTTCCCTCTCGATCTCCAAGAGGTAAGAGTAGATCCTTAGCTCGTTTTATGTTTTAAGCAAGTTTTATGGAAGTTTTTGGGGTAGAAATGCATGTTTAGGTTATTTTTGAGTTTGTAGGTTAATGTTGAGTTTTTGAGCATTGTGGGTTATTTATGTATGTTTGATGTGTTGTAGTTGGGGTTTAGAATAGTTTGAAGCCCCTAGGAGCTTATGTATGTGTGTATGCATGTTGTGGAAGTGTTGGTTTTGAGTTGAATGGTTTGGGAGGCAAATGTGCATGTTTGAGGCTGGGTTCTGCCCTTTGGAAGAACTCAGGTTCGGCAGCCAAAGGGACTTTCGGCCGCTGAACCTACCTGTGGAGTCCAGCCTTTGGCTGCCGAACCCTGCCCCTGAAAGTGGACTTTCGTCTCTGGAAGGGACCTTCGGCCGCCGAAAGTGCCACCGAAGGTGCATGACTTTCGGCTCTGGAGGGACTTTCGGCTGCCGAACCTACCGCCGAAAGTGCCCTGTTCAGCCTTCCTTTACATGATTTCTATGACTGTTTGAAGGTGTTTTAGGGGGGTTTTTGGGGAGTATTTTAGAGTCATGTTCATGTATGTTTGGTCCCTCATTTGAGTCCACCTGTGTAGGTTCGGACCCGAGGAACCGAGGACCCCAGCAGTGAGTCAGCTGCTTTAGAGTCTTATCAGAGCTAGCCTAAGGTGAGTAGAATAAACCTTTATGTTTTAAATTAATGAAAGTTTTAGTATGACTCATACATCACGAATACCATGTGATATTCTAGGTTGTTTGCATTAGAATTCACGAATATGTTGCATTTCATTATTTGATGTTGATGTGGATGGATGTTGGATGATCCTTTAGTCCTCGTATGATATGATATGATGATGATACGGTATGGAAGACCAGTGAGGCCCATTCTACGCCCCTGGCACAGTTGGAATGTTATGTTATGTCATGTTATGTAAGAGAAAGACCAGTGAGGCCCATTCTATGCCCCTGGCACAGTTGGACTATGTAGAGGACTACTGGTGACAAGTCCATCCTTGATGTGATTTGTTTGTGATGTGATGCATTCCATTATAGCATATGTTTTAGATATTTTATTATTCTGCTCACTGGGCACTTGTAGCTCACCCCATTTCCCTAATCCCCCAGGTTTGCAGGTACGGGATAGAGCAGGAAGTCAAGAGAAAAGTTATGTTCTATGTAATAGTTAGCTATGGACATGAGAATGATGTAATGTATAGTACAGCTATGTAATGTAATGATGAGTATTGAGGTTTAGAATTGTGCTTGACCCTAGTATGTTCTTCATCCCTTTTTGGTTACATGATCTTTTAATGAAATGTTTTATGATGTTATGTAAACCAAACTTAAAATATGATATGTTACCCCATTGGAGTATTTGATAAGGACTCCAGTGTGGGGTTTGGTGGTTATGCTTATGAGTTGTGCATGCACAGGTTGAGTTTGGTAAATGAATGAGAAAAGTTCAAAATTTTTATGTATGTGTTGATCATGTATGGGATTAAACAGGTGTATAGGTTGTATGTTAGGCTTGCTACGGGTCCCGGCAGCCTTAAGCCGATCTGGATCCTAGCGCCGGTAGCGGTCCGATTTCCGGGTCGTTACAGATTGGTATCAGAGCCCTAGGTTCATATGGTCGGACCTAGAGTGTCGGGCTCATAAATGTTCTAGAAAGGTCAAGCACAATAGGAAAATCATGTCCACTAGGATAAGATGTGGAGTCCTGTCTTGAATGATGATGTGAAATGCCATGATTATATGCATGTGCATTAATGTTTATGTGATGTATGTGATGCGGGTTCATGTGTTTGTACATGAACCATTTGATGTTAATGTTTGGGTGATGTGTGCTGTTTTTCAGTAAGTGAGATGAGAGGAACTCGTCGATCTGCACGATTGACTGGAGTACCACCTCAGGACGAGGGCACAAATGCCCGTCCTCCTGCATTGGCTAGGGCAATGTCCTGCAGGTCTAGCAGGGAGAGAACGTCAAGGGACCCTAAAAGGTCTTTTGATGTGAGCAGAAGGGGAACAGTGCAAGGTGGAATGTCAGAGGATGTGGGGAATGATATGGATGTGGATAGAGGAGGGATGGCAGTCTTGGAGTGAGCATGTCTGAAGAGGGTATGGGAGAGTCTCAAGGAGGCACTCAGGCCTCGGGATTTGTTCAGCCACCCCAGTACCCACCCTTTTCATAGAATCCCGGGTATTCGATGGGAGGTACATCGGATTATCCCAGCTTTAACCCTTATCACTCACACATGCCATACCCACCTTTCTACCCACCATACCCACAGTACCCCATGTACCCACCCCCATCTTTCTACCCAGGTACAACAAACCCTAACCCGGGGGATGCTGCACCTCCTCCACCACTAGCAGAACCTGCTGTCCCAGAAACCCAAGTGCCTAAACCTAGTTCATCTGGAGGGAGCAAGGTTAAGATGACCGATTACATGAAGCTGGGTGCTCCCCAGTATGAAACAGGTGATGACCCATTTGAGTACCTTGGGAGGGTCAAGATGATTACAGATGAGATAGGAGCTGATGACAGTAGAGCCATTCAGATGGCTGGGTTCACACTGAAGTGCAAGAAGGCCCGAGAGTGGTTTAAAAACTATGTGAGCCCGAGGTTGGATAGCCTATCATGGGAGGAGTTTGCCAATGAGTTTGCAGGATGGGCTTTCCCTGACAGTTCAAGAGAGTTGAAGATGATTGAGTTCGAACAGTTAAGGCAGACAAAGGAGATGAGTGTAGATGAGTACACAGATAGGTTTTTGGAGCTGTTGCCGTTTGCTGGACAAAATCTTGACACAGATCAGAAGAAGTCAAGGAGGTATATCATGAGGCTTCATTCCAGGTATTCGTCCTTGATTCAGTCAGCAGAGAGGGAGAGTTTCCATGCCATAGTGGATATGGCCCGGAGAATGGAGGCTAGTGCAATAATCGAAGGGAAAGTCAAGCAATCAGTGGCGCAGCCTTCTGGTTCCAAGACCCCAGGTGGGGGAAAGTTAGATCCCTCTTCTTTGAGTTCAGGCAGTAAGAGGTGGAGCAGTACCACCAAGAAGTCAAAGAAGAACAAGTTCTGGAACAAGATCAAGTCAGGTCTGGGATTAGGGAGTGGCTCGAGCTCAGGTGCAGACAATGCAGTATGTATGAAGTGTGGGAAGCCGCACAAAGGAGTATGTCGGTTTGGGATGTCAGCCTGCTTCAGATGTGGGCAGGAGGGACACATGGCAAGGGAGTGTCCTAGAGCAGCTTTTGTGGCACCGTCCCAGCAGACAGCTTCGGGTAGTGTGGCTCAGCCAGCAGCTCCAGCTGCAACTCAGGCTAGTGGCAGAGGCCGAGGGAGAGGGGCAGCCTCTTCTTCAGCGGGTTTCAGGGGTGAAGGTCCATCAGCTCCAGCACGGATCTTCACTATGACACAGTAGGAGGCAAATGCATCAAACACCGTGGTGTTAGGTAATATCATCATTGGTTGTTCAGATGTTTATGCCTTAATGGACCCTGGTGCATCTCATTCTTTCATTGCTCCGAGAGCCGTCGAGAGGTTGGGTTTGATGGTCTCTGGGTTAGAGTATCCCCTATGGGTCAGTGGACCCAAGTGTGACCCGTCAGTGGCAGAGTCAGTCTGCCAGTGTAGTCTAGTTTTTGTTGAGGGGAAATGCCTTTCCGCCGACCTTGTGGTTCTAGATTTGACAAATTTTGACGTCATTCTAGGGATGGATTGGCTATCTACCTATGGTGCTACCTTGGACTGCAGAGACAAGGTAGTCAGGTTCAGAGGGCATGATGGGTCAGAGGTTGTCTTCAGAGGAGATAAGAGGGGTACGCCTAGAGGTTTGATATCAGCCCTACAGGCTCGTAGGTTGCTCAGGAGGGGTTGTCAGGGTTTTCTAGCTCATGTGAGAGAGCTAGATAGTCAGGTCAGAGAGCCCGCCTTAGTGCCCGTGGTCAGAGAGTTCATAGATGTTTTCCCAGACGAGCTGCCAGGTTTACCACCTGTTAGGGAGATAGAGTTCGAAATAGAGTTGATGCCTGGAACAAGACCGATCTCTATCCCTCCCTACAGGATGGCACCAGCAGAATTGAAGGAGCTTAAGGAGCAGTTGCAAGAGTTGGTAGATAAGGGTTTCATCCGACCGAGTACCTCACTTTAGGGTGCTCCAGTGCTGTTTGTGAAAAAGAAAGATGGATCCCTTAGACTTTATATCGACTATAGGCAGTTGAACAAAGTCACTACCAAAAATAAGTACCCGTTGTCAAGGATCGACAATCTATTCGACCAGCTAGCAGGAACAGGTTGTTTCTCCAAGATAGATCTGAGATTCGGGTACCATCAGCTGAGGGTAAGAGAAGAGGATGTGCCGAAGACGGCATTCAGGACCAGATATGGGCACTATGAGTTCCTTGTAATGCCGTTCGGGTTAACCAATGCCCCTGCAGCATTCATGGATCTCATGAACAGAGTGTTTAGCCAGTACCTGGATCACTTTGTTATTGTCTTCATAGATGATATTTTAGTGTATTCCAGGAATGCAGAGGAGCATGCCCATCATCTGAGGATAGTCTTGCAGACCTTGAGGGAACACGGCTTGTATGCCAAGTTCTTCAAGTGTGAGTTCTGGCTGAGGAGCATCTCTTTCTTGGGGCATGTTGTGTCAGAGAATGGAATCGAGGTGGACCCCAAGAAAGTGGAAGCTGTAGCTAACTGGCCTAGACCCACTACAGTGACAGAGATCAAGAGCTTCTTGGGTTTGGCAGGTTACTACAGGAGGTTCGTTCAGGACTTCTCCAAGATTGCAGCTCCCATGACCAGATTGACTAAGAAAAACCAGAAGTTTGTGTGGACCGACCAGTGTGAAGAGAGCTTTGAAGAGCTAAAGAAGAGGTTGACGTCGGCACCAGTGTTGGCTCTGCCAACTAGTAATGAAGACTTCACGGTTTTCTGTGATGCGTCCCGTGTGGGACTGGGTTGTGTGTTGATGCAGAATGAAAGGGTGATTGCTTATGCTTCTAGGCAGCTGAAGAATCACGAGTTGAGTTATCCTACACATGACCTAGAAATGGCAGCTGTAATTTTTGCACTCAAGATGTGGAGGCATTACCTTTATGGGGTAAAATGTGAGATCTTCACAAATCATAAGAGCCTGCAGTACATCTTGAGTCAGAGAGAACTGAATCTGAGGCAGAGAAGATGGGTAGAACTGCTTAGTGACTATGATTGCAAGATTCAATACCATCCGGGTAAGGCGAATGTTGTGGCAGACTTCTTAAGCCGGAAATCACTTGGCAGTCTATCTCATATTACAGCAGAGAGAAGACCAGTGGTGAGGCAGTTCTTCGAGCTCATTAATGAAGGTTTGCAGTTGGAGTTGTCTGGTACAGGTGCTTGGATAGCCCAGATGAGAGTGGCACCCGTGTTTCTGGAGCAGGTGGCTCAGAAACAACATGAGGATCTAGAGTTAGTGAAGATTGCCAGGACTGTTCAGTCAGACAAGAACGAAGAGTTCAGATTTGACGGCAAGGGGATCCTCTGCTATGAGAATAGATTGTGTGTACCAGATGACGTGGGTCTGAAGGGAGACATTATGAGGGAAGCTCATAATACCAGGTACAGTGTTCACCCTGGAGCCACTAAAATGTATCAGGATCTGAAAAGAGTTTATTGGTGGCCAGCTATGAAGAGAGAAGTGGCACAGTTTGTGTCAGCCTGCGAAGTATGTCAGAGGGTGAAACTGGAACATCAGAAGCCAGCTGGAATGCTTAACCCACTGCTGATTCCAGAGTGGAAATGAGAGAATATAGCTATGGACTTCGTAGTGGGGTTACCGGCGACGTCCAACAGATTGGACTCCATATGGGTGATTGTGGACAGACTGACCAAATCTGCTCACTTCATCCCTGTCAGGAGTGGCTATTTTGTGGACAAGTTGGCGCAGGTGTATGTTGATGAGGTTCTCAGGTTGCATGGGGTTCCTGTTTCAATAGTGTCTGATAGAGGACCCCAGTTCACCTCCAGGTTTTGGCGGAGTCTGCAGAATGCTATGGGTACCAGGCTAGACTTCAGCACTGCTTTCCACCCACAGACGGACGGACAATCAGAGAGGACCATCCAGATAATAGAGAATATGCTCAGAATGTGTGTGCTAGATTTTGGCGGTTCTTGGAGGCAGCATCTACCTTTGGTGGAGTTTGCCTACAATAACAGCCATCATGCTAGCATAGGGATGGCTCCATATGAAGCTTTGTATGGAAGGAAGTGCAGGTCACCTATTTGCTGGGAGGAAGTTGGAGAAAGGGCCTTGGCAAGGCCTGAGCTAGTAGAGATCACCAGCAGAGTGGTGCCCGTAATCAGAGAAAGGATCAAGACTGCTGCGAGTAGACAGAAGAGTTATACAGATATCCGCAGAAGGCAAGTAGAGTTTCAGGAGGGGGATTTGGTATTGCTCAAGGTGTCTCCAATGAAAGGGGTGATTCGGTTTGGAAAGGAAGGTAAGCTAGCTCCGCGGTACATCGGACCCTTTGAAATCTTGCAAAAGATCGGGAATGTATCGTATAAGCTGGATTTACCTACTTCTCTAGAGAGAATCCATCCGGTTTTCCATGTTTCCATGTTAAGGAAGTTCGTGTCAAATTCAGGCAAGGTTCTTAGCGAACCTGATGTGGAGATCCAAGAAGATCTCACCTATGATGAGCAGCCAGTACGGATCCTAGACACCCAGATCAGAAAGCTAAGAAACAAGAAAATCCCGATGGTGAAAGTCCTTTGGAATCACCACAACATCGAGGAGTGTACCTGGGAGACACGGGAGTCCATGCTCCAGCAATATCCTCATCTCTTCTAAGGTAAGTTTTATGTGTTTTGTATGTATGTTTATGATTTATGCTATGCCATGTTTGTTTGATAAACATTTGGGGACGAATGTTCTTAAGGGGGGAAGAATGTAATACCCGGCTAGAGTCCGGTATCGGAATTCCTACCGTCCAGTGGAATCTCGGATGTCGAAAACCTTTAGAAGGGTAAGATAATGTTTTTATAAAATATTTTCATGTATTTTATGATTTTAAGTAAGAAAGGAACTAAGTTTTGAATGAAAAGGACTATGGAGGCATTTCCAGGTTCGGCCGCCGAACGTGGGATGGTTTAGGGGGGCAAGTTAGGCTTCCGAAAGTGGCTCAGGTTCGGCCGCCGAACCCCATGTTCGGCCGCCGAACTTGCATGAGTTTTGGAGGCACTTTAGGCTGCCGAAGGGTGGTCTGGCCAGCCCCTATATAAAGGCTCCATGGCCGAAACGGGCGAGTTTTCTCCCCATTTTCGGCTGACGGTGAGTCCATGCTCTCTCATGGTTATTTTTTATGATTTTCCTCCAATCTTTCAAGTTCTTGACTTTTGAAGATTTGTGAACTTAGAGCGAGTTTTGAAGCTTGGAGACTCAAGGAGTGAGATTTCTCCCATCTCCGAGTTGGATCGTCTTCCCTCTCGATCTCCAAGAGGTAAGAGTAGATCCTTAGCTCGTTTTATGTTTTAAGCAAGTTTTATGGAAGTTTTTGGGGTAGAAATGCATGTTTAGGTTATTTTTGAGTTTGTGGGTTAATGTTGAGTTTTTGAGCATTGTGGGTTGTTTATGTATGTTTGATGTGTTGTAGTTGGGGTTTAGAATAGTTTGAAGCCCCTAGGAGCTTATGTATATGTGTATGCATGTTGTGGAAGTGTTGGTTTTGAGTTGAATGGTTTGGGAGGCAAATGTGCATGTTTGAGGCTGGGTTCTGCCATTTGGAAGAACTCAGGTTCGGCAGCCGAACCTGCCTGTGGAGACCAGCCTTTGGCTGCCGAACCCTGCCCCCGAAAGTGGACTTTCGTCTCTGGAAGGAACCTTCGGCCGCCGAAAGTGCCGCCGAAGGTGCATGACTTTCGGCTCTGGAGGGACTTTCGGCCGCCGAACCTGCCGCTGAAAGTGCCCTGTTCAGCCTTCCTTTGCATGATTTCTATGACTGTTTTAAGGTGTTTTAGGGGATTTTTGGGGAGTATTTTAGAGTCATGTTCATATATATTTGGTCCTTCATTTGAGTCCACCTGTGTAGGTTCGGACCCGAGGAACTGAGGACCCCAGCAGTGAGTCAGCTGCTTCAGAGTCTTGTTAGAGCTAGCCTAAGGTGAGTAGAATAAACCTTTATGTTTTAAATTAATGAAAGTTTTAGCATGACTCATGCATCACGAATGCCATGTGATATTCTAGGTTGTTTGCATTAGAATTCACGAATATGTTGCATTTTATTATTTGATGTTGATGTGGATGGATGTTGGATGATCCTTTAGTCCTCGTATGATATGATATGATGATGATACGGTATGGAAGACCAGTGAGGCCCATTCTATGCCCCTGGCACAGTTGGACTATGTAGAGGACTACTAGTGACAAGTCCATCCTTGATGTGATTTGTCTGTGATGTGATGCATTCCATTATAGCATATATTTTAAATATTTTATTATTCTGCTCACTGGGCTCTTGTAGCTCACCCCATTTCCCTAATCCCCCAGGTTTGCAGGTACGGGATAGAGCAGGAAGTCAAGAGAAAAGTTATATTCTATGTAATAGTTAGCTGTGGACATGAGAATGATGTAATGTATAGTACAACTATGTAATGTAATGATGAGTATTGAGGTTTAGAATTGTAGTTGACCCTAGTATGTTCTTAATCCCTTTTTGGTTACATGATCTTTTAATGAAATGTTTTATGATGTTATGTAAACCAAACTTAAAATATGATATGTTACCCCATTGGAGTATTTGATAAGGACTCCAGTGTGGGGTTTGATGGTTATGCTTATGAGTTATGCATGCACATGTTAAGTTTGGTAAATGAATGAGAAAAATTCAAAATTTTTATGTATGTGTTGATCATATATGGGATTAAACAGGTGTACAGGTTGTATGTTAGGCTTACTACGGGTCCCAGCGGCCTTAAACCGATCTGGATCCTAGTGTCGGTAGCGGTCCGGTTTCCGAATCGTTACAATATAATTTTAATAAATTTACACGTATATAATTACAATATTATTTAATTATTAAATACTTCTTACCATTTTATATAGCCAATTTAATTAGTTGATTATAATTTATTCTATTTAAATAGATTAAATATATATAATATATATAGTAATAAAATTATATCATTAGAATATAAATTATTAAAATAATTATATGTATATATACTTATAATTGTTATTATTATTTATATATATAATAATAATATAAAATTATTATATTTTTAATTATTAATCAATTATTATATATTTATAATAGTATAATTTAACTAATTTAATTAGTTAATTAAAATTTATTCTATTTAAATAGATTATATATATATTATTTTAATATTAATAGAATTATATTAATAGAGTATGAGATTTGTTAATTTAATATAAATAATATTAATTATTTTTTATAAGTATTTAATTATTTTATTTAAATTTAAATTTTATTATAAAAATTAAAAATTATTTCAAAATTAAAATTGATACTAAAATTAAATCAAAACTGAAAATAAAATATATAAAATTATATTAAATCTGCTTTAAAAAATATTAAAATTGTGCTGATATTTAACTTTAAATTTAATTTTAAAAAATTTAAAAAATTAATTTCAAATTTAATTCGATTCTTATAAGAAATTGTCTCGAAATCAAAATCCCACGCTCCTACACGTGATGCTGTAGAATCCCGGTGCACTTGTTAATTGCACTGGCCTTATTGGTCGGGTTGATAGCAGCGCCATATAGATATTGGCGAAAATAATAAATGGGATGTTTTTTTTTTTAATAATTTCTTTTACTAATTCATTTTAAAGACTGGTGTTTGAATTTAAATTATATATTTTTTATTTCATAATATTTATTTTTTTAATTATTTTAAAATTATTGTTTTTTAATTATAGGAATATAAAAATTAATTATTATAATTTTATTTTATTTTTAAATTAAATTTTAAAAATATTTTTAATATTGAATAAAATTTAATATATTTAATATATATATAATTGAAAAATTAATAAAAATTATATTTTTTAATATTTATAAAAAATAAAATAGATAAAAATTATAAAACAATGAAAATACTTATTATTATGTGATATTTTTATTTATAATAAAAACAATTTATTATTTAATTTTTATAATATGAAAAAATTTATTAATTGATTTTTTAATTTTTAAAAAATATATAAAAATATTTTAATATTTTAAAAAATTATTAGTTAATATTATTTAATTTTTATAATTTAAAAACTTTTTAATTTATCACTTAAATTTTTTTAAAAAAATATTAATTAATTAATAAATAATAAAAATATTTTATAATATTTAACTGTTAAAATTAATAAAAAAAATTAAATAATAAATTTTAAAAAAATAAAGAATAGTCAACCAGTAATTTTTCCATAATGAAGTTGCTGCAACAACAACAATTATTTATTTTAAAAGAATTTACGGACAAATCCTTGACAAGTTTCCAACTTAAATTTATATAACCACTAAATTTAAGAATTTAAATTAATACATTATTCAAAATTGGATAAATTTACCTTACCAATATTAAACTAATAATTTTACACTCATTGCCAACATACCACTAGCTAACCCTAAAATTAAAGTACTGACTTCTACGACACGTCGCATTTAAGGTGGCACATGTGAACATTAAGGATTCTGTGCTAATGTCTGGGCTCCTTGGGTATACTATCCTTGAGATGGCTACAGGAAAGGCTATATGCGTCCATGAATTTGGTTTTTACATAGCTTTATCCTTGAGATGGCTAGATTTGATGGAAAGGCTACTTGATCATGTTGTTTTATTACAAGAAAGTCGATTCTAGTTTGAAAGATATTGATATGGATACTTTAACAGGTGTATTAGAATAAGGATTCTGAGATTAAAGATATATTTTTTTTTAATTTGAACAATAAATTTGAGAAAATATATTAATTAAATAAGTCTATAATCGATTCATTTTAAAATTATTAAAATAATAGCATTTTATTTATTAATTTTATTTTTTATAAAAAAAATTAAAATATAAATGGTAATAAAAATAAATAGAGAAAATATATTAATTTTTGAATAAAATTTAAATATTATTGATTTGGAGAAAAATAATATTCGTTGATATTTTTTTATTTTATATAATTTTTCATAATATTTTTTTTTATTTTTAAATAATTTTAATAGATTTTATTTAAATTTAAAAAATATAAAATTAAAATTTATTTGGTGATTATAATATTTTTTATTTATTAATATTAATTAGTATAATATATAATTTTAATTAATAATTTGAATTTAATTAATTTTTTTTAAAATTTAATTAATTTAAATTTAATTAATTTGAATCTAAAAAATATAAAATTAAAATTTATTTGTTGATTATAATATTTTTTATTTATTAATATTAATTAGTATAATATATAATTTTAATTAATAATTTAAATTTAATTAATTTTTTTTAAAAAAAAGGTTGTTCGTGTCCGTCCACAGATTCACTGTAAACTGAACCGACTATTTTTGAATAAAATTTTTATTTCGATTCATTTTAAAATTAAATCCACGCGAGTCAAACAGAATCGAAATCATTTTCACAGCACTAACTCATTTTTCACCATTTAAAGGTATTTTTTTCATTATAAAAAATAAATTTTTAAATAAAACAAGACTAATGACAATTTATTACTATTCCTAACAGAATAACTAACTTATTAAATGAAAGAAAAATTTAAGAACTAAGCATTTATATAAATTTAAATGAGAAATTTGTCAAATTTCGGAAACTTACATGAAAATTACCTTAATTTTATTTATTACCAAACCAATAAGCTTTAATTAATAGTCGAAACAAACTCCCAACAAATACCCATTTGTCAAGTAGCCAAGTGACCGAGTCCTAGTCAATATAAACACTAAACCCAAATATTCAATTACTGATTCATACTTCGATTCCATTTTTAAATTAATTCTAATTTTGAGTTATTTATTTCTTTTTTAATTTTTCCATAGTGGAAAAGCTGTATTTTCCACCCATTTTCCATCCAATGTCCTTGGTGTGAACCACTGACTTGAAGCAGAGTCTTGGGACTTAAATGCACAAACTCAAAGTCTATGTTTGGATACTTCTTTGGATCTTCACGGCTGCTGAATTCTTTACTAAATTTCAACCACGCAACCAACCACCAGATTTTCCTCTCTCCAATTAACACTATAAATTCCAGTTCCTGCAAGCGAAGACTCCAATAACTTCTACTTTCATCTATTCTTTTTACTCCTCTCTTCTTCTTCTTCTACCTCTGAATCTTTAACTCATGGCTCAAACAACTCCAAATCACACACAGACTGTTTCTGGCTGGGCAGCTCACGATTCCTCCGGCAAGATCACTCCTTACATCTTCAAACGAAGGTAAAATTTTATTTTCCTACTGCAAGTTTTTCTAGCTTAATCAGTTCCAGTTTCATTTAGGAGTCTTCAACTTTTACAGAGAGAACGGTGTCAATGATGTGACGATAAAGATCATGTATTGTGGGATATGCCACACAGATCTCCACCATGCGAGGAACGATTGGGGCATTACCATGTTTCCTGTGGTTCCTGGGTAACACATTTTTCAATCCCAGAAGCTGTTTTTGCTTAAAGATTAAGCAAGAAAAGTGTATAGATTCGTGTTTGCTGAAGTGGGTATTTGTGTTTCAGGCATGAAATTACAGGACTAATCACCAAGGTGGGAAGCAATGTGAAGAACTTCAAGGTGGGAGACAGAGTTGGAGTTGGGTGCTTAGCAGCTTCTTGCTTGGAGTGTGAGTTCTGCAAGAGCTCTCAAGAGAATTACTGTGACCAAATACAGTTTACTTACAATGGCATTTTCTGGGATGGAAGTATCACCTATGGTGGCTATTCAGAAATGTTGGTTGCAGATCATAGGTATTCAAAACCCTCCTTACTGTTAAAAACTAGAAAAATCTACGAATTTTGTTGATATCTTTGAATACGCTTGTAATTAGTTAAACTGATGTTTGAAATGAAGGTATGTGGTGCACATACCAGACAACCTGGCAATGGATGCAGCAGCGCCACTGCTCTGCGCAGGAATTACTGTATTTTGCCCCATGAAAGACAACGACCTGCTAAAGTCTCCAGGGAAAAGAATAGGTATAGTTGGCTTAGGGGGGCTTGGACATGTAGCTGTGAAGTTTGGCAAGGCATTTGGTCACCATGTAACTGTGATTAGTACCTCTCCATCTAAAGAAAGGGAGGCCAGAGAACGTTTGGGGGCAGATGGTTTCATAGTCAGCACAAGTCCCAAGCAAATGCAGGTTTGGTTTCTTTACTTTAAATTCTCTTTGTTTCTGTTGTCGAGCAGATTGTCCAACACTCCCCTTTCCGTTGAATAAAAAAAAATTGATCATATCAATTATAATTTTTTCTCTCCTCAATTAATCATTAAGACAGTTAGCGACTGCTGCTAGCATTTATCTTCCGTTGTTTAGACTGTCTTAGCTTTTTGTGTGGGTGCGGCAGGCAGGAAAGAGAAGTCTGGATCTTATCCTGGACACAGTGTCAGCTAAGCATTCCCTTGGGCCAATCTTGGAGTTGCTTAAAGTGAATGGGACATTGGTGGTTGTGGGTGCACCAGACAAGCCTATTGACCTACCTTCTTTCCCTCTGATATTTGGTAAAAATTACCCATTTCTTTGTCAAAAGCTTGGATGATAATTAAATTGTAAAATATAACAGGGAGATTGTTGTTTCAGGGAAGAGAACGGTGAAAGGAAGCATGACAGGAGGAATGAGAGAGACGCAAGAAATGATGGATGTGTGTGGCAAATATAACATCACCTGCGACATTGAGGTTGTGAAACCACACAAGATCAATGAAGCCTTCCAACGACTCGCACGAAACGATGTTAGATACCGTTTTGTAATTGACATTGCAGGAAACTCTTCACTTCTTTAATCTTGTGATGCTCTATTTATTGTTTTTCTTTTTTTTTTTTTTTTGGTCAAGAGTGAGGTTAAGAAAATAATTTTTACTTTTTAGCAGTTGATTATAAAATATATATATATATATATTGAAACGAAAAGGAATTATTTATACATTTTAATTTAATAGCTCAGGTCACCTTCTTTAGATTAAAAGATATCAGATTGCATTATATATATATATATATACAACTAATTTACCAGTGAATATTAAAATTTTTTATATTACTATGATATTATTTTATAAAATAATATTTTTTATATATTTATTTCACTCATTAAAAAAATAAAATATTTTCTTTAAATTTTAATCTCAAATTAGTAATAAATATAAATTGATGCACCATCAAACATAATTATAATAAAAAATTAAATATTTTAATACTTATTATAATATATTATTAATATTCAATAATAAATTTTATTTAATAAATTATATTTTTAAAAAATAAAAATATTATTTATTAAATTAAAATTTAATAAATAATACTTAATTTATTATTAAATGATGGTAGTGATGGATGATGTGACGGTGGTGATGATAAATGATAATGATAGCGATGAATGACGATGCTAATAACGGTGGTCCTGTAATAGAGGAATATCTGCTTTATTATAATATTTTTTAAATATGTTAATTTTTTAAATAATAAGATATAATATATCAATTATATTAGACAAACCCTAATTTATAATAATAAATATGGTTTAAAAAAATAATGAATAAAATGATTTCTCAAAAATATTTAGAGTGCTGTGCAACTGCTAAATTATAAGCAAATAATAAGAACAGAAATTTATAATAAAAATCATTTGAAAATGGAAAGAAAAATATATGAAAAGATACATGAAATAGAAATTATACTAATGATTTTTATATAGAATAGATAATAAAGATTAATTTTTATGGAAAGTGAATAAATTAAAATTATTACAATAATTAATATAATGAATTATAGTAATTTAAATTTAATAATTTAATAATTTAATATTTATAACACTTAATTTAGAGTATTAAAATTATAATTTTACTTTCTATTATATTTTAATTATTTATAATTAATAACTTTTTATAATTATTTGAATTAAATAAAACTTTATAAAATTAGTTCTATTAATTCTCTAATTATTTTATATTTTTATCATCATTAATATTTTTAATTTATAATAATGTTAATTACTTATATATTTTTATTTTATATAATTATTCACATCATATATATATAATTTATAATTAAATTATATTAATTATGATTTTATAAAATTATCAAATAAATAAACAACAATACTGTATAGTAAAAGTAATTTTTTTTATTATTCAAACATCTTTTTATATGGTGTTTACTAAATTTTTATAAATATATTTTTAATATTTTATTTATTATTAAAATAAAAATATAATAAATTTTTATTGTAATATTAATAATATAATATATTAAAAGTAGTACGATTTTAAAAGGTTATATAATAATAATAATAACTATAACAAAAATTGTATTTATTATTGATGTAGCCAAGCGGATATCAATAATGTGGTTGGAATGAGATTATGTTATGATTGGCTAGAACCTTGGTTAGAATCTGCAAGTGAGAAAATGTGAGATGGTAGTGGGTGCTCACAGCAGTTATTTCGACGCTCAAGTTAATATCATGGCAAGTGGAAAAAACACAACGAATTGCTTAGGATTTTAGTGTTAGAGAATAGCGTACCTTGACTTTTAGAATCATTTTCCTTTTATAATGTGTGAGGATAGAGATAAATATAGTATTTTTTGAAAATCCGACAATAATGTAGCGGGTTGCTCGATAATGGACATCGCAGCTAATTAAGTTGGTAATCCTGTGATCTCCTGTGAAATGGGAATGTGCCTGATAATGATAACTTTATATCAAGACTCGGCCTATCCGAGGAGGGCGAGTCTTAACAATAGTCCGAGTATTAAAATGTCCGAGTGTTAAAGTGTCCGAGTCTTCTTCTCCTGTAGTGAAACCGTGTTTTTCACTTATCAAATTCTTACCACGTGGCCCCTGTACTGTGGTGACAGCTCATAGTTTATTTTGGGCAGATGTTATATAACATTAGAGACCCTCCCGCTAGTCTTCGTTTCTTTAGATTTGAAGGGGATATCTCCTATCGAGGTTCAGGACATGTGACCCTTCAAGATTAGTTCTTTGCCACTCACGTTGCTTCGCTTATTGAACCCTCTGCACTGTTTATCATATCACATTTAACGCCTACCGTCAAAATGACTTTTATAAGAGTCCATCGTCTTATCTAAGCATCACTTTTGCTTTTTCTGCAAATTCTAGAGGAACTCACTCTTGCGACTCCCCTTCTGTTAAAGTCCCTACTTGATCTTCGGTAACTCTTTTATCTTTTTGATATAGATAGGAACATCTCTTTCTCCCTTAACGGGGTTTCCAGCTCCTCTTCTGACGGTCCTATTCAAGTGTCAGCCCCCATTGTTCCCTTGAGGGAGACTTCCGAGGACAAGGGTGCCTCCCTTGCGACATCCCGTCCGTCTTCTCTGATAGCAATGTTGATCGTTTATATGACACTTATCACATTCCTCGGAATTCTTTTCGAATCTTTGCTCATTCTCCTCATATCCGTGGTAATGACCTTATTTCTGTTGGTGACACCATCATGGTTTTTGAGAAACAGTTAAAGGCGGGTCTTCGTTTCCCTTTAGACTCATTTTTCATGGAGGTCCTTCGATTTCACAAGCTTTCTATTGCTTAGTTTCATCCTAACAGTTGGAGAATATTGATAACCTTTCGGTTTGTATGTTTTAACAATCACATTGAACCTAGCATAGAGCTTTTCTCCTAGCTATACTGTAACGACCCGGGAACCGGATCGCTACCGGCGCTAGGATTCAGATCGACTTAAGGTCGCCGGAACCCATAGCAAGCCTAACATACATCCTGTACACCAGATAAAATCTCATACATGATCATACATTTTCATAAAAATTTTAAACTTTACATATACCAAGCTTGACCTGTGCATGCACCAACTTAAAACATACAAACCCCATACTAGAGTCCTCATCAAATGCTCTAGTTGGGTCAACATTACATACATCAAGCTTGGTTCAACATATATCATCACTAAAACATTAACATAAGATCATGTATAAAAAGGGATTAACCATACATTAGGGCCAAGCACAATACTAATTCTCATTACATCACTGTACAATACCTTACATTACATTACATTATTTTACATATCATGTCCACTGTACAATACCATACATAATCATACATTTTCATAAAAATTTTAAACTTTACATATACCAAGCTTGACCTGTGCATGCACCAACTTAAAACATACAAACCCCATACTAGAGTCCTCATCAAATGCTCTAGTTGGGTCAACATTACATACATCAAGCTTGGTTCAACATATATCATCACTAAAACATTAACATAAGATCATGTATAAAAAGGGATTAACCATATATTAGGGCCAAGCACAATACTAATCCTCATTACATCACTGTACAATACCTTACATTACATTACATTATTTTACATATCATGTCCACTACTAATCTATAACATATACATAGCTTTTACCCTTGATAACTTCTCGGTCTATCCTGAACTTGCAAACCTGGGGGTTAGGTGTAACGACCCGAAAATCGGACCGCTACCGGCGCTAGGATCCAGATCGGCTTAAGGCCGCCGGGACCCGTAGCAAGCCTAACATGCAACCTGTAAACCTGTTTAATCCCATACATGATCAACAATCATACATAAAAATTTAAAACTTTTCTTTCATACATTCTAACATACACCAAACTCAACCTGTGCATGCACTGAACTTATACATAATCATAAACTTGACCCCTCTGTGGGATCTCATCAATGCCCTCAATGGGTGGCATAATATGTGTTGAGTTGGCTAAACATGGACATCAAAAACATTAAGATCATGTTTCAAAAAGGGATTACATTATACTGTAGTCAAGCACACTTCTAACCTCAATATCTTTACATTACATATCTATACATCATTATACAATCTGTCATGTCCACATTCTAACTATTACATATATAAGACTTCATTACTCTTCTTGACTTCTCTGTCTAACCCGTACCTGCAAACCTGGGGAATTTGGGAGAGGGGTGAGCTTGTAATACCCGGCTAGACTCCGGTATCGGAATTCCTACCGTCCGGTGGAATCTCGGATGTCGGAAGCCTCTAGTAGGGTAGAATCATGTTTTCATAAAATGTTTTAAGGTATTTCATGGTTTTAAGTAAAATGGAAATGAGTTTTTGCATAAAAACAACCTTGGAGGAAAACTCAGGTTCGACCGCCGAACATGCATGCCTTCGGGAGCGCCTTTAGGCCCCCGAAAGCATAAGTGAGGAAGTCCAGGTTCGGCCGCCGAACATGGCATGCATGCGGAGGCACATTCGGCCCCCCGAACGTGGCCTGGCCAGCCACTATAAAAGGGTCCCTTAGCCAAAAACGGGCGAGCTTTTCCCCATTTTCGGCCAAGGTGAGCTTTCCGCCGCCCCTCACCGATCTTTGATGTTTTTCCTCTAGATCTTTCAAGTTTTTCATTTGTTTTAACTTCGTTTTGAAGATTTGAGCTTTTGAGCAAAGTTTTGGAGTTTTGAGGTTCAAGAACTCAAATCTCTCCCAACTCCAAGTTTGGTCGCCTCTGCTCTCGATCTTCAAGAGGTAAGAGTCGATCTCTAGCTTATATTATATTTTAAGTAAGTTTTATGAAGTTCATGGGGATAGAATGCATGTTTAGGTCATAGTTATGTTTATGGGTTTTTGAGGTGATTTTGAACAATGTGAGTTGCTTGTGTGTTGTAGTTGGGGTTTTGATGGTTTGATGCCCCTAGGAGCTTGTATGCTTGTGTATGAGTGTTGTAGAATAGGTTTATGCATGTTTGGATGAGATTGGAGGCACAAATGCATAAGGGAGCTGAGTTTCTGCCATTCTGGGAGAAACCAGGTTCGGCAGCCGAAGGAACTTTCGGCCGCCGAACGTGCTTGTAGAGGCAGCCTTTGGCTGCCGAAGCTTGCCCTTGAAAGGAGACTTTCGTCTCTGTCTGGGAATTTCGGCCGCCGAAAGTGCCGCCGAACATGCATGAGTTTCGCCTCTGTCTGGGAGTTTCGGCCGCCGAAGGTGCCGCTGAACCTGCCTGACTTTCGGCTCTGGAGGGACTTTCGGCCGCCGAACCTGCCGCCGAAAGTGCCCTGTCCAGCCCTTTCTTGCATGTTTTTCTATGATTATTTCATGATGTTTTGGGGGGTTTTTGGGGAATAGTTTAGAGTTATGTTCTTGTATGTTGGTCCCTCATTTGAGTCCACCTGTGTAGGTTCGAACCCGAGGAACCGAGGACCCCAGCAGTGAGTCTGTTGCCCCAGTGTCTGGTCAGAGCTATCCAGAGGTGAGTGGAATAAACCTTTATGTTTTTAAACAAATTAATCGTATAGTTTTGAGCATGTTCATGCATCATGAATGCCATGTGATGAAATAGGTTGCTTGCATTAGAATTCACGAATATGTTGCATTGCACATTTTGATGTTGATGTGGATGAATGTTGAATGATCCATAGCCCTCGATCTATGATATGACGATATGATATGTACGGTATGGAATGTAAGACCAGTGGGACCCATTCTACGTTCGCTGGCACTATGTAAGGGAAAGACCAGGACCCATTCTACGTTCTGGCACAGTTGGACACTGTTATGTTATGATATGTAAGGGAAAGACCAGGACCCATTCTACGTTCTGGCACAGTTGGACCATGTAGAGGGCTATTGGTGACAAGTTCATCCTTGATGTGATTAGCTGTGATGTGATGCATTCCATATTATCATCTGTTTAAAATGTTTTATTATTCTGCTCACTGGGCTCTAGTAGCTCACCCCTCTCCCAATTTCCCCAGGATTGCAGGTACAGGGTAGACCAGGAGGTTTACAAGAGTAATGAAGTCTGGTATATGTAATAGATAGTGTGGACATGATAAATGTATTAATGTTATGTAAAAGTACAGTTTCAGTCTTGTAATGATATTGAGGATTAGATATTGTGCTTGACATTGTGTATGAGGTATCCTTTTTATTACATGATAAAAAATGTTTTATAATGTCTAGGAAAGCCAACTCATCTTATGATGTATCGCCCATTGGGGCATTGATGAGATCCCACAGAGGGGGCATGATTATGATTATGGCTATGTACAGTGCATGTTCAGGTTGAGTTGGATGTTTGAAAGAAAAGTTTTAAATTTTTATGTATGATGTTGATCATGTATGGGATTAAACAGGTTTTCAGGTTGTATGTCAGGCTTGCTACGGGTCTTGGCGGCCTTAAGCCGTTCCGGATCCTAGTGCCGGTAGCGGTCCGATTTTCGGGTCGTTACAGAGCTACTAGAGCCCAGTGAGCAGAATCATAAAGCATTTAAAACACATGCTATCATGGAATGCATCACATCACAACTAATCATATCAAGGATGAACTTGTCACCATTTAGCCCTCTACATAATCCAATCATGCCAGGGGCGTAGTGCAGGCCACACCTGGTCTTTCCTTTATACATAACATAACATAACATACATATTCCATGGTGCCGGGGGCGTAGTCCAGGCCACTTCCGGTCTTTCTCTTACATAGTGCCAGGGGCGTAGTGCAGGCCACATCTGGACTTCCATATCATATCATCATGTCATAACATACGAGGGCTAATGAATCATTCAATATTCATCCACATCAACAACATTTTATGCAATGCAACATATTCGTGATTTCTAATGCAAGCAACCTAAAATATCACATGGCATCCGTGATGCATGAACATGCTCAAAACTGATTTATTTATTTAGAAGCATAAGAGTTATTCCACTCACCTCAGGCTAGCTCTGACACTGACTGAAACAGCTGACTCACTGCTGGGGTCCTCGGTTCCTCGGGTCCGAACCTACACAGGTGGACTCAAATGAGGGACCAAACAACTAGAACATAACTCTAAAAACATCCCCCAAAAACCCCCTAAAACATCTCAAAACATCCATGCAAGAACATGCAAAGGAAGGCTGGACAGGGCACTTTCGGCGGCAGGTTCGGCGGCCGAAAGTCCCTCTAGAGCCGAAAGTCAGGCAGGTTCGGCGGCACCTTCGGCGGCCGAAACTCCCAGACAGAGGCGAAACTCATGCATGTTCGGCGGCACTTTCGGCGGCCGAAACTCCCAGACAGAGACGAAAGTCTCCTTTCGGGGGCAAGTTTCGGCAGCCGAAGGCTGCCTCCACAAGAGGGTTCGGCGGCCGAAAGTCCCTTCGGCTGCCGAACCTGGTTTCTCCCAAAGGGCATAAACTTGGTTCAAACATGCACAAATGCCTCCAAACTCAAACCAACATACATTTAGCTCAACCAAAACATGCATACAAGCTCCTAGGGGTCTCAAACTACCTTAAACCCCAACTACAACACATCAAACACACATTACAAGCCACATTGTTCATGAACATACATTTATACCCATAAACATAACTATAACCTAAACATGCATTCTACCCCCATGAACTTCATAAAACTTACTTAAAACATAATATAAGCTAGAGATCGACTCTTACCTCTTGAAGATCGAGAGTAGAGGCGACCAAACTTGGAGTTGGGAGAGATTTGAGTTCTTGAACCTCAAAGCTCCAAAACTTTACTCAAAAGCTCAAATCTTCAAAACAAAGTTAAAACAAATGAAAAACTTGAAAGATCTAGAGGAAAAATATCAAAGATCAGTGAGGGACGGCGGAGAGCTCACCTTGGCCGAAAATGGGGAAAAGCTCGCCCGTTTTCGGCTAAGGGACCCTTTTATAGTGGCTGTCCAGGCCACGTTCGGGGGCTGAATGTGCCTCCGCATGCATGCCATGTTCGGCGGCCGAACCTGGACTTCCCTCACTTATGTCTTCGGGGGCCTAAGGCTCACCCGAAACGCATGCATGTTCGGCGGCCGAACTTTGAGTTTCGGCGGCCGAACCTGAGCTTTCCTCCAAGGGTGTTTTTATTCTAAAAACTCATTTCCTCTTTACTTAACATCATAAAAAACATTAAAAAATTTCATGAAAACATGGTTTTACCCATCTAGAGGTCTCCGACATCCGAGATTCCACCGGACGGTAGGAATTTCGATACCGGAGTCTAGCCGGGTATTACATTAGGGGAGAGGGGTGAGCTACAGAAGCCCAGTGAGCAGAACAGTAAAAACAATTTAATAAACATATATTTTCATGAAATGCATCACATCACAAACAAATCACATCACGGATGGACTGATCCAAAAATCCCTCTACTCTGTATCTGGCCCCCGGTGGAGCTCCTCAGGACTTCTATTACATACATAAGCTCTGTGCCCGGCCCTCGGTGGGGCTCCTCAGGACTTTTGTTACATAACATAATATCTAGAGGGCTAATGGGTCATCCTGTTGTCCATCCACACCCACAATGAATAATGCAATATGTCATATTCGTAGATTCTAATGCAAACAACCTGTTATATATCATGATGCATGAACATGCTTAAAACATTTGATTTCTCGAAATAAAAGTTTAGTTTAGTTCCACTCACCTCTAGCTGACTTTGAACTAAATCTGAAGCAGCTACCTCACTGCTGATCACCTCGGTTCCTCAGGTCCGATCCTACATAGGTGGACTCAAATGAGGGACCAAACATACTCTATCATGACTCTAAACAACTCCCCAAAAACCCCCTAAAACATCATGAAACATGCATGCAAAACAGGCAAAGGAAGGCTGGGCAGGGGACTTTCGGCGGCAGGTTCGGCGGCCGAAGGTCCCTCCAGATCCGAAAATCAGGCACTTTCGGGGGTAGGTTCGGCGGTCAAAACTCCCTCCAGAGCCGAAAGTCACCAACCATAGGGGGCAGGTTCAGCGGCCGAAACTCCCCTCTAGAGCCGAAAGTCCAACTTTCGGGGGTAAGTTTAGGCGGCCTAAAACTGCCTCCACAAGCAGGATTGACGGCCGAACATGGCTTCGGCAGTCGAACCTGGATTCTCCATAAAGGTAGGACCCGATTCGCCTCACATATCAAGCCTCCCAAAACCTTCCAAACACATACTCAACACTCAAAAGCATGCATAAACACATCATCAAGTATATAGGGGCATAAAACTAGCCTATACCCCAACAAACATCACATAATCATAGCATCACATTTATCATTAAACTAACATAAACCCTAACATTTTACAACTAGCCTAAACATGCATCAAAACCCCTTAACCCTTCATAAAACTTACTTAAAACATAAAAGAAGGCGAGGATCTACACTTACCTCTTGAAGATTGAGAGAAGATGTGTAACGACCCGGAAACCGATACCCTACCGTAACGGCCCGAACCGCCACCGGCGCTAGGATCCAGATCGGCTTAAGGCCGCCGGGACCCGTAGCAAGCCAAACATACCTCCTATCACCTGGTCAAATCCCATACATGATCGAAACTTTAACATAAAAACTCAAACATCTGATGTACAAACCGAGCCTGACCTGTATACGACATAACTGAAAACATAAAAGGATCCCCTACTAGAGCCCTCATCAAAACTCTAGCTGGGTCAACATAACATACATCAAGCTGGGATTACATCCAAGGAACTAGAACCTAACCTGTGCATGCATCAAACCACAAACATAAGACCTCCACTAAGGTCCTCATCCATTACCATAGCGTGGTACACAACACATGCCACAAGTTTAGTTCAAACTCAACTCAAAAATAAACCATACATACATCATGTACTAAAAAGGGACTAACCAAGTCTTAGGGCCAAGCACAGTACTAATCCATAAACGTAACTCCACTTAACTTTACATTACATTCTCTTACAAAACATTATATCATTTGTATAATGCATGTCCACACTAAAAGTACTAATCTAATACTATTACATAAGCAAAACCTTTACTCTTGACGTCTTCCTGGCCTACCACTGACCTGCAAAACTGGGGTTAGGGGAGAGGGGTGAGCTAAAAAGCCCAGTGAGTAGAAACAAGGAAAACAGTTCATTAATTACGTGCTTTCATGAAATGCGTCACAGCACAAACAAATCATATCACGGATTGGACCCAACCCCAAAACATCCCTAAGCTATTTGCCCGGCCACCATAGAGGGCACCACAGGACTTCGTAATGCCTAGCCTAGCCAGGTCTTATCCATAGGGCTATTGGGGTCGTCCTTGGTCCAATCTCCATCACCAGTAAATAATGCAATGCTTCATATTCGTGTAACTAGTGCAATCAACCTATTACATATAAACATGATGCATGAGCATGCTTTAGGCATTTGATTTCATAAAATAAAAGATTAAGTTTAGTTCTACTCACCTCTGGCAGACGCTGAACTGACTCTGCAACTGCTAACACTGATGGCCTCCTCGATCCCTCGGGTCCGGTCCTACACAGGTAGACTCGAATGAGGTGCCAAACACATTCTAACCACTCATAAACAACTACCCAAAAACCCTCTAAAACATCACTTAAACATGCATAGAAAATAACCTTGAAAAGGCTAGACAGGGCACTTTCCCGAACCCTCTCTCTAGAGACGAAACTCGGGCACCTTCGGCGGCCGAAAGTCCCACTCCAGAGACGAAAGTCAGGCACTTTCGGTGGCCGAATCCTTCCTTCGGAGGCCGAATCCTTCCTTCGGCGGCCGAATCCTTCCTTCGGCAGCCGAAAGTCTGCTTTCAAGCCAAAACTCAGCTTTCGGGGGCAAGGTTAGGCGGCCAATCCCTGCATCCAAAGGCAGGTTCGGCGGCCGAAACCACCTTCGGCGGCCGAACCTGAGTTCTTCCCAGAAGGGCAGAACTCAGCTTCTCATGCATTCAAGCCTCCCAAACCTTCCAAACACCCCAAAACAAGCACCCAACCTTACCAAAACATGCATAAACCCTTAACCATGCACAAAGGAGCTTAATAGCTTGATTAAACTCCAAAAACAACATCAAAACATACATAGATAGCTTATGACCCACATAGGCCAAAACCATCAAAACAACCCATAATCTCACTTGCTCTTTCCCACTCATGCATACACTCTCCCACATGCATAACCTAGCCTAAACATTCAACATAGTATCATATAAACGTACATGAGCATCACATAACATACATTGGGCATAAAACCCACATAAAGCCTAACATGCATATCTACCCGTACTCAACCATTAAAACCTTCATAAAACTTCAAAAGACACTAGGAAAGCAAAGATCTACACTTAACTCTTGAAGATCGAGGGTTGCGAGATCTCTAACTCGGAGGTGTGGAGAATCCAAGCTCCAAAAGCTCCAAGCTCCCAAAACTTCGATCTAAGCTTTAAAAACTCTTCAAAATAACCATGGAACTCATGAAAACATGAAAGAGATGAAGAAAAACATGAAAATGGCCAAGGGAGGACAAAAACTCACCTGAGCTCGAGAAAGGGGAGAAAACTCGCCCATTTTCGATCTGAGGGCCCTTTATAGATGGCCTGGTCGAAGACCTTCGGCAGCCTAACGTGCCCCCTAAACTCATGCATGTTCGGCGGCCGAACTTGAGGTTCAACGGCCGAACCTTGGCTCGTTCAAACAAGACTTTCGGAGGCCAAAGGCGCTCCCGAAGCCTTCCCATGTTCGGCGGCCGAACTTCACTTTCGGCAGCCGAACTTGGCAAATGTCTCCTTGGTCTTTTCTTTTTAAAACTCAATTCTTTTTCATTTAAAACTATGAAATCAAGTGAAAACATTTTAGAAAAACACATTCTACCCCTTTAGAAGCCTCTGGCATCTTCAGAAATTCCAGATTCAAACGGAGATTCCGCCGGAAGGCAGGGATTCCGATGCCGGAATCTAGCCGGGTATTACATTCTTCCCCCCTTTAAAAACATTCGTCCCCGAATGTTCCACAAACAAACAGGCATTCATAAAAACACAACATCAATCATACAAGAACAAGCAAGCAAACCAGCAAGCAAAACCTAAAAATCTCTCTCCTGAAAGAGAGACACAGGCACTGCTGGAGTAAAACTCCCGGGTCTCCCAAAAACTCACTATCAACCAGTGGTGATTTCCAAAACTTTTCACCATCGGGACTTCCTTGTTCCTCAGCCTCTTGACTTGTGTGTCAATGATCTGCATTGGCTACTCAACATAGGTGAGACCTCCTGCGATCTCCACCTCTGGTTCGTTAAGAACCCTACTAGGATCTGACATGAACTTTGTAATACCCGGCTAGACTCCGGTATCGGAATTCCTACCGTCCGGTAGAATCTCGGATGCCGGAGACCTCTAGAAGGGTAGAATCATGTTCTATAAAAATGTTTTAATGTGTTTTATGATTTTAAGTATGAAATTAAATGAGTTTTTGCATGAAAATTCCTTGGAGGAAAACCCAGGTTCGGCCGCCGAAAGTCAAGTTCGGCCGCCGAACATGCATGCGTTTTGGAGGCACGTTAGGCCCCCGAAAGCATGAGTTAGGGAAGTCCAGGTTCGGCCGCCGAAAGTCAAGTTCGGCCGCCGAACATTGCATGGATGCGGAAGTGCATTCGGCCCCCGAACGTGGCCTGGCCAGCCACCTATAAAAGGGGCACTTAACCGAAATGGGCGAGTTTTCTCCCATTTTCGGCCACAGCAAGCTTTCGACCTTCCCTTTGCAACTCTTGTGTTCTTCCTCCAAATCTCTTCCATTTTTCTTGAGTTTTAAACTCACATTGCACGTTTTGAACATTTAAACCAAGTTTTGGAGCTTTGGGAACTCAGGAGCTCATTTTCGTGGATCTCCAAGTTTAGGTCGTCTCCCTCTCGATCTTCAAGAGGTAAGAGCCGATCTTAAGCTCCTTATGTGTTTTAAATAAGTTTTATGCAAGATCTATGGGTAGAAAGGCATGTTAGGTTATATGTTGAGTTATGGGTTAATATTGATGTTTTGAACAATGTGTGTTGATTGTGTGTGTTTGAAGTGTTGTAGTTGGGGTATATGACTGTTTGAGACCCCTAGGAACTTGTATGCATGTTTTGGTTGAGATTTATGCTTGATTTGAGGTTTTGGGAGGCAAGGAGTTCATGTGAACCTAGTTTCTGCCCTTCTGGCAGAAACCAGGTTCGGCCGCCGAAGGGAGTTTCGGCCGCCGAACCCCCTTGTGGAGGCAGCATTCGGCTGCCGAAGCTTGCCCCCGAAAGAAGACTTTCGGATCTGTCTGGGAGGTTCGGCCGCCGAAGGTGCCGCCGAACCTGCCTGACTTTCGGCTCTGGAGGGACTTTCGGCCGCCGAACCTGCCGCCGAAAGTGCCCTGTCCAGGCCTCCTTTGCATGTTTTTGTATGGATGTTTTCATGATGTTTTAGGGGGTTTTTGGGGAGTAGTTTAGAGTTATGTTCTAGCATGTTTGGTCCCTCATTTGAGTCCACCTGTGTAGGTTCGGACCCGAGGAACCGAGGACCCCAGCAGTGAGGTCAGCTGCTTCGGTGTTGTCAGAGTCAGCCAGAGGTGAGTGGAACTAAACTTAATCTTTTAAATTAAATGTTTTATCATGTTTCATGCATCATGATTATGCAATAGGATGATTGCATTAGTATTCACGAATATGCTGCATTGCATCAATTGTTGTTGATGTGGGTGAATGTTGGATGACCCAATTAGTCCATGACAGGAAGACCAGGACCCCATTCTACGGCCTGGCACGGAAATGAAAGACCAGGACCCCATTCTACGGCCTGGCACGATTGTGGACTCGAAGACCAGGAGCCCAGAGGAGGCCCTGGGATAATGGTAAGTAATGTATGTATGACAGGAAGACCAGGACCCCATGCTACGGCCTGGCACAATGTTAGCTTGGACTAATTGGTGACAAGTTCACCCAACCCTTATGTGAATTGTCTGTGTTATGATGCATTTCATTAAAGCATAGTGTTAAAATGTTCTATAGTTCAGCTCACTGGGCTTTTAGCTCACCCCTCTCCCTTTACCCCCAGGCTTGCAGGTACAGTATAGTGCGGGAGTCCGGATAGAGTAAAGAAGTCATGCTTATGTAATAGCTAGCAATGGACATGATCAAATTGTAATGTAAAAGTACAGTATAGTTATGTAATGAGGTTTATGGATGTTAGTGTGTGCTTGACCATAGAATGTTGTATCCCTTTTTATACATGATCTTGGTTATTTTATGTCACTTATGTAAACCAACTCAGCATATGTTTTGTCACCCATTGGGGACACTGATGAAATCCCACAGAGGGATCAATGTTATGTTAATGTTTATGCACAGGTTGAGTTTGGTTGATGTTCATGGAAAGAAAAAGTTTTAATTTTTATGTATGTTGTGGATCATGTATGGGATTATACAGGTTTACAGGTTTTATGTCAGGCTTGCTACGGGTCCCGGCGGCCTTAAGCCGATCTGGATCCTAGTGCCGGTAGCGGTCCGATTTTCGGGTCGTTACAGAATGGTATCAAAGCCCTAGGTTCATATGGTCGGACCTAGAGTGTCGGGCTCATAGATGTTATAGAAGGTCAAGCACAATAGGAAGGATCATGTCCACTAGGATAGGATGTGGAGTCCTGTCTTGCTTGATGATGTGAAATGCCATGATAATATGCATGTGCATTAATGATATGCTATGATATGTGATGTATGTGATGCGGGTTCATGTGTGCCCACATGAACCATATGATGCTAATGATTATGTGCTATGTGTACTGTTTTTCAGAAAACAGGATGAGGGGAACTCGTCGATCAGCGAGATTGACTGGAGTGCCACCTGAGGATGAGGGCATGAGCGCCCGTCCTCCTACATTGCCTAGGGCAATGTCAAGCAGGTCCAACAGGGACAGAGCAGTAAGAGACCCTAGAAGGTCTTTGGATCTGGGTAGAAGTAGATCAGTCAGAGGAACAGTTCAGGGAGGAGCGTCAGAGGATATGGGGGATGATATGGATGTAGAGCAGAGGAGGGATGGCAGTCTGGGAGTTAGCATGTCGGAGGAAGGTATGGGAGAGTCCCAAGGAGGCACTCAGGCCTCGGGATTTGTACAGCCACCCCACTACCCACACTTCTCTCAACACCCCGGGTATTCGATGGGAGGTACATCGGATTACCCTAGCTTTACCCCTTATCCCACACAGATGCCGTACCCACCTTACTACCCACCATACTCTCAGTACCCAATGTATCCACCTCCGCCCTACCATCCAAATCCAGCAAACCCTACCTCAGAAAATGTTGCACCACCTCCACCACCTACAGAACCAGCAGCCCCAGTTGCTCAACCTTCTAGACCTAGCTCAGCCAGTGGGAGCAAGGTTAAGATGACCGACTATATGAAATTGGGTGTTCCTCAGTATGAAAAAGGGGATGACCCATTTGTGTATCTTGAAAGGGTTAAAGTAATCACAGATGAGATTGGGGCTGATGATAGTAGAGCCATTCAGATGGCTGGGTTCACGCTTAAGTGCAAGAAGGCACGAGAGTGGTTCAAGAATTATGTGAACCCGAGAGTGGACAGCATGACTTGGGAAGAGTTTGCAAACGAGTTTGCAGGATGGGCTTTTCCCGATAGTTCAAGGGAGCTGAAGATGATAGAGTTCGAACAGTTGAGACAGACGGATGAAATGAGTGTAGAGGAGTACACCGAAAGATTTATGGAGCTGTTGCCTTTTTCTGGACAGAGTCTGGACACAGATTCAAAGAGGTCAAGGAGGTATGTCATGAAACTCCATACCAGGTATTCCTCCTTGATTCAGTCAGTGGACAGGGAGAGCTTCCATGCCATAGTAGATATGGCCAGGAAAATGGAGGCCAGTGCCATCGTTCAAGGGACAGTTAAGCAGTCAGTGGCACAGTCTTCCGGTTCTAAAACTCCGGGTGGGGGAAGATTAGATCCCTCTACCCTGAGTGCAGCAGCTTCAGGCAGTAAGAGATGGGGTAAGCCCAAGGGTAAGAAGAACAAGTTTTGGAATAAAGTCAAGTCTAGTCTGGGATTTGGGAGTGGCTCAAGCTCTGGTGCGGATAATGCAGTTTGTGCGAGGTGTGGTAAGCCACACAGGGGAGTATGTCGATTTGGGACGAACACCTGTTTCAGATGTGGTCAAGAGGGGCATATGGCTCGAGATTGTCCAAGAGCAGTCCCGATGGCTCAGTCCCAGCAGACAGCTTCAGGCAGTGTGGCGCAGCCAGCAGCTCCAGCCATGACTCAGGCCAGTGGCAGAGGCAGAGGGAGAGGGGCAGCCTCTTCTTCAGCGGGTTTCAGAGGTGAAGGTCCATCAGCTCCGGCACGGATCTTCACAATGACACAGCAGGAGGCAGATGCATCTAACACCGTGGTGGCAGGTAACTTAATCATTGGTTGTTCAGATGTGTATGCCTTGATGGACCCTGGTGCATCTCATTCTTTTATTGCTCCGAGAGCCGTGGGGAGGTTAGGTCTGATGACTTCTGGGTTAGAGTGTCCTCTCTGGGTCAGTGGACCCAAGTGTGATCCATCAGTGGCAGAGTCAGTCTGCCAGTGTAGTCCTGTGTTTGTTGAGGGAAGATGCTTGTCCGCCGACCTAGTGGTTCTAGATTTGACAGATTTTGACGTCATTCTAGGGATGGACTGGTTATCTACCCATGGTGCTACCTTGGACTGCAGGGACAAGGTAGTCAGGTTCAGAGGTCAGGATGGGTCTGAGGTCGTCTTCAGAGGAGACAAGAGGGGTACACCTAGAGGTCTGATATCAGCTCTTCAGGCTCGTAGGTTGCTCAGGAGGGGATGTCAGGGGTATTTGGCTCATGTGAGAGAGCTTAGCAGTCAGGTTAGAGAGCCCGCCTCGGTGCCAGTGGTGAGAGAGTTCTTAGATGTGTTCCCAGACGAACTGCCAGGTTTACCACCTACTAGGGAGATAGAGTTCGAGATAGAACTGATGCCTGGAACCCGACCGATCTCTATCCCTCCCTACAGGATGGCGCCAACAGAATTGAAAGAGTTGAGGGAGCAGTTGCAGGAGTTGGTAGACAAGGGTTTCATCCGACCGAGTACCTCACCCTAGGGTGCTCCCGTTTTGTTTGTGAGAAAGAAGGATGGATCCCTTAGACTTTGTATCGACTACAGACAGTTGAACAAAGTCACTACCAAGAACAAGTACCCATTGCCAAGGATCGACGATCTATTCGACCAGCTAGCAGGAGCGGGTTGTTTCTCCAAAATAGATCTGAGGTCCGGGTATCATCAGTTGAGGATCAGGGAAGAGGACGTACCAAAGATAGCTTTCAGGACCAGATATGGGCATTTTGAGTTCCTTGTGATGCCGTTCGGGTTAACCAACGCCCCTGCAGCATTCATGGACCTCATGAACAGAGTGTTTAGTCAGTACCTGGATCACTTCGTTATTGTCTTTATAGATGATATCTTGGTGTATTCCAGGAATGCAGAGGAGCATGCCCATCATCTGAGGTTGGTTCTACAGACCTTGAGGGAACATGGCTTGTATGCCAAGTTCTCTAAGTGTGAGTTCTGGCTGAGGAGCATTTCATTCTTGGGGCATGTGGTGTCAGAAAATGGAATAGAGGTAGACCCCAAGAAGGTAGAAGCTGTGGCTAACTGGCCTAAACCCACTTCAGTGACAGAGATCAGGAGTTTCTTGGGTTTGGCAGGTTACTACAGGAGGTTCGTTCAGAACTTCTCAAAAATAGCAGCTCCTCTGACCAGGCTAACCAGGAAGAATCAGAAGTTTCTGTGGACCGACCAGTGCGAGGAGAGTTTTGAAGAGCTTAAGAAGAGGTTGACTTCAGCACCAGTTTTAGCTCTGCCATCTAGTGATGAGGACTTTACAGTCTTTTGTGATGCGTCCCGTGTGGGACTGGGTTGTGTGCTTATGCAGAATGAGAAGGTGATTGCTTATGCTTCTAGGCAACTAAAGAAGCATGAGTTGAATTACCCCACACATGACCTAGAGATGGCAGCAGTGATTTTTGCACTCAAGATGTGGAGGCACTACCTCTATGGGGTAAAATGTGAGATCTTCACAGATCATAAAAGCTTGCAGTACATCTTGAGTCAGAGGGATTTGAACTTGAGGCAGAGGAGATGGGTGGAGCTGCTGAGTGACTATGATTGTAAGATTCAGTATCATCCGGGTAAGGCGAATGTCGTGGCAGACGCTCTAAGCCGGAAGTCACTAGGCAGTCTATCCCACATCACGGCAGAGAGGAGACCAGTGGTGAAGGAGTTTTACAAGCTCATTGAGGAAGGTCTACAGTTGGAGTTGTCTGGTACAGGTGCCTTGGTCGCTCAGATGAAAGTGACACCCGTGTTTCTGGAGCAGGTGGCTCAGAAACAGCATGAGGACCCAGAGTTAGTGAAGATTGCCAGGACTGTTCAGTCAGGCAAGGACAGTGAGTTCCGATTCGACAGTAAGGGGATCCTCCGCTATGGGAGTCGATTGTGTGTACCAGATGACATTGGGCTAAAAGGAGACATTATGAGAGAGGCTCATAATGCAAGATACAGCATTCACCCCGGAGCCACCAAGATGTATCAAGATATGAAGAAAGAAGTGGCACAGTTTGTGTCAGCCTGCGAAGTATGTCAGAGGGTGAAGCTGGAACATCAGAAGCCGGCTGGAATGCTTAACCCGCTACCTATTCCAGAGTGGAAATGGGAGAATATAGCTATGGACTTCGTAGTGGGGTTACCGGCAGCGTCCAACAGATTGGACTCCATATGGGTGATTGTGGACAGACTCACCAAATCTGCTCACTTCATCCCTGTCAGGAGTGGCTACTCTGTGGACAAGTTGGCGCAGGTGTATGTAGATGAGATAGTCAGACTGCATGGGGTTCCTGTTTCTATAGTGTCAGATAGAGGGCCCCAGTTCACCTCCAGGTTTTGGCGGAGTCTGCAGAATGCCATGGGTACTAGGTTGGATTTCAGCACTGCCTTCCACCCCCAGACGGACGGACAGTCGGAGAGGACCATCCAGACTATCGAGGATATGCTTAGAATGTGTGTACTGGACTTTGGCGGTTCTTGGAGGCAGCATCTACCTTTGGTGGAGTTTGCCTACAATAACAGCCATCATGCTAGCATCGGGATGGCTCCATATGAAGCTTTGTACGGGAGGAAGTGCAGGTCACCTGTTTGCTGGGAGGAAGTTGGAGAAAGGGCATTGGCAGGGCCTGAGCTAGTAGAGATCACCAGCAGGGTGGTACCCATAATCAGAGAGAGAATTAAGACGGCTGCAAGTAGACAGAAGAGTTATGCAGACATCCGCAGAAGACTAGTAGAGTTTCAGGAAGGGGATCTGGTATTGCTCAAGGTGTCTCCAATGAAAGGAGTGGTTCGGTTCGGGAGGAAGGGTAAGCTGGCTCCGTGGTACATCGGACCCTTTGAAGTCTTGCAAAAGGTTGGGCATGTATCGTACAAGCTAGATTTGCCTGCTTCAATGGAGAGAATCCATCCGGTTTTCCATGTTTCTATGTTGAGAAAGTTCGTGTCAGATCCGGGCAAGGTTCTTAGTGAGCCTGATGTGGAGATCCAAGAGGATCTCACCTATGTTGAGCAGCCAGTACGGATCATAGACACCCAGATTAGGAAGCTGAGAAACAAGGAAATCCCGATGGTGAAAGTCCTTTGGAACCACCACAATTTGGAAGAATGTACTTGGGAGACACGGGAGTCTATGCTCCGGCAATATCCTCATCTCTTTTAAGGTTAGTCTCTATGTATTTCATGTATGTATGCTATGTTGTTTGCTAGGTATGTGCTAGTTGAGGAACATTCGGGGACGAATGTTCTTAAGGGGGGGAGAATGTAATACCCGGCTAGACTCCGGTATCGGAATTCCTACCGTCCGGTGGAATCTCGGATGCCGGAGACCTCTAGAAGGGTAGAATCATGTTCTATAAAAATGTTTTAATGTGTTTTATGATTTTAAGTATGAAATTAAATGAGTTTTTGCATGAAAAGTCCTTGGAGGAAAACCCAGGTTCGGCCGCCGAAAGTCAAGTTCAGCCGCCGAACATGCATGCGTTTTGGAGGCACGTTAGGCCCCCGAAAGCATGAGTTAGGGAAGTCCAGGTTCGGCCGCCGAAAGTCAAGTTCGGCCGCCGAACATTGCATGGATGCGGAAGCGCATTCGGCCCCCGAACGTGGCCTGGCCAGCCACCTATAAAAGGGGCACTTAACCGAAATGGGCGAGTTTTCTCCCATTTTCGGCCACAGCAAGCTTCCGACCTTCCCTTTGCAACTCTTGTGTTCTTCCTCCAAATCTCTTCCATTTTTCTTGAGTTTTAAACTCACATTGCACGTTTTGAACATTTAAACCAAGTTTTGGAGCTTTGGGAACTCAAGAGCTCATTTTCGTGGATCTCCAAGTTTAGGTCGTCTCCCTCTCGATCTTCAAGAGGTAAGAGCCGATCTTAAGCTCCTTATGTGTTTTAAATAAGTTTTATGCAAGATCTATGGGTAGAAAGGCATGTTAGGTTATATGTTGAGTTATGGGTTAATATTGATGTTTTGAACAATGTGTGTTGATTGTGTGTGTTTGAAGTGTTGTAATTGGGGTATATGACTGTTTGAGACCCCTAGGAACTTGTATGCATGTTTTGGTTGAGATTTATGCTTGATTTGAGGTTTTGGGAGGCAAGGAGTTCATGTGAACCTAGTTTCTGCCCTTCTGGCAGAAACCAGGTTCGGCCGCCGAAGGGAGTTTCGGCCGCCGAACCCCCTTGTGGAGGCAGCATTCGGCTGCCGAAGCTTGCCCCCGAAAGAAGACTTTCGGATCTGTCTGGGAGGTTCGGCCGCCGAAGGTGCCGCCGAACCTGCCTGACTTTCGGCTCTGGAGGGACTTTCGGCCGCCGAACCTGCCGCCGAAAGTGCCCTGTCCAGGCCTCCTTTGCATGTTTTTGTATGGATGTTTTCATGATGTTTTAGGGGGTTTTTGGGGAGTAGTTTAGAGTTATGTTCTAGCATGTTTGGTCCCTCATTTGAGTCCACCTGTGTAGGTTCGGACCCGAGGAACCGAGGACCCCAGCAGTGAGGTCAGCTGCTTCGGTGTTGTCAGAGTCAGCCAGAGGTGAGTGGAACTAAACTTAATCTTTTAAATTAAATGTTTTATCATGTTTCATGCATCATGATTATGCAATAGGATGATTGCATTAGTATTCACGAATATGCCGCATTGCATCGATTGTTGTTGATGTGGGTGAATGTTGGATGACCCAATTAGTCCATGACAGGAAGACCAGGACCCCATTCTACGGCCTGGCACGATTGTGGACTCGAAGACCAGGAGCCCAGAGGAGGCCCTGGGATAATGGTAAGTAATGTATGTATGACAGGAAGACCAGGACCCCATGCTACGGCCTGGCACAATGTTAGCTTGGACTAATTGGTGACAAGTTCACCCAACCCTTATGTGAATTGTCTGTGTTATGATGCATTTCATTAAAGCATAGTGTTAAAATGTTCTATAGTTCAGCTCACTGGGCTTTTAGCTCACCCCTCTCCCTTTACCCCCAGGCTTGCAGGTACAGTATAGTGCGGGAGTCCGGATAGAGTAAAGAAGTCATGCTTATGTAATAGCTAGCAATGGACATGATCAAATTGTAATGTAAAAGTACAGTATAGTTATGTAATGAGGTTTATGGATGTTAGTGTGTGCTTGACCATAGAATGTTGTATCCCTTTTTATACATGATCTTGGTTATTTTATGTCACTTATGTAAACCAACTCAGCATATGTTTTGTCACCCATTGGGGACACTGATGAAATCCCACAGAGGGATCAATGTTATGTTAATGTTTATGCACAGGTTGAGTTTGGTTGATGTTCATGGAAAGAAAAGTTTTAATTTTTATGTATGTTGTGGATCATGTATGGGATTATACAGGTTTACAGGTTTTATGTCAGGCTTGCTACGGGTCCCGGCAGCCTTAAGCCGATCTGGATCCTAGCGCCGATAGCGGTCCGATTTTCGGGTCGTTACAAACTTCCACAACACAGGAACATGGAAACCCGAATGGACTTTCTCCCTAGGAAATCACCCCCTCCAATGGAGACACCTTAGCAATACCCAACCTTCTCCTGAAACACAACACGCTTCCAAAGCGCCACTCTGATCCTTACTCTTTTCTCTTCGTCTTCACTAACTGGCTTCTTCTCACTTCTGACCCAAAACTAACTCTAACTCTCACAAGTAGTACCCGGATTTCAGGTCTATCTTAGAAAACAAATAGCTCCTACTAGCTGTCCCAATAGATCATCCATCCTGCAAGGGAAATACCTGCCCTTGGTAGTGACCTTGGTCGACTGCTTACAGTCGTTACAAAGTCTCAAGGATCTACTCTTCGTTTCCCACAACAACACTGGAACACTCCAGGGTAAGGTACTAGGTCGGATAAAACCCTTATCTACCAAGCCTCACCTCTATTTTGACAACTCTCAACTACAGGTGCCATCCTATAGGGAAGGACAGAAATGGTTCTGCGTCCAGACACCACTCCTATACCAAAATCTAACTCCCTGACAGATGGTAAACCTGACAACTCGCCTGGGAAGACATCTAAGAACTCTCTCTAACAACTGGCACTGAGGCTGGTTCCCTGACCTGATTGCTAAACTCTCAAACAAGAGCTAGAACCCTCTGACAACCCCTCCTACGCACCCTACGAACCTGACAGGCTGACATCAAACCTCTAGGCATCCCTACACTGTGTCCCCTCAGCAAAACTACCTTTGACCCATTCTGTCCTCAGAATCTGACTACCTTGTCTCAGCAGACCAAGATAGCACCACGAGTAGAAAAACCCAGTCCAACCCTAAACTGACGTCCAGACAGTCAAGTCTAGGACCTCAAAGTCGGGTGGAAGGCATCTACCCTCAACTGTCACAGAACTGGACCGGCAGACTGACTCTGCCCCAGATGGATCACACTCGAGTCCACTGACCCAAAGAGAACACTCTAGCCCAGAAGCTATCAACTCAACCTCTCGACGGCTCCTAGAGCAACTAAAGAAAGAGAAAAACACTAGGGTTCACAAAAACATACACATCAGAACATTCAAAAGTGAGCGTACCTGACACCACCATGTTCAATGTGTCTGCCTCCTACTGAGCTTGGGTGAAGATCCGAGCTGGAGCTGGCGGACCTTCTCCACGGAAACCCTCAGAAGAAAAGGCTGACCCTCTTCCTCTGCCTCGACCACTAACCTGAAACATGGCTGAAGCTGCTGGCTGAGACTGTGCTACCCGGGGCACAGTAGGACACTCACGTGCTATGTGTCCTTCCTGTCCACACCTAAAATAAGCTGTCGTCCCAACCCGACAGACTCCTTTGTGCGGCCTTCCGCACCTCAAGCACCTTGAACTGCCCGAGCCAGAGCTTGAGCCACCAAAACCCAGACTAGCCTTCAAACGATTCCACAACTTGCTCTTCTTTGACCTTTTCAGGCCTCTGTTCCCCTTTTTAGTGGTGTTTCCCCACCTTTTATCTCTTGAGGTAGCTGTACTCAGAGTGGAGGGATCAATTCCTCCTGAACCTGAGATTCTGGAATCCTGAGTCTGAGCATCCTCCTGAAAATCTCCTATACCTTCTTCTGGCACTCTGATTCCCAAACTGATATCTCTTCTCTGAACATCCAACTCCACTTCCCTCATACTAGCTGACATCCTTCTTGGAGCCATTCCTTCTCTGCTTACATCAAAAGACTTTCCAGGGTCCCTTGATGTTCCCCATCTGCTGACTCCCCACGACTGCGCTCTTGGCAGAGCAGGGGGAAAGGTGTCCATACCTTCCCTCTCAGATGGAACTCCAGTCGATTCCACAGATCGACGAGCACCTCGCATTCTGGCTCCTCTGAAGAACAACACACAAGCATACAAACAATCATTAGCATCATACGGTTCATATGAAAACACATGAACCCACATACATATCATACATACATAACATTAATGCACATGCATAAAATCATGGCATTTCACATCATCAATCAAGACAGGACTCAACATCCTATCCTAGTGGACATGATTCTTCCTATTGTGCTTACCCTTCTATGACCTCAAAACCAACCTCTTTCCGATGTGCAACACACCGTACTCTTGAGGCCCAAAGCTCTGATACCACTCTGTAACGACCCGGAAACCGATACCCTACCGTAACGGCCCGAACTGCCACCGGCGCTAGGATCCAGATCGGCTTAAGGCCGCCGGGACCCGTAGCAAGCCAAACATACCTCCTATCACCTGGTCAAATCCCATACATGATCGAAACTTTAACATAAAAACTCAAACATCTGATGTACAAACCGAGCCTGACCTGTATGCAACATAACTGAAAACATAAAAGGATCCCCTACTAGAGCCCTCATCAAAACTCTAGCTGGGTCAACATAACATACATCAAGCTGGGATTACATCCAAGGAACTAGAACCTAACCTGTGCATGCATCAAACCACAAACATAAGACCTCCACTAAGGTCCTCATCCATTACCATAGCGTGGTACACAACACATGCCACAAGTTTAGTTCAAACTCAACTCAACAATAAACCATACATACATCATGTACTAAAAAGGGACTAACCAAGTCTTAGGGCCAAGCACAGTACTAATCCATAAACGTAACTCCACTTAACTTTACATTACATTCTCTTACAAAACATTATATCATTTGTATAATGCATGTCCACACTAAAAGTACTAATCTAATACTATTACATAAGCAAAACCTTTACTCTTGACGTCTTCTTGGCCTACCACTGACCTGCAAAACTGGAATTAGGGGAGAGGGGTGAGCTAAAAAGCCCAGTGAGTAGAAACAAGGAAAACAGTTCATTAATTACGTGCTTTCATGAAATGCGTCACAGCACAAACAAATCATATCACGGATTGGACCCAACCCCAAAACATCCCTAAGCTATTTGCCCGGCCACCATAGAGGGCACCACAGGACTTCGTAATGCCTGGCCCAGCCAGGTCTTATCCATAGGGCTATTGGGGTCGTCCTTGGTCCAATCTCCATCACCAGTAAATAATGCAATGCTTCATATTCGTGTAACTAGTGCAATCAACCTATTACATATAAACATGATGCATGAGCATGCTTTAGGCATTTGATTTCATAAAATAAAAGATTAAGTTTAGTTCTACTCACCTCTGGCAGACGCTGAACTGACTCTGCAACTGCTAACACTGATGGCCTCCTCGATCCCTCGGGTCCGGTCCTACACAGGTGGACTCGAATGAGGTGCCAAACACATTCTAACCACTCATAAACAACTACCCAAAAACCCTCTAAAACATCACTTAAACATGCATAGAAAACAACCTTGAAAAGGCTGGACAGGGCACTTTCGGCGGCACCTTCGGCGGCTGAACCCTCTCTCCAGAGACGAAACTCGGGCACTTTCGGCGGCACCTTCGGCGGCCGAAAGTCCCACTCCAGAGACGAAAGTCAGGCACTTTCGGCGGCCGAATCCTTCCTTCGGCAGCCGAAAGTCTGCTTTCAAGCCAAAACTCAGCTTTCGGGGGCAAGGTTAGGCGGCCAATCCCTGCATCCAAAGGCAGGTTCGGCGGCCGAAACCACCTTCGGCGGCCAAACCTGAGTTCTTCCCAGAAGGGCAGAACTCAGCTTCTCATGCATTCAAGCCTCCCAAACCTTCCAAACACCCCAAAACAAGCACCCAACCTTACCAAAACATGCATAAACCCTTAACCATGCACAAAGGAGCTTAATAGCTTGATTAAACTCCAAAAACAACATCAAAACATACATAGATAGCTTATGACCCACATAGGCCAAAATCATCAAAACAACCCATAATCTCACTTGCTCTTTCCCACTCATGCATACACTCTCCCACATGCATAACCTAGCCTAAACATTCAACATAGCATCATATAAACATACATGAGCATCACATAACATACATTGGGCATAAAACCCACATAAAGCCTAACATGCATATCTACCCGTACTCAACCATTAAAACCTTCATAAAACTTCAAAAGACACTAGGAAAGCAAAGATCTACACTTACCTCTTGAAGATCGAGGGTTGCGTGATCTCTAACTCGGAGGTGTGGAGAATCCAAGCTCCAAAAGCTCCAAGCTCCCAAAACTTCGATCTAAGCTTTAAAAACTCTTCAAAATAACCATGGAACTCATGAAAACATGAAAGAGATGAAGAAAAACATGAAAATGGCCAAGGGAGGACAAAAACTCACCTGAGCTCGAGAAAGGGGAGAAAACTCGACCATTTCCGATCTGAGGGCCCTTTATAGGTGGCCTGGTCGAAGACCTTCGGCAGCCTAACGTGCCCCCTAAACTCATGCATGTTCGACGGCCGAACTTGAGGTTCGGCGGCCGAACCTTGGCTCGTTCAAACAAGACTTTCGGAGGCCAAAGGCGCTCCCGAAGCCTTCCCATGTTCGGCGGCCGAACTTCACTTTCGGCGGCCGAACCTGGCAAATGTCTCCTTGGTCTTTTCTTTTTAAAACTCAATTCTTTTTCATTTAAAACCATGAAATCAAGTGAAAACATTTTAGAAAAACACATTTTACCCCTCTATAAGCCTCTGGCATCTTCAGAAATTCCAGATTCCAACGGAGATTTCGCTGGAAGGCAGGGATTCCGATGCCGGAATCTAGCCGGGTATTACAAGATGTGATCCAAACTTGGAGATTGGGAGAAATCAAGCTCCGGGGGTCTCCAAGCTTCAAAACCTTGATCTTAGCTTAAAATCTTCAAAACAAAGGTAAAAACTCATAAAAATCTTGAAGGATTTGAGGAGAAGACACAAGATCAACAAGGGGGTGGCGGAGACTCACCTTGCCCGGAAATGGAGAGAGAAAACTCGCCCATTTTTGGACAAGGGGCCTTTTATAGGTGGCTGGTCAGACCACCTTCGGAGGCCAAAAGTACCTCCACAACTCCACCATGTTCGGCGGCCGAACCTTGGTTTCCCCTCCAAAACATTTTCTTTCAAAACTCAATTTCCTTTCTTCATTAAAACCATAAAAACATTTTAGAAAACCTTTATTTTACCCTTCTAGAAGGCTCCGACATCCGAGAAATCCCGGATTCCAACGGAGATTCCGCTGGAAGGTAGGAATTCCGATGCCGGGGTCTAGCCGGGTATTACATACTTTCCCCCTTAAGAACATTCGTCCCCGAATGTTCATCAAACAAGCATAGTATAAATATAAACACATAAAAACACTAACCTTAAAAGAGATAGGGGTATTGCTGGAGCATAGACTCCCGTGTCTCCCAAGTACATTCTTCTATGTTGTGGTGATTCCAAAGGACTTTCACCATCGGGATGTCCTTATTCCTCAGCTTTCTGATCTGCGTGTCTAGGACCCGCACTGGGTACTCATAAGAACGAGGAGTTCTGGTATTTCAGTAATTGAAAGTACTTGAATATTTTAGAGTGGATTTCTTCTTCTTTGAAAGATGGAAAAACAAGTTTTGTTGTCCTTCGTCATAGTACTCTGGGGGGGTTTTGGGTGCCTTCAGACTAGCTGGCACTACTGGGTGGAGCTATAGAAAGGTAGGGTTCGTCCGAGGAGAAAGGAGGACGGGGATTTGGATTCTCTTATGGCGATGGCTAAAGCCTTAAGAAAGATTGACATTACTCAGGTGGTGAAGAACATCGTCTTGTCCTGGCAGAGTCGCATGCTGGCAAACCAGGCCTGCGTTCCTCACCTGCCCAACCTTTTCGAAAGCGTACCCCTTCTTCAGGATCAGGGTACTTCCCTTTTCAACCTTTTTATTTACTGAAATGACTATCTTACTTACTTTTTCTTTTGTTTGCAGATATGGTCGGGTCAAGTAGATTCATCAAGGTGGCATGCGCTGCTCGAAAGGGCAAAATTGTTGCCGCTGGAATTGCCAACCCTTCTGCTAAGCGCGCTTGCCCTTTAGAGGATGTGGTTGTACTTTCCCCATCTCCTTCCCAACTTACGGTCGAGGAACTGGCACCCTCTCAACCTGAGTCTTTGGTCCCAGGCGCCTCTGCTTCTGCCTCAGACCCTGTGCTTCCTACTAATGCCCCATCTTATTTTGTTCCTGTGACTGCTGAGTCTTTCTGGCTTGCGGGCATTCAGTGTTTGGCCTTAGTGCTAAACAGGGAACCTTCTCTCCTTGAAGACCCTTCTTTGGGTCTTCTACAAATCAAGAGTGCCTAGAGGCCTGTAGATCACTGTCACTTAAATGAGATCGAGACGGACGAGCTATTTATAAATGTTATTCATTATGCATTGGAGGGTGCCCTTTACACTTATGTGGTCAACGAGCATTTTAGAACCTTGAGATGGGAATTTGATGCAAATGAGACACACAGGGAGCTGCTGGCCGAAGAATGTTCAACCTTGAAGACCCGAGTGGTTGAAGTTGAGGGTATAATGAAGGAGACCCCGAAATCCATGGACAAGCTCCAGGCTGATCTTGACACGGCTCGTGCTTCTAACTTGGTCCTTGAGAGTCGAGCTAAGTCTGTCGAGGATCAAGTGGCCTTATTGCAACGGCAGGTTTCGGAGTTGCAGGCTCAAGCAGAGGAGGCCCGAGCTACTTCTACCAGGGTAACCGAACTTAATGCGGAACTCTAGGCGACAATGGCCCAAGGCGGGGAGATGTTTGTTCAAGGCCAAGATTCCATGAAGAAGGAGCTGATGAAGCGTTTTCCTTCTGAGGATTTTTCTTGGATAGATGATATCCTCCCCGAGGAGGACAGCGAGGGTAGAGGGGAGCATGTCGAGGATACTTCTTTTGAGGACAGGCATAATGAAGATGCGCCCTCCAGTTGGATTTCTTCTGCCAAAAATATCAACGTAACTGAGAAGCGGATGAGGCTGATGACCTCGCCTCTTTGTAATCTTTTTATTTAATGAGAATGTTCCATTTGTTTGTTATTTATATATGTTCTGTTTTTTTTGTCATTTATATTTTCTGCATATAATTTTTCCTTAAGAAAAAAGTTTTGCTCATATGGTTACCACTTGTTTATGATGTCTAGTCACTACCCCTCTTAGGTTCATGAAATAAGGGACTTAATGAATTTTCAGCGATTGATAATAAGGTATGCTGAATGCTTACCTTGTCGTTATAAGTCATGATCTGGCGAGATTGCCTCATGACCTGACCTGGCTAAAATTGCCTCATGGCCTTAATTTGTGGGACCAATGCCCTAGTGGTTTGGGGAGGACCGCCTCGTGACCTGCCTGGCTAAAATTGCCTTATGGCCTTAATTTGTGGGACCAATGCCCAAATGGTCTGACGGGAACCGCTTTGTGACCTAGCCTGCCTAAAATTGCCTTATGGCCTTAATTCATGGGAACCAACGCCCAAATGGTCTGATGGAAACTGCTTTGTGACTTGACCTGCTTAAAATTGCCTTATAGCCTTAATTCGTGGACCAATGCTCGAGTGGTCTAGCTAGAACTGCCTTATGACCTAAGAATCATACCATTTGAAGATACTTTGTTGACTTCATTATTAAAAGAACATCCTTCATTTACATATGAGGGTAAAACTCAATGGCTTGTCAAAATGCGAACAATACTAGAACGGATACCTCGGGCGAACCCCATCTTTCTGGTAACTAAGCCGTAATCTTATCTATACCTCATCGACTTGTCAAAATGCGAATACTACCAGAATGGATACCTCGTCTTAGGGGTTATTTCCTCATGCTCAGAATTTTGACCCTTCTTTTCCTTTTCTTGTGAATTTCTGGAGGGTGTTATCCCTTGTGAGCCTCTCGATCTCATCCTTTAATTGTTGATATTCTTCTATTGTGTGGTCTTGATCTTCATGGAAGCGATAATATTTGATCTTGTCCCGTTTATCCGCCTTATCGGGATTAAGCTTAGGCGGCCACCTGATTTGTTTATCATTCTTCCTGATCCATATCAAGATACGAGTTCATGAGTCACTTAGCATGGTGTAATTCTTATACTTACTCTATTCGTCCTTTTTTTGCGAGATGGGATAGCTCCCGCGATCCCCTTCAGGGGCTCATCTCTCAGATTTTTGACTTATATTTTGACTCACCTTCTTATCTTTTTTTAGTGTCTAGATCTCATCATCCAACCTGATATACTTCTGGGCTTTATCTATTAGCTGTTGGTATGTTGCCACTGGGTTTTTGATTAAGCAATCCATGAACTTGACATTTCGGATCTCTTTCTTCAATGCCTCACATGTTATCTCATGATTCAACTCTTCCACCTGTATGATTTCAGTATTGAAAGGGAAATAAAACTCCTCAAAGACTCACTCTCTTTCTGGTGAATCTTTTGCAGGTCCGAGGAAAGTTTTTTTGAAGGTATGCAAGTGATAAATCTGGATTTGAATATCGTAACAAACTGAGTAAAGTTTCATATTAAACTTGGGCTTAGGTGTTGATACTATTTCTGAGCCAAACCTGTGAGTGTCGATGGGAACACTCGGCATAGCAAAAAATTATTTACATCTTGAACCTGCATGGTCATCTTGAAGATGGCTAGATGGATTTGGTGGTTCGTCATTTAGTCATACTTATCTAAACTAGGCAGCTTGAACTTAGTGGGAAAAGTTTCCACCAATATTTTTTCTGAGAGAGGCAAAATTCCATCTAAACTAAATTCCTCTTCCTGTTCTTTTTGATATCTTTGTACGGCCCATACTAACTTCCATTCCACTCCTTTCGGAACCTCATCCGATTCATCTCCAAATTCGGACTTACCTTTGTACTGCACTTTGTTCACTTCTATCTGGGCCCTTAGGGTGTCTATGGAAGCTTCATCTCTTTTAACAGGGTCCATCTTAGATGCCTCTTTCCGGGTCTTATATTGTTCGAGAGTAACCTGCAATATTTGGATATACTGGAGTATCTATTCGTTATTCAAATTGTTAAAGTCTACTTCATTGACTATTAAGGGCGTGTTTTCTTGGTTGTCTAGGACAAAGAAAACGATGGCTCCCTCGTTAGTAGTAATATTAGTAGCGGCTGTAGGGCTATCGACCATTTTGAGAGTGAGAGGAGAGAGAAGGAATGGAAAATTGATCGTAATCCAATTGAATGAAGGGGATTCAATGGAGTTCTCCCGGCAGCAAAACCAAATGATGTAGCTGAGAGTAGATCGATGATGTAGCCGGAATGAGACTATGCTATGATTGACTAGAACCTGCGAGGGAGAAAATATGATGTGGTGGTGGGTGCTCACGACAGCCACTCCGACACTCAAGTCAGTATCATGACAAGTGGAGAGAACACAATAAATTACTTAGGACTTTAGTGTTAGAGAATGACATACATTTATCTCTGGGATAATTCTCCTTTTATACTATGAGAGGATGAAGATAAATATAATGTTTTCTAAAAAGTTGGCGATAATGTGGCTGGCTGCTCAATAATGGACATCGTCAATTAATTAGGTTGGTAATCCCGCGATCTTCATCGAAATGGGAATGTGCCTGATAATGGTAACTGCATGTTAAAACTTGACCTATTCGAGGAAGGCGGGTTTTAATGATAGTCCGAGTGTTAAAGTGTTTAGGTCTTCTTCTCCTGTAGTGAGACTCCATTTTCCACTTATCAGATTCTGTCACGTTGTCCCTAACCTGTAGTGATAGCTCATAACTTATTTTGAGTGGATGTTATGTTTTAAGATAATAAGAAATAAAAAATAATAATAAAAAAATAAATTGTATTTATTACATATACATTAATTATTATTTTTTAAAAATAAAATTATAAATATATAAAAAATTATAAATATATTTGCACCACATATAATAAATATGAGAGTTTATTGTGTCACTTGTAAATCTCATATATAAGTTTAATAGTGAGACTTATTAATCTCTCATCAATCTATTTTAAAATCTAGTTTCATATAAATAGATAAATTTATTATTTATTAATAATTAAAAATATAATTAAAAAGACGTATTACAAATTTAAACATATTATTTCTTATATTTTATAGTATGGAAGATATTATTTCTTATATTTTATAGTTTAGGAGTGATATATATTAATTTTTTTATTAATTATTTTAAAATTATAGTTAATTTTTAATTTTTAATTTTTTAATTATAATATTTTATTTTGATTAATATATTATATTAAAAAGATTATAAAAAATTAAAAAATCACATACTAATACTAATGATAAAGAATTTAAAAGTTATATATAAATTATAATAATAAATATAATAAATTATATTCATTATGGACATAATAATTAATAATATTATTAAATATAAAAATATAATTTAAAAATAAAAATTAAATATATTATTTAATATAAATATATGAATTTAAATATTTCATTTGTTAATCTCTTTATAATCTATTTTAAATTCAAACTATATATGCATATATAAAAGGAATATACAATTAGCAAGGAAACACTTGGTCCAATAAAAGATAAAAACAAATTAATGTAAGAGAAAGCGAGAAAAAGCAAGGAGAGAGAAATGGGAGAAGCACATTGTGATTTGCTTCGAGCTCCTCCGCCTTCAAGCAGATGTTGCTTCGCCCTGTATATCGCCCTATATGGGTTAATCTTTTGTTGGTTTAGCCTAGTTATGGTCTTTTTAATGCATGGTAAAAAGAAAAAAAATTTTTAGGTATCTATGATATTATATTAGAGTATTTATTGAGTCAAATTTTGGTGGACTTTTTTTTTTTTTTTTTGCAAGTTTAATAACATACTCTTCAACATTAATAATTCTAGAGTGCTACTTAGTGAAGTCATTCCCTAATTGTTACTATTAGATGTGTTTTATTAGTGATAGTCACAGTTGTTGAATAAAATTGGGCAAATGAAGAAGATAGATGTTGATGGACACAACAGTAAAGGTAGATAATGGAGTTCAATGAGGAATTTAGGGGAAAAAAGAGATTTATCCTCTTAATTAAGCTGTGGTGATGATTGAGGCACCCATAATTAAGTGGGAAAATGCAAGTTCTAGATGGAAATATACCATTAGGAACTTGGAATATGCTTTCCTTCTCACTTACAAATCCTTGTGGTTGTGTATTGTCTTCAAACATGCCCATTTAACATCTACGTACATGAAGATGAAATTGACATGCCAACTTAATTCTTATATAAAATCTAATATTCATAGAGGAACTTGTTTCGCTTCCTCTACATTACAATAAGAATCAAATCTCTATTTTTTTTATAAAAATTTATTTATACACGACTCACAATCTACTTTTTCTTTACCCTTGCTTAACTGGATAATAAAGAATGGAGCTCCTGTCATTGTCCACTGAGATACAATCCTGATAGGTTTGGTTCCATTATGCTAAAGCATATACTTCCCTCTGTCTTCCATAAATTCAATCTTCTATAATTCTCACTCCACTCCTTCCAAGCTCTCTCTGATTAACTTTACAGATTGTAATTAATTTCCAAGATGGCGAAGGAAGTGACAGAAGAGGCAGGAGAGGCTTCGCAGCAAGAAAGAGACTATGTAGAACCACCACCAGCACCACTTTTCGACCCACAAGAGCTTGGTCTCTGGTCTTTTTACAGAGCTGTCATCGCAGAGTTCATCGCAACTCTTCTCTTTCTCTATGTAACTATTGCCACAGTGATTGGCTACAAGAAGCAAACTGACCCTTGTGCCGGCGTTGGCCTTTTAGGCATTGCATGGTCTTTTGGCGGCATGATTTTCATCCTTGTATACTGTACTGCTGGAATATCAGGTTCTAATTATAACTCTGAACTTATATTTTCTTGAGGTTTACTTAACAGCTTCGTGGCTCAAGCAGATCAAATGATGAACTTTTCTTGGTGGGTTTAAGCACAGGTGGTCACATTAACCCAGCTGTGACATTGGGCTTATTCTTGGCAAGGAAGGTGTCACTGGTGCGAGCTATTGCTTATATGGTGGCTCAGTGTTTAGGAGCAATATGTGGAGTTGGCATAGTTAAGGGGATTATGAAGGATTTCTATAATGCTCAAGGAGGTGGTGCTAATACTGTGGCTGATACATACTCTAAAGGAACTGCTCTTGGAGCTGAGATTATTGGGACTTTTGTCCTTGTCTACACTGTCTTCTCTGCCACTGATCCCAAGCGTAACGCACGTGATTCTCACGTTCCTGTAAGTAATCTCTCAAACTAGCTAGCTAACCATAGCCTGTAACTTTAAATTGTTCTGATGAGAGGAACTTGAACATGGTGATCAGGTTTTGGCTCCCTTGCCGATTGGGTTTGCAGTTTTTATGGTGCACTTAGCCACCATCCCCATAACAGGCACTGGAATCAACCCAGCTCGTAGCTTTGGTGCTGCTGTTATATACAACAACGACAAAGCCTGGGATGACCAGGCAAGGTTCTTAACTACATGTAGAGATCATTATCTTTGATTTACTTGATTTGTTGACTGTGGTATGTTTTGTTGTGTTGAGGAACAGTGGATCTTCTGGGTAGGGCCATTTGTGGGAGCACTAGCTGCAGCAATATATCACCAGCACATACTGAGAGCCACAGCCATTAAAGCATTGGGATCTTTCACCACCACCACCAACTAATCTCCAAGCCAATCCCTCCTCTGCAAATCTCCTCTACATGGCATGCAGTTGTTTATGTATCAATTGTTTTTGTACATAGTCTGGAGTCTGGACTGCTTCTGTGATTGGTGGCTTGTGAGCTTTGCTTGTGGTCTCTTCATTTGGGTCATCAAAGATTTTAATTTGTAAATATGAATTGTACTCAGAAATTGGTGTTCTGTAAATTTTAATTTATTGCTATAAGTGACTTGAGTAGATTTGTCTTATTATTGCTGAGTGTAGGCTAAAAAAGAACTTTTTTTTATTTTAATTTATTTAATTATTTCCCTGAATATCATGATGCTTAATTATTTGAATTCCATCAGAATTATTAAGATATTTTCATAATTAGTATTTGTTTTCTTTTTCTTTTCTTTTCTTTTTTAGCCGCCATTTGCAAGCATATCAATGGTTTTCTTTACTTTTCCTTTTCTTTTCTTTTTTTATTTTTCTTATATCCTTCAATTATTCTTTGTGCAATCATTAATCGTTGCTAGTTTTGGCTATAGCCTATGAGCCGATTTCGGTTCGATTAAATAATTATATTTAAATTTATATATTTATTATACAATTTAATTAATTTTACATAAATTTTAACTTGTATTAAATATAAAAAAAAGTCTATTTAAGTTTTTAATATTTTGATCTAACAACTAAATAATTCTTTCAAATATTTTTATATTCAAACAAACTCTTCAATATTTAGAAAATATATATAAAAAAATCTTGAAATTAAAAATTAAAGTAATTGTTTAAATTCAAAAAATTTGAACATATTATTTTTTTTTTCTAGAATAATCCAACATAATATTGTTCTTTTTGCTGAATAAATGGAATTTCCCTAACAATTTTCATGATTGGGTATAGGCTGCCTAGAACTTTGTACAACTTCCTAGAATAAACTCTTATCTAATCATTGCCACGTTTTTAGTGGTAGCAAACACAAATGGGGAAGGTAGCCAACTCTACAAAACCTCAATAACACGTGGCAAAAGGACCTTCAATCCCTTGCAAACTAACAAATACTTTAATTTGCATCCATTAATTCAATAATTTAGTTAATTATAAACTCAATTTCCCATAAAAATAATACTCGGTGCCCGTTTATTTTCTATAAATAAATCGTACGTGAATAATAATTTAAATAAAATAACATATATATTAATAAGATTTATATATTTTTTTAAAATTTAATAATAATAAAATTTTATATAAAATTCTTACCAAAAGTAATTAATATAAAGATTTTAAATTGTGTTAACAAATTATTTTTTTGATAAATTTAAAATCATAAAAATTGCATGATATCTGAAATAATTGTGTCCAAAAGGGAAGATGGAAAGGAGTAGAAGCAAGAAAATCTAAAGATATTTTCTAGGAAAAATTGCGGCCGAGAAGACGATCAGATGAAAATAATGTGTGGGCTATTTGAAAATGGTTGGTTAAGGGAAGAGCTTAAGCTTTCCAAATGAAAAAAAATTAAGCAAAGCTCTGAAAACGTCATTAGCCCTAACAAAAATTTGTGGCTTATATTAGAGATAAATCAGCCTGCCTTTACCTTCATATACTATAAAGTTTTTTTATTTTATTTTTAAATAAAAAATTAAAAAATAATATTTTAAATTTATTAAACGAATAATATAATTAATATTTAAAAATATTTGCATTTTGAAACACAATGAAAATATATATACATTACTAAATATTTAAAAAATAAATAAATGAGAGATTTGCATTAATTTAAAATTGATTAAAATTATTTTAAAAATTAACTATAATTATAAAAAAATTAAAAAATTTAAATATGATATTAAAAATTGTGGTTATAATTATAATTAAACGTCAAATTTTAGATTTTTAGAGATTAGTATAATTATACTACATTTAAAATTTTACCATTTAAAATTAAAAATTTTGAATATTACAAGATAACTTCATTGATTAAGGAAAAACTAAAGGAGACAGTTATCTCAATAAGTTGCCTACCTGGATATAATGAATGCAATAATGAATTATGTAGAGCCAAAATAATTAAATATGATTAGGCAACAGATTTTCATTATTTGCATAAAAAAAAAACATTGTCACATAAATGCAATAAATTTTTTTTTAAATGGAAATTGAAAGAATAAAATCTTAAAAATCTCATATTTATTCCAATATACTTGTCATCAGATTAAAACTGTGAGTGTCCTAAATGTAATAATTTTTTTATTTCTTTTTCATTATTAGATCAAACAATTGTATTATAAAATAACATATTAATTAAACATAATAAAAAATATTTATTTATTAATTAAATTTTCAGAGAATATAATTTATTTATTTTTAAATTGGAGATTTGGGAAGTTTAGTGAGGGATGAGATTGAACAGTAATGTTAATGGTTTGAGCGTGAAGTGATAAAAAAATCAGAGAATGTGGTCAGAAATTGTTCCACTAAAAAAGGGGAGGGAGAAGTAATGAAATTAGAATTAATTAAAAGATAATAGCGTAAGAGCAACTTCAAAACCAGATCATCTCTCTGCTAATACTGTTTCTGCAAAGCAAGCTTTGTCTCATGGCATTACACGTAACCTTAATAAAAACACCGTGTCACAGACACAACACTCTCCCTTCTGTCTTAAGCTATTTAGCATTTCAATTTTTCAGGCGCTCCTTATAAGCTCAACTGCCAAATCCTCACCCTATAAAATCTCCATCCACATCGCTCAATCAACGTATTCAATCTCTTCCCGCACCAGAAAAAAGATTTTCTTCACTGTTCTGTGATTTGATTATTATCGTTTCTGATGAAAAAGCTTGCGTGGCCCAAGTTCAAGTCTCCCTTCTCCAGGGCAGGTACTTAATTTCTTCTCCTTCCCATTTTCTTTTTCTGGGTTCCCCACATTTTTACAAGGATTGAATCTTTAAGCTCTTACAGGTTGTTTGATTTTAGTTTTTGATCTTCACATTCCTGATGTTTTATGTTGCTTGCTTTTGTTTCAGGCAGAGCACGAGATGAATGTTCTCGAGCCTTAAGCAACAAGTTAAACGTGAATGAAGAGTACAAGGAAGCTTTCAGGACACAGTCTTACGAAGAATTGTGGAGCAAGATTCATGACCAACTTAGAAGAAAATCCGTTGATGGAGTTGATAAACTCCCCTCTTCTCCATCTGTTCCTTCTTATATCCATCTCGCTGATTATCTCTTTGAGCCAGAGAAGCAACAAACGTTAACGGAAATGACACAAAGCATGAAGTTCCATCGCTTTCTGATAGATTATTTTGAAGCCAGCTTGGATGCATGTAATCTTTGTGATTTGCTGCTTCGTAGCATCCATCAAACTCGTGTTAATTACCGAAGAATTGAAAGGGTAATCAAGTTAAGTAAAAGGGTAAAGGATTCTGCAGATTACACAGATAAATTTTATGGAAAATTATTGGGAGAGCTTTCTGCATATGCAATGCTCAGAAATCCTTTATCATTCGTCGCCCCATTACAATTCCGAGATGTTCATGATAACAACCTGGTATTGCTCCATAGAATGACTTCAGAGCTGAGAAAGATCAGAAGGAAAGCAAAATTTAACAGAATCTACAAGAAGGTTGGCGGATATTGTCTTGTGATTTCACATACTGCGATCTTAATTGCAATGCTAGTGATTGCAGTTCATGGGATAGTTGGCATTGTAGCAGCACCAGGACTTGTGGCTTGCTTATTGTGTTTGTTCAGAAAGAAAATGAAGTTGTTTCAAGGAGGGATGAAGACAAGTTTGCTTGAAAAACTGTGTGCACAGCTTGATGTAGCAGCTAAAGGAACTTTTATAATGATCAATGATTTTGATACAGTGGGTAGGTTAGTGAGGAGTTTATATGAAGAGCTAGAACACAAGAAGGCTCTTGCTGATATGTGTGTTGTGAGTGGAAATACTGAGCTAGTGAAGGAAGTTGTTAAAGAGTTTCATTTGCATGATTCTAATTATCAGGAGCAGATGGATGAGCTTGAAGAACATATTTATCTCTGTTTTCATACTATAAACAGATCCAGAAGGCTTGTTATTCAAGAGATAATGGTTGCACAAAAATAATGCTGTTGATAATCATACATCTTTTGTTTTTTTAGCAAAAAATTCTTGGGAAGACTAGACAATAAATGGGCTTGGGAATCTTCAGACAGAGGATGTTCTTTTCCTTGGTGGGTGGCTCAGTGCTTAGCCTGAGTAGTTTTGTTTCAATTATTGCCAAAACAAAATGGCATTTTCAGTGCCAAATTAGTAATTTGTTATAGAACCCAATATTGCATTTGTACATAAAACTTTTTTAGAAAAGAAATTTATAATCCTGTTTAAAATTTTTCCCAGTCTCCCCTCTTTAGTTTCTAATCCCCCCCCCCCCCCCCCTATTTGGGTGTCTGATTGACGTTGGAGGATAAAATCACATATTTGCTCAAGGCTTATGCATAGTGAGCATTAACCAAGAAAACAGAGTAAATCTATAACCGGAGAAAAATACGAAGAGCTTATGCAACTTTTCTTCATCAACTGGCTCTTGTTCGAATTCAATCACTGGGTACCTGTTTTGGTTCTTGTTTCTGGTCTATCTTACCTTGTAGTGAGGTTTCTTGAACGTTTGATTCTTGGTTGTTCACTGAATTGAAGTCCAAAACAGACGAAGATTAGGTGAGTCTTCCTGTTCCCGACGGCTGTGGTGTTGCCCTGTTATGGGTTTCTTAGCTTGAACTCGCAGAAAAAAACAGAACAATTTCACTGTCAGATTTCAATCAATCAATCACAATCACAGAAGAAACAATGTAACAATTGTGTGGCCGTCCACTTCGACGGCCGGAAACTCCACAAACTCAAAGAAATTACAGACACTAGCTAGAATTCTTTCATGCAAAACAAACATCACCTAATTAACTACTTTACAATCTAGCCTAATCTCTTGTCCACCACCACTTATACTACTCATCTTGATCATGGACTTCACAAAGGCCTTCTCAAACTCTTGCTGGGAGCTCGCAAACTTGGAAACTAAAGCGCTGGTTTTTGGGGTTGTGAGTAGGGATTGATCCGAAGAGAAAAGGCTCTTGCCTTGGAGAAGTAGCTTGTAGTAAGCGTTGTCGAATATTGTCGTCGATGAATCCAACGTAGCACCAGCATTTTTAACCTTGTTGTGCATGGGACATGCATTCCTTAAACTCGCTGCAAATGATGGGTTCAATGTCGGGTCGATGTCAAGACTGGAATTGAAGTTGTGGATTCTGTTCTGGAAGGAAGAACAGTGGGAGAATCCAAGACTGTGACCCCCTACACACATGTAAATTTTTTTTTTCCCTTTTAATGTATCTTCTCATTATGCAATGGTTAATTAAGTTTATTGCTGAAGTTACCTGAGAGAGCCACTAGATCTTCCAACGAAAGTCCTCTCTGAGAGAAGCTTTGCTGTAATTGAGAAATGTTAAAGTTGGGACCCGGCAATTGCCTGGTGTCACTTGCCTTTGAAATTCTTCCATCCTTTCTTCCTTTGGGCACATCCCAATTGGGACCTCCAGACTGTTACACAAGGCCAAACCAAAATGGGACCATTACAAAGGTTGTCATAAACAAATATAGAACATTCCAACAAGTCAAAAATACTAATGCAGTGGAAATTCTTAGGTCGACTTGGTCTATTATAGATCTTCGCATCTTTTTTTTTTTTTTTCATAAAAATTCACTTATTTGTATTTGGTTGGACCAAATTCAGATAAGTATTATCTCCTAATACTAGTGTTGGAACTAACCAAAGCGATAGCGTCCCTGGCAGCTAGAGCCAAAATATCAGCACAGGAAACCAAGCCAGGGCATTCAGCTTCCACTGCTTTCTTTGCATTATCAATAACATAAAAAGCATGCAATGAAATGTTAGGAGGCCCATCTTTCTCTGCCTTGTTCTTTCCTTCCGATTCCAGGAGCACAGAACCATCACAACCCTTAACAATATATGTATAAACTCGTAAGAATTTGCATGAAACTACTGTCAACTTTCAAGAACTTTAGAAACAAAATGGTAAAACAATTATATACTCTAATAAAACAGTCATGAAAATGCATCCGAAGCAGTGCAGCCGGAACTGTTTTATCATTCATCATAGCTTTTTTAACGGCACTAGTAACAGTGGACTCGAGCTGAGGGCAGGTGTGGTCATAGTAGTTGAAGCTGAGTGCACCCACAGGAGAAGCCATGGGAAAAATCACAAGGGCCAGCACAAGAGCAAGAGCCACAAAGGCAGCTGCCATATTAGTTAGTCTAAAATTTTGAATCAAACTGAGGCTTAATTATCTGCAAGATTCAAGATATGCATTTATAGAACATGTTAAGGATGGAGATAGAGTTAGAGAGATTGGATTAGTTAGGGCTGTGGATGCGGTTGTTAGAACATTTGGTGATCAAGAATGTAAGTGGAGTAGCATTGAAGCATGCACATAAAAAGACAAGCCATGCATCACTTGTATTATTTTAGTGAAAAGCAATGTTCATTTTGGTTGTTATCTTGATTAGGTATAGCCATTGGTGTAGAAGTGGGGTGCGCAGTATTCGGTTCAAACTGAAAAAATCGACCGAATCGAATCGATTTGAAAATTTAGTTTGGTTTTTTATACATTTCGCTTTGGTTTTTAATTTCAGAAATTTCGGTTATTTCGGTTCGGTTCGGTTTTGATCAGAAAAAAACCGAAAAAATCGAACCGATTAGTGATAATAATATATTTTTTCAATAATATAGAGAAATTAAATCATATCAAAATTAAAATATTTTAATTAAATTTTAAAATATTAAAAATAAAGTGTAAAAAATAAAAAAATTATTAAAAATCGAAACCGATCAAACCGAACCGAATCGAACCGAATCAGACCGGTTTGGTTCGATTCGGTTTCTGACTAAAATCGATTCTGTTCGGTTTTCATAAACACTAAAATTTTGGTTTTCGGTTTATTCGGTTCGGTTCGATTTTAAACCGAACTGACCGAATGCTCACCCTACCTGTTCTGGTTCATTGGTTTAAAAAAACTAGCTAAAACAAGTTGTTCCAAATTCTAGTTTCGCTTCGATTTCGATCAAATTTAATAATTAAAATTTTTTAAAAAGAAATAAATACTTTCAAATTGAATTAAATCAGAGTAAATTAATCAATTTCAATTTGATTCTAATTTAAATTTCTATTAAGTTAAACTTTTTTATTTCGAAACAAATTAAATCGATTTAATATAAATTTTAAATTAGTACTAAATTATGGCCATCCGTGCTGATCTTCACAAGAGTGCATAGTTTATTTGATTTACAAATAGAAATATTTTGTGTTAGGATGTAACAAAAGAATTCTAGGATTACTATCATGATGGAAGCACTTGAAGTTAAAATGAGATTTAATTTTTCGCATATTAGAGTTATGTTTCGAGTGGAGAGATCTCAAGTTTAAACACCAATCAAAATTAGAGATATGTTTCGAGTCGAGAGATCTCGAATTTAAACACCAATTGAAGTAAATTAAATTGAAAAAATTATAAAAAGGGGAGGTGGAATCAGCCGCAGCTTGGACTAATTTGTTTAAGCCTGATTAAAAATGAAGCAACACAAAAAAGCTTTGAAAGAATATGTTTGGTAGATGAGGTTGAACTAATAAAGGTTTTCTACCATAATTTTAAGTTTGGTCAAGCTCTTTCCAGCTTCCATTTTAATTAGGTAGAATACAAATTTTCTTAAAGTAAAATAATGGGTGTCAACATGAAAAAAATATTATTTAATCTTTATATTCTAATGAAAATAACTACTATAATCCCTTATATTTAGAAAAAAACATTAAATAATCTCAATTTTTTCAAATTGTTAACTTTTTTTTTTAAAAAAAATTCAAACTATTAACTAATTAATCCCTCTTATATTTAAGCTAATATAAAATAATTAAAATACTTATTTGTAATTAATTTATGCAATTTTAAAATTATAATTTTATTTTAAAATTAAAAGATACTGATATATTAATAAAAATCATGAGCTATATGGGCAGACTCATTTGCAGTTTTTCTAATACACAGATATAACATTTTCCTGATTGAATAACAATAATAAATTAACAAATAAAATAAGAATATAGACACCAAATCTGGTCAGAACTCAGAAGTATGTCTGATGCAGCCCGAGGATGAGAAATTCAGAGAGAGTTCAGTGATCAGTTAACATGAAGTGGACTTATATGAAAAAGAAAATTAAGTAAATGGGGATTGATCTCTCATCTCTGTCAGGATGGGCTTCAACATTTTCATTGAAACTTGTGGCCTGCCTTTGCTACTGCACTGGAATCATAAAAAAAGCACAAGGCCAGTCATTGTTCGGCGGGCACTGAAGGGAATTTTGTTTTTAAAGGATGAGAACAAGACCCTGGGAACTCACAATTGAATGCACTATTTTTTTTTTTCCCAACAAAAACACAGCACCTGAGGATCTTCTCTGATAAATTATTGCATTATACTTTATCCATCTACCTCCATTTTCATAGAGAGAAACATAGACTATCGAATTCCGGTGGTTGCTATTGCCTAGTTTTCTTGAGTGGTTTGGTTTTGTTTTCCTCTGCCTTCGGACAGGAGAAAGTTTATAGTGTCTTTTTATAGTTTTGTTGCCTCATCTCTCTTATTTTTCCTTTGCCATTGATGGACATGGTGGCGATTTTGTTTGTTGTGTTGTTGTTTTTTGCTTTTTTTGCTTTTTTTGTTTTTCAGGTCTTCAACCCTTATTAGGGAGGGATTTCTGTGACCTGAGTTTGGGGTTACTCTAATTTTGCCTTTCTGAGGGCCTGTGTGACGTTAGCATTTCGAAACCGCACCGTTCTATGACTATCACTTCTGAAAGCTATTGTCAGGACTTCAACTGTGCCACGTTTCCGCCCTGGATGTGCTACTTTTTGGTTGTCTAGAATAATTCTTATTTTTGTTTCACCATGAATCTTTTCTGTTTTTGCTTTTTGCTGCTAGGTTTTCTGTTTATCTTTTTTCTTTTTTGGATAAAGCTGCATTTATACTAGCCGTCGTGGCGGTTTTGCACTGCTCTCAACGATTATGGTGGTGGGTCTGTGATTGTGTGGTTGGTTTGGGTGGTTTAGTTAGTTTGCTTATATGATTTGGGATTTTTGCATTCTTTGAGCTTTTTGCTTTCTATCATATAGATCCTCTTCTTGCTTTTACTCTCTAAATCTTGGAAATGCAATCAAAAAATAATAATAATAACCTTAACAACCATTCATTTTACAAGCACATAAAGGGTAGATTTTTTTTAAACAATATAATAATAATAATCATATTACAAAGCTAATGGAAATCAATTCTAAGAATGCTTAAGCAGCAATTTCATTGCGCTTCTTATTCTGCAGCAAACTCCGAAAATTCTCACCAAATATTGTGTATCAAGCTCTGCACTTTCTGGGTTTTGAAAGGCACAAAAGCTTAGCAGAGCAGTAGCCTTAGAGTTCATGGCTCATTGATTGCTCCAGAGCCAGAGCTGAATTGAGAAACAGAAAACAAACTGGCGGGCTGCTCTAGTAAAATTATAAGCACGCCTCTGCCAAATCAAACCCTGAACTCCAAAGCTTCTGATGATTTGATTTTAAAATTGTACTGGGCTTGAAAAACTCTGCCCAAATGCCCAATTGGCTGGAACAATGTCTGGGAACAATCTGGTCTCCCCATCAGTAGTTGTGACCCTAAAAGACAAAGATTGCCCATTGAGATATGCGTTAGACTGCCAATTAGCTCCCCAGTTTCTTGACATTGACATCCACCCTGTTTTTGAGCCTTTAATATCCACAGCCTGAATTGATCCAGCCCCTGCCACATTGCTTATCAACACAAGCTCGAAGTAATCTCTTCCATTGACGGTGAATCTAACTCCGCCATGTTTCTTGCATGGAACCCTGCACAGATAAGCTCCACAGCATTAGATTTGCTCATTTGTCATGCATGAAATAGTTGAAAAGAAGAAAAAGTTGGTACCTTTGGAACAAAACAGGGACGATCCCTCCTCTGTAAATGCCAATTTTTTCCCAAGCTGGCTGAGCCATGTCGAAATGCTGGAGGGGAGGATTGCACCAGCCTCCATTGTTGTTTGGGAGAGCAAAATTAGGTGGGCAGAAATTTGTTGCAGTAATCGTCACAGATCTGCCTTTAATACACCATCTGGGATCAGCTTGATAATCACATATGATCTTGTAGCACTGTCCACAAGAAGCTCCATCGTTGAATAAAGCAGTGCTTAAAGCAGCAGTTCTGGTTCCATACCCAGTTGCATACAAGTTACCATATCCACAAGCTCCACCTGCAGCCAAACAATCATGTTAGCTTAATCATTCCCTGAAACTGTGAAGAACCCAGAAAAATTCAAGTGGAATTGCTGCATACCCATGGTTCCTGAAGCATCACTTCCTCCATAAAAGGTTGCATGGCCTTTGGTCCACCCAGAAGGAGTGAAGGCAGCAACGTTAATGGCTAAGAAACAGAGCAAGATTGGCAATGAAAGGACCAGCTTTGCCATTTTTCTCAGCAAGATGAATGTGAAGACAATGGAGAATGGAAGGTGAATATTGGAGATGTGTATTTACATTTATTGGCATTTGAAAGCACAGAAGTGGCTCTATAAATAAGGGACCAGACTTGGTTTTAATACAAGAAACCTCGCATGTGGACTCTGCAAGAAGAAAGAAACATGGAAACCAATTGTATTTTATTTTTTTATTGAATTATCATCTGCAAGACTCTGTAGAATTCTGACGCTCATTCAATTATTCCCACGTTCTCTTATCCTGGCATTGCAATTTGCATTCTCCACATGGTCTTCACCAACAGAGAGACGTGAAAACTTGAAAAACCCATTAATGACCAACTTGATTAGGCAATTACTCCCTGTTTTTGGCTTTCTTTTAATGTGTTGATTGTTGCCATCTCGAGATAAACCCTCATCTTCGCTCGTTTTCTGCTACTGATTACTGAATGTAGGCTTAAGAACATATGTTTTTTTTTTTTTTTGGGGGGGGGAGGGGGAATAATAAAAAAATCACAAATAACTTTAATTATCACACTTGTGAGTAATTACTGACATAAAAAAATTATATCTACAAATATTATTTTAATACAAATTAAATTACAAATCATGATAGAAAAATCAATTTTTTTTTTCAATATACTTTTTCTTTCATCTATTAAATTCATTCTAACTATATATTTTCTTTCTCAGCAATTAACAATAAATTATATTATTTTTAAGATATAATAAATAATTAAAAAAATATTTTTTCTTCCATCTTCAAAAAAATAATTTTTTATATGATATAATATATTTAAATATATAATATAATATACTATAAAATAAAATTATATATTTATTTATATAATATATTTCTATTATGTTAGTTCGGCTATTTCTGAAAGCTGTGCTAATTGGTTGTGATTTGTGACCACGTTGAGAGATGTATATACAGATCAGCTTAAAAGTTATTTTGAGTTCTATAGGAGATTTTCACTGTATATATATAGATATAATTTTTATAATAAAATTAGTCAATTAAATTAAAATTAAATTTTAATATATTTATTATAAGTAAATAAATTGAATAAATTTAATTTATATTATTTTCATTATATTTGAGTCAATTTAAATTAAAACTAATTTATAATATATCATTTATAAAATGAATTAATTGAATTACGATTAAATTATTTTATTGTAAGTTTAATTAAATTAAATTAAATTAAAATTATTTTATATCCATTATATGATTCAATTGAATTAAAATCAATTTATTTTCTATATATTATATTTTATATAATTAAATTAATATAAAAATTATATCATATCTATGTAATTAAATTTAATTAAGATAAAAAAAATTTATATTCACTATATGCAGTAATATCTATTCATATTCTATGAATCATAAAATGAGTCGATTAAATTAGAATCAATTCACTTTATGTGAATTTAAAAGTTAATCAATTAAATTAAAAATAATTTATCTTTATCTTCATTACATATATTAAATTTAATTATATTCAAAATAATTTTAGTAATATGAATTAAGATCCAATTATAAAAATGAGTTAAATTGAATTAAAATTAATTAGTAAAAAATTTATGTAAATAAATATGAATAACAATTGAAATTGGTAAAAAATTTTGAAATAAAATAATAACACATATCATTATAATACTATATATTACATAGAGTCAATTTAATTTAAAAATATATGTGATTTAATTATAAAATAATTATTTATATTATTTAATATGTATCATATAATTTATTTTAAATTTGAAATTCCGAATATTAGAGTCGTCACTAATATTAATAAGCTAAAATTCAGATGGTATGATGCATCTTCACATGGCATTGCTTTGCTTTGACCCATTTGATAAAATACCATTGTTTATGTTTTTTCATGCACATGTTAACATTTGGCGGTGATGGTATCTTGTCAACTTTTCTCCAGTCTGATCTAGATCCTCACCGTTGATCTGATCTGATGTGTATTTACTCAATTCCAGGGACAAGATATGATGCAGGGATCCATCATCCAGATTACCCAACTGGGTAAAGGAGGGATCATAGCATGTGTGAAGCCAACCTTATGTCTGAATTTGAGAGGAATTTGGAAATTGAAAGCTTAAGATGATTAATTAAAGCAGCAGTAGTGATTTGGTAAAATATGAAGAAGAGGTTGTAAGAAGACGAGACATGCACATTGGAAATTGAAAGCTAGCCACGTGATTATGTGCTGTTCTAGCAAAACCATTAGTGTGTAGTGTATGTGGTAAGGAAAGTTTGATAGATCTAGAATGAATTGGCAATGATAAATCTTATTAAAAGTTAATAATTAATTAAAAATTACATCAATATATAAAATTAGAGTCTAAAATAAATTACCAACATATTTTTAAATTTATAAACTTAAACATGTATATTTATATATTTGTGTAAATTGATACGCTTAATATATTTTATTTTTATTTTTATTTTTATATTTAATAATATTATTAATTAATATGTTTATAATAAATGTAATTTATTATTTTTATTTATATATAATTTTTAAATTTTATATTATTATTATTAATATGTGACTTTTTAATTTTTTATATAATATATTAATTTATAATTAAAAAATTTAAAATTAAAAACTATATCTTTAAAATAATTAATACATAACTATAGAATGTAAGAAATGATATAGTTAAAATTGTAATACGTTTTTATAATTATATTTTTATCATTAATAAATAATAAGTATATATATATAATTGAACTCTAAAATAGAATAACAAGTATTATTATTAAATTTATATATAAAAAATTAACAAGTGACACAATTGTTTACAGACTTGTGGTGTGAATATATTTATCATTTTTTATAATTTTTAATTATATTTTTATATAAAATAATAATTAATATATATATAATAAATATAATTTTTTTAATATTATTAATATATGAGCTTTTAATTTTTTACTATTTTTTAATATAATAAATATAATAGTTAATATATATATAATAAATATAATTTATTATTTTTAATTACTATTAATGTAATCTTTTGATTTTTTACTACTTTTTAATATAATAAATATAATAATCAATGTATATATAATAAATATAGTTTATTATTTTTTAATATTATTAATATATAACTTTTTATTTTTTACTACTTTTTAATATAATAAATATAATAGTTAATATATATATAATAAATATAATTTATTATTTTTTAATATTATTAATATATAACTTTTTATTTTTTACTACTTTTTAATATATTATATTATTAATATCGTAATAAAAACTTAGACTGTATTTTATTATTAAAAATATTTTATAGTATTTTTTTATTTTAATAATAAATAAAATGTTAAAAGTATATTTATAAATATTAAATAAATATCATTAAAAAATATTAAAACAATAAAAAAATATTTTTACTATATAAAAATAATTCTATAAGAAAGGAATAAATAAAAAGTTTTTACTATCTTATAGTATTATTTATTTATTTGATAATTTTATATAATCATAAATTATATATAATAAATATATAATATCAATTAAAATTATTATAAAAATTATTGACTATGATAAAAATATAAAATAATTAAATAATTAATAAAATTAATTATATAAAATATTATCAAATTAAAAATTTATTTAATTTAAATAATTATAAAAAGTTAAAAAATATAAAAATTAAGTATAATAAAAAGTAAATTTGGTATTCTAATACTCTAAATCAAGATTGATAGGTATTAAACAATTAAGTTATTAAATCTAAATTACTAGAATTTATTATATTAATAATTATAATAATTTTATTCTCAAAAATCATTTTCATTCCGCTTGGTCCTATTCCCTGTAGAAATATTTTAGTCATAAATTTTATAAAAATTGAACAATCTTATTTAGTCAAATACCTAGCAACAAACTTCTATGTTGCTTTCATTACATCATGGGAAGTCTTTTTACCCTTTACTTTTCCACTCGATTAGTGTTATAAGTAATTTAGTTCTTACCAGAAAAAGCAACAACCTCTACTCATTTAAGCTGCCATAAACTGAGTATTCAACACAATTGATACCAGACAACAAAGATTTGCCATAAACTGAGAGTATTCAACATAATTGATATCAGAAAATAAAGATTTGCACATCATCATTGTAATCCTTCTTTTGCAATATGATTTGCAAGTTCTTGCTCCTGTTGTTGGCATTCTCTTCACTTTTCAGCACTTTCTCTCTACTTATGCGTATTTGGTGGGAACCACAAAGCTCAAACACCTTATTGTGCATGTTAAGACACAAATTCTAAGAGTTAGAGGGTACAGCCTCATTTGTGAAGCAAATTAATATCTCCAGTCTGGTACTCCCGGCTGCAAGGCGTATACTAGCAGAGAGATTCTCTGCCAACCTTGTCCAACCATTTTTTTTTTCACGAAGCCCGCCCGCTTACACCCCTTTGACAATATTTTTTTGGGTCCCCATAAGATAACCAATAGCAATAGCAATAGCAGTTGAACTATTCACTGCCACAATAAATTGTCTTCCACTCCAATGTATTGTAATAAATATTTACACTTATTTTAAATGTACTTTGATTATCGTCGCTATTTGACCCAATCCATTCAGTTTACCGCTTCAACTGCTCGGTAAATTCACACCAGTTTAATTCCCTGTTTGATTTTCAGTTCACTGGTCCAACCACCCAGTTTACTCGGAGTGTAGCAAAATGGAACCAAGCACTAAGTTAAGCATCATAGCATCAAAAAGGTAATAATCAAACCCTGCCTGACCACAATGAGCCCAAACATAAAAATAAAAGAATGCACTGCTCAAAAGAAACAGAAAAAAGAAACATTACAATTGTTTAAGGCCTCGAGCACCACTCCTACACCTAAAAGCCCAAGGCAAAAAGCTACAAAGGCTTAGCCTAACAGGGTTGCACCTGAATATGTCCTAAAATTTCCTAATTCGGACAAAGGGAGAAATTTGGAAAATGAATAAAAAAGAATATTGTTAACTATGATAACGGATGGTTAACAGCACTCCATTCAAAGGAAGCCGAACAAGAATCTCATGCAGCCACCTGGATCAGCCCATTTGATGATCTAAATCCACGGGGCCTTCCACGATAGCCTCTTCCCCGGCCACGGCCTACAACGTGATAGATCATTATCAGCTTTCAATAAACCACATATATACTTCCACATAATTGGCAAAAACGTTGTGTTTGGACAAATCTAAAGGCAGGAGCCCCATCTTCAAATTCTAAGTATGAAGAGGATAGAAACCACCCCCCTGCCCTTCATAACAAATCTATATAGTTGCAAGCATCTATATTATGATTCTTATACAAGCAACTATTACAATCAACGAATAAGTTATGTAGGAATTAATAGTTGAAAAACAGTTTACTAGAACAATTGTCTAGATGTGTCGCTTGCCATTCTTACACCAGTAGCGTGACAGTTATACAGGTCATCTTTTTAGAAGCATCATATTGGTCAAGGAAAATTTTGTTCAAACTAGTCTGAATTATGATATGACTTTCGAGGAAAAGCCAATAATGAAGCAAGCAAGCAGCTGACAAAAGGGATGAAGCCTAAACTATAGAGCATACCCTAGAACCCATCCTACAAACACTTAAAGAAAAGCATAAACTTAACATTAATCACAGGTGTGAAAAAATGGGTGGGGGTGAACATACCACTGGATTGAGCAGGTGCATCATAACTGTATCCTCCATCTTGCTGCATGTCACTACGAGGTCCATTATTTCCTCCTCTGCCACGACCACGGGAACTAAATCCCCTTCCTCTACCCCTACCCCTATTAGGGCCCCTGTTCCTATCCCAACCACCATCTTCATACTCGGCAATAAATCCACTTCCTGAAGTAAGAATAGAAATGTTAATATAATGAAAAATCAATAAAGAAAGTCAGGAACTACCCTTTCTTTTTAAGCTTCCATCAATTCAGATTTCAAATTAGCAAAAAAAGCATTTCTTGAATCAATTTTGCAATATATAATAGAAACTCCCAATTCTACAAACCACCACCAGTGTTAAACAAGATCTTACTTTAAATAAATGAAAAAAGAACCAAGTTAGCAAGAACTATATTAACACACCAAGAAAGCAAACTACGTTTAACTGCAAAACAAGATTACTAAATTCTGGTTTCAGAGCAACAAACAGAGACAATAAAATATTAAATGAAAATTTTAAATAAAACATGACCTCAAAACCAATATAGACATACCTCTACCCCTTCCCCTCCCTCTACCACCACGGCCCCTTCCTCGGCCATTTGGTGAGCCCTCTGCAGCACAAACTCAACTATGAGCAAATGCAAAATTTGGATAATTGAGAATTGTATATAGACCATAAACAAGCATAACCTCCTTCAAAATCAAATTCTACTGATCCCTTCACCAGTTCTGCAGGTAATGGAGGCTGGTACCTGTACAAGGTAATCTTCATGAGTGATAACAAATTTATAGTTAACACTAACTTCAATTATCTATCAAAAAGTATCAGACTGCCCAAAAGGCATTAATTTTCTATTCCAGATGGCACATAAACATCATAAACAAGAACTTCACCAGTCCCGACATCTTACATACACATAAATTACTAAAGAACACACCAATAAAAATAAAATTTAAAAAAACTCAAAAGTGTAGTATAAAGTCTCTAAAAACCAGTAAATAATATCTCATGAACTTAGCATCGATATTCACTTGCTATAACATCCGCAATTGGTATAATGTCAAAAAAATTAATATCACAGTTCACATCCAAAAACTCAGAGCCAGCCTAATTATGCTATCACATGGTTTCTTCAAAAAGGATGCACTGTGAAAGAATTTAAAGGTCAAAAGAAACTAGTTTATATTACTCACCCAACAGCAGATGTATTCAGTTCCTTCTTGGAAAGAGTAATTGTAACCATTGAAACATGCCTTGTGGTTTCCAAACTGCATTGATAAAAACAACCGTCATCATCATAATTGTAGTAACAGAAAGCACATGCATACAAAAAGAACAGTAGGCAATGAAATTTTCTTTTCCAAACTACTCTTACGGAAGTAGGCCTTCCTCAAGGGGTTCCCATATATCAGTTATGTCTGTGGATCCAATTGCTGTAATCTGATGGAGACCTACAATTCTTCTCTGCATTACAAGTAGAAAAGAGCACATTGTCATTAATGATTAAGCAGCAAGAAGCTCAGTAATGAACTTCCAGTAACTTAGCAAGTGTGCTGAGCAAAAAATAACCTTGATTAACTCCACTATAGTCACAGTTTTGTTGATGGCTCTTCCCATGGCTTTGAATACAATCTCATTGGACCCTTTTTCCTGCAAAATTAGGCATAAAAGAACAAACAAGACCTTAAAAGTCAAGGCAACTGAAACTATTAAACCAAGAACCAGAAATAGTATGGTGCTTTCAACCTACTGCTCTGCTCTGGGAACTTGCACAATAGGCAACGCTTGTTCCTCCAAACATAATTCGAATTAATCAAATGGAGCGTCAGTTTGATTAATTAATTATATGAATATCATTAAATTTAACAGCCGAAGCCCCCTAATCCATAAAATAGACCATTAGGAATAGCATGATTAGAAAACTCCTACCAGCTTCAAGACATCCAAATTTTGGCTTCAAAATTTCACAAACTCTTTTAATTACGGCATCGTCGTCACGTATATACACAACCAAATGCTACTTTCCCAGACCACATATAATGACCAATATCAATTAAAATCTAACGTGAGCAAAAAATCACAACAATGAAGTGGGGGAAATACCAAAAATAGCAAATGAAGCTAATTAGAAAAAAAAAAAAGTACAGGAGTACATACTTGAAGCAGACTCATGGCATAAGAGATATAACTGCGCATCCTTCCCTGACTAGTAATGCGAATCTCATTCTCGTCAATTGGGCTATCCGCTTTCGCCTTCTCCACTCTCTGGTACCGATCCATCTACAGTGAAAATTTCCCAAACAAGTGATGCAAAAACTAAAACAAAAGCAAGCTTAAAGACGAAACCCGCAAACACAACAAATTGAACAGGTTTTTTACGTGATCAATCAGAGAGACGAACAAGGAAGCTAGGGTTTGTGCAAAACTGAGAGAGATGATACCTTGAAGATTTGGTGATAAGCTAGCTCGGCCGAGAAAGAGCCCTCTCGTACGGCTTCGGTTTTTTCTATTACGCCCTAAACCGATCTCATCGATGTCCCGCTCGTTATATACCAGCAGCATCGTTCTTCCAAAACTACCCTTAACCAACGCCTTCTATCCGGTTCAAACCGGATTCTTCACCCAAACCGTGCCATGTTGGGCTTTGACGTCATATAATTGCCACGTTTTACATACCACATTAATTTCATCCCAAGCAATAAAGCTCTCTTAGACGCTTACGTTTGTTTGGATTGACTATTGAGGTGGCGGGAAAACAATGGATTCCAGAATGTGTTATTTACAAATTATTTAACTGTTTTATAATTAAAAATAATAATTATAATTTTTTATTTTATATTATTTAATTGCATTTTTTAAATATTTTAATAATCAAATTTCAATAACAATTCATTCAAAAGAAATAAATGAATTCTTATAAAATGTTTTTTTTTTAATTGGTAACAAATAGAAAGGCTATTTGAAATGGAATTTGCAGATTTTTTTAATATAATTAATTTTAACTGAAATTTGAAATTGTAGCCCACTAATAAATTATCTTTTATTCAGCAGTTGTAACTACCATTACTGTTTGTTAAGAGTCAAGATTGGATAAGGATCTCTACAGTGGACCGAAATATTGTAGTAACAGATTTGACTACTTCAAATACATGCAGAACGTTCCGTTAAAAGATTTTTAGGAAAGCTTTTCAAAAAGAAATATATATATTAAATTTTTAATATTTCATGTTAAAAAATATCGAATTTAATAAAAAAAATAATGTTTAATAATCTTTAATTAACATATCTATTATATTGTTTTTTTGCATAAACAGCTCAAATTATTAAAATATTGATTTGAAACTGACCAAATCAATTAAAATCAAATTGAAAAAAAAAAAAACAGATTTAAATTGAACTAGAACTCCTTAATTAAATTATTTTTTACTTTCTATTTGAAATGAAAATTTTCATAAAAATTTAATTGAATTTATTTTTTTTATTTAGAATGAAAAAGTTAATTATTTTTAACTTTAAAATTTTTAATTTAAAAAAAATCTTATAAGAATTCAATTGAATGTTTTTCTTAATAAATAAAATATATGGAATAATGGATTAGAAAAGAAAAGTTTATAAAAAAATTCCAACCGACTGATTTAATTAAATTATAGGGTAAACTGTAATTTAGTCACTTTGGTTTAGTGAAATGTAACCTTTCGTCCCTCTATTTTAAAAAACCTTCAATTTAGTCACTATGATTTTTAAAAACTATACCATTAGTCTCTTCCGTTAGATTTTCAATTAAATCACCGTTAGTTTTAGTTAAAAAGACTAAAATACTCATTCTCTCTCCTTCCTCTTCTTCTTCTTCTTCTCCTTCCCGATCTCCTTCTTCTTCTTCTTCTTCTTCCCGATCTCCTTCTTCCCGACCTCCTCCTCCTCCTCCTTCTGTGTTTGATTTCATGCAAGCAGCTGTGCAAATAAGCTAATGAAAGCAACAACCTCAAGAGCAGCATTGGCATCCCGGATGGCAGCATTGGGTTTTTTCATTTTGATGTAAACAATAGCCGTAAAATATCATGTACACCCAAAATTAAACAATCAAAACAAGCGAGCACACACCAATCCCAAGCTAAGAAAACTATCACCATCTCCTCTTCTTCCTCTTCAGGCTTTGCTTGTGAACTTTCCTTATCCTCAATTTCCTCGTCGCTCTCTTTCACGATATAGCTCTTCTGCAATACCTCAAAATATACTGGATATTGACACGTGGAGAATTAAAAACACAAACAGAAAACAATTGATTGGAAGAAGAGGATTTCACAATGGGGTTCGCTTGGTGGTGGACCTAAATGCCGAAGTGGCTATTTGGGAGGAAGCAGGTGAGGTCAGGAGTGAAGAAACTGTTATGGGTATTTTAGTCTTTTAATTAAAATTAACGGTGATTTAACTGAAAATCTAACGAGAGGGACTAATGGCATAGTTTTTAAAAATCACAGTAACTAAATTGAAGGTTTTTTAAAATAGAGGAACGAAAAGTTGCATTTCACTAAACCAGAGGGACTAAATTGCAGTTTACCCTAAATTATAATCTTTCCGTTTTGACAATTTTTTAAAAATTTTGATTTTTTTTAAAACTAAAATTTTTCAAATTTTAAAATATTTTATTTCAAATAAAAGTATTATTTAAAAAAAGAATCAAGTAAATTAAATTGCTGCGAAATTTTTAATTTCAAAGTAAATTTGAAACAGACGGCAGTTCGATTTTGATTTCCTAAACTTTTAATCGAAGCATCGGCTCTAACCCTGGTCCAGCTCAAACAGTCCCACATCACGCAAGGGCTATTAAGACCCATTTTTCATCCTTTCATTAGAACTAGGTACCGCATGCTACTTCATTAATTATAAAGGAATAGAACGTTGTAATTATAGTAAACTCACATTAAAACAATAATTTTTTTTTTAAAAAAAAAAGCGATATCCTCTATTTAGAATTACAAATTTATAAAAATTCAATTTAATCATTTACTTTCCATATTTAAAAATGCAAAGTTGAATTTTTTTTAACTTAAAAAAAAAATTATTTCAAAAAATAAACTAAAATAAAATATGCAAATACTCATTTGAATTCTTTTCTTATAAATGACATATGCTTTTCATGAATCTTTAGTTCTGAATAGCAAGCAGCACACTGGTAGAATACGTTACCCGCTTCATGGCCTCCAAACCACTATTCACTTGGTCGGAAGCCAGAACTCAGCAGTAACATCATCTCTGTTTTCAACTACTGAAAAAGTTTATTGCATCAACACAAATTCAACACCAGTAGTACAGACTTTTTCTTCTGATGATATAAATTGCAATGAGCTATTCACAGTAAATAATGCAATTTCTCCCCAATTTTGCCCTTCTTTGCTTTAATCAGTGGATCAATGATACTTCTCCAGCCTTTATAATCCAAGGCTGAGCCAGAATCAGGCAATGCGAAGCCATTGACATAGAAAGTAGGCGTGCCAAATACTCCTCTTGAAGCACTATACTGTATCACAAACAGATATCGAACATCAACAAAGGGAAGACTTATGATAAGTTGACTGTATGGCTTGCAAAATTTTGTGAAAGGAAATGACGTGTCCCAAGATGAAACAGCAAAACACAATAAAGGAACACAAGTATTTTAAGCTATTGTCTTGCTAGTTTCCAGCTTTGCTAGAAGCTTATTAACATAGGCCATTCTTATTGGTGTTATAAGCAGCAGGAAAAACAATTCAGGTGAGTGGCAACATTCGACCTCATTAATTTAATTGAATCTCATCTTACCTTGAAGGAAACCCTTGTTTTAAGATCAGTTTTTCTGTCATTAAAGCCAGATTCAATTGCAGAATAATAAGAGTTCCCAACTGCTGCGGTGGCAAATTTCACTATTTCTTTTACGACTGAAGCTCTTGATAAGTTGCGTGTCTGAGCATTATAGAATCTCTCCTGATTAGCACAGAAATTGTCAGTCCGTATGCCGAAATTTGAATTGTTGCAACAAAAAACTATAATTCACCTAATTGGAACTAAAAGAAACTTTCACTAATTAAAACTAACAGATGGACAGTGTGATAGTGGTAGTAGATAAATTAGGCACCTTCAACCTCAAACAGAATCTGGAAGTAGCAAAAGTAAACGCCTTCAACCTCAAAAACATGGAATCAAATACCAGCCATTATGTAACGTAATGGCCGTTGTGTAATGGAATTTTGGGGGCTGTTACCCATTTAACCGTTGTTTACAGGCCCCCACAGTTTGTAGGTGTAACGGCTGTTACACAAGGGTAACAGCTGTTACTTAACAGCAACGGCCATTACCAATAATTTGACTTTTTAAGATTTTATGGTTTACATAATTATTTTAGCTATAAATTAAGTAATGATAATGATGTTTAAGAATTATAGATTTATATCCTTTAATTGACATATTATGCTTACTTGTATCCACCAATATCCATTCATTTCATGAATTTCGCAGTTTTTTCAAAAAAAATTGCATACCGCCAGGCCGTTACTGTTGCATTACAGCTGTTATACATCTGTTTCTGTTAAACATGACCATATTTTAAAACCATGCTAAAAAATGCATGTATAAAAATGAAAAAGACAAAAGCATGTGGTGATATATTCCCTCTATATTTTAGTGTTTCAGAATATCACAATGTTTAAGCATATCATAAAAGAGACTAAGAGCTGGCATGGCCCATAGGAATGAAATGAATGGCTAAAATGTTCAGTTTGTTACATAACAATCAATTTCCCCTTCTTTAGATAGAAAAAGCAATTGTCATTCCATAACTTGAGACATAGACCACAAACATTGAGATTCTAACCTGATGCTCATAGAACCGCTCTAGCAAGGGGAATGTAGAAGAAGTGTTCAGAATATTTGCAATATGCAAAGCACGAGAAGCAACAAAAGCATTATCATGGTACCTGCAATTTCCAGAAGGAACTTTATCAAATCATTTCAAGAAAAAGATGTTCAGCATATGTCAAAAAGCTAAATGAGATTATTCATTTTCAGTTACAGAGCACACACAAATTCCACATGCCACAGGAAGAGAGAGAGAACAAATTTCCAACATCTTATAGTTCTCTATATTCTTTGAGTCAGAGTCAATTACATAACAAATTGGGATGGAACAGAGTTAACTTGGATTTCCAAATTGCAATGGAAATAGCAATGTCCACTGCACATAAGACTATGTGCGAAACACAAATTTACATCCTGTACTATTTCATTTTAGCCTATTAAACTCCTGAACTAAAATTATAACCTTTCAAATACCTAAACTTACCTAAATCACAGCAATTAAACACAAATTAACCATATAATTTATGTTTTGTAAAAGTAGTCAGGAATAATTCGACTTAGTGCTAATTGTACTCGAAATTTTGCTAATCGGGCTCCAAATTTTCATAAAATAATAAAATTACTCTTAATTAGCTTTGTCAATTTATAAAAAATCAGAATATAATCAACAAAATTTAAAGTCCAATCAACAATATATGCGATCAATTTTTACTTCTTTCCACTAAATTATAGATACTATGACTAATTGGTATTTAATTATTATAATTTTTATAAGTTTAAGTGTTAAATAGGTTAAGCTTTTAGTTAAGGTTTATTCTAATTAGCATATGGGTGTAAATATATATTTAGCCTAAGACATCGTGCAAAATTGGAGAATCCATTGGCCCATGTGGAGTGATACAAATCAAGCACCATCTTGAGAAATCATAAAAACTTTTCAAATGTCAAATGCTACCAGCATCTCACAAGAATATTTAACCCCTTATTAAGTGCTTAACAGTCTAATTCATTTTTGCACATAAGTCTAAACTATTTAGTGCACAAAGAAGAACAAACAAGGAAATAGCAAAATGATTCTCTAAACATGGCTATCACTTGATCTCTGTTCTTTCTAATTACAGATTCATACATTCAAAACCAATCATAACCAGGGAATCTTCAACAAAAAGAACCCAACTGAGACTCTGTACTATCTTTTCCCACTTATTCCTAAACAATCCCTTATTATTTCGTATCGAAGCATCAATTCCCACTTTGCTTATCTCTATGAACCGCAACCACGAATTGGGTATAGCTTTTTTTTCTTTAATTTTTATTTTTCAGAGTCAATCAAAACTAAATTAAAAAAAAAGAATCAAATTCACAAAAGGAAAAAGTCTAATTGGAATAGAAAGAAATACTAACGGCAACGGAAGTAGGTGAACAACGAGCGAAGTGCGAGACCCATAATAATGAAGAGCCTGTTTGAGAGGAGGCCATGAGTCTCTGCTATCGGGGCATACAGGATCATAGAAGGCTTCAATCAAGATGGAATCGGCGTCACCTAGGCTATTCTCGTAAATGAACCCATCGTACCTTGCAGGTGGCAGTGTCTGGGCATGTGGGTTCCTTGTAAACACACTGATAAGACAGAAGAACAATATCAGAATTGGGAGTTGTGGTCTTTGCATCTTTCCTTCTTCTTCTTCTTCTCTGCGTCAGTAAAGTCCTTGGGTTGAGCTTTAATTAATGGATGAGTGATGGAGATGGATGAAGACCCGCCAATCGTCGAAAATTCCTGTTGAAAAGGTTGAAAGGATGAGAGAAAGTGCAACGTCCTTTAATGTACTGAGCCAATATTCTGCGCTAAATACAATTGGAAAATTTACTAGTTTTTTTCTTTTTTGAGCGATGGAAAATTTACTAGTTAGTTTGCTATGGCGTGCTTTTCCCTCTGGCAAAATATGTCATGACAACTCATTTTTAAAAATATATTAAAATACTCTTAATATTTTAAAAAATATATTATTTTTTTTTTAATTTCAGCGATTAAATGTTTTATTATTTAAATTATATAATTTAAAATAAAAATATTTATTTATTAGTTTTTCATGTTGAAATCATCATAAATGTTTTATAATATTTAATTATTAAAATTAATAAAAAAATAATTAATATATTTTTTAAAATATTAAAAAAATTTTGTATATAACAAGATAATTAATATTTTTTGGTTTGAACAAGTCTTTTCTATAAAGTATAAATTTATTTTTACTCCTAAAACCTTGGAGCAGGAGGTAGTTATCATCTATTATATATAGTTTTAGGTGTTTATTTTAAGCTATAAAAAATCTTTTTAAGTATGTAGACTTTATCTTTTTGACTTTCAACTAGGAAATCTTCAGATTAATGGACATAAATCTCATTCTGAGGTAAATCACTAAAAAAAAGAGACTTCATATCAAAATGAAATACTATCCAGCCATGTTGAGCTACAAGTGATAAAACTAATATGAATGTATCAAGTTTAGCCACGGGAGCAAAGATGTCCCCAGCTTATCGAGAATAACCTTTAACTACCATTCTTTCTTTATGCTTAAAAACAGAACTATTAGATTTTAATTTGGCTCTATAAACCCACTTAACACCATTGGTATTTTTGCCTTTTGATTTTGTAGTGAGCTCCCATGTTTGATTTTTCTCAATTATAGTAATCTCATTCCTCATAGCTGTCATTCTTCAAATTGTGAAGTTTCATCATAAGTAGATGATTTTGAACTTACAAAACTACATCCCTTATAAATTTCACACAAGGATCTCATCTTCAAGACTGGTGAATTATGTTCTAAATCATCAAGTTCTTCATTAGAAATTGAAGAACTTGGAATTTTAACTTATAAAATTTATGACTTCGCTATCCTTTGAGAAACTTTTGGATCATACTCAATTTGATTTGAGTCAAAATCTCAAAAAGAAGTTTCATCAAATTTGACATCCCTACAAACCATTATTTTTTTTTTTTGTTTGAATGTTATAAATTCTCTAACCTTTGAATTGAACAACATATCCAAGAAAAGTTATAACTTCAGTCTTTTCATCTAACTTAGTTCTTTTAGCATCTAGAATAAATGTATAACACAAAGACCTAATTAGTTCATTTTTTGATGTACAAGGAATAAAAATCGAACTATCTAGAAATTAAAATTATTGAAATTTAAAATTGAACTATATTAATCATATCAAAAATTTAAATCAAGTCGAATCGATTCAATTCCAAAAGTATCCAATAGTGAAAACATTGATCAACAAAGTTGATATTAGTGCCATATTTGGTTGACATATTGATGTTGGCATAGTGTACAACTATCGTTGTTATTGCCAATCAATTTCAAATACTTATTCATTTTATAACATAAGTATAAAAGATTAGAAGTACAAATCTTAAAATTACAAATAAAATAAAGTATATGTTTTTTTTAATAAAAAAAATAAAGTTCATGCTTAAAATGTTAAAAGTGTGAAATTTTAAAAAGTATATAAAAAATTATAGGGGGAGAGGAAGTGAGCGACAAAGGATACGAAAAGCGGAAAAGATGTGGGGAGAGAGAGACAGTGAGGCATGAAAGAGTCGCACTAGTTTTATCTTTTCACTAGTTTTATCTCACTGCAGGTCACCTCGGTTCCTCAGATTCGATCCTACACAGGTGGACTCAAATGAGGGACCAAACAAACTCTAATATGACTCTAAACAACTCCCAAAACCCCCCTAAAATATCATAAAACATGCATGAAAAAACAAGCAAAGGAAGACTGGGCAGGGGACTTTCGGCGGCAGATTCAGCGGCTGAAGGTCCCTACCGATCCGAAAGTCAGGCAATTTCGGGGGCAAGGTTCGACGGCCGAAAGTCCTCCACAGATCCGAAAGTCACAACCTTCGGGGGCAGGTTCGACCACTGAACCTGCCAGGGGAGGCAATTTTGGTCGCCTAAACTCACCCCCGAAGGTTGTGACATTCGGATCTGTGGAGGACTTTTGGCGGCAGGTTCGGCAACCGAAACTCTCCTCCAGAGCCGAAAGTCCCAACTTTCGGGAGCGAGTTTAGGCGACCAAAACTGCCTCCCCTGGCAGGTTCCGCGGCCGAACCTGCCCCTGAAGGTTGTGACTTTCGGATCTGTGGAGGACTTTTGGCCGCCGAACCTTGCCCTTGAAAGTGCCTGACTTTCGGATCGGTAGGGACCTTCGGCCGCCGAACCTGCCGCCGAAAGTCCCCTGCCCAGCTTTCCTTTGCTTGTTTTTCCATGCATATTTTATGATGTTTTAGGGGGGTTTTTGGAAAGTTGTTTAGAGTCATGTTAGAGTTTGTTTGATCCCTCATTTGAGTCCACATGTGTAGGATCGGACCTGAGGAACCGAGGTGACCTGCAGTGAGATAGCTGCTTCAGAGTCAGTCCAGTATTAGGCAGAGGTGAGTAGAACATAACTTCTTTTATTTTCAAAGCATTCAAACTTTTAAGTATGTTCATGCATCATGATATGTAATAGGTTGTTTGCATTAGAATTCACGAATATGACGCATTGCATAATTTGCTGTTGATGTGGATGGATATTGGATGACCCACTAGCCCTCGATATGATGTGATATGATATGATATGTAAGTTCAGGTCGAGGCCCATGCTACGCCCCTAGCACGATTGGTTATGTTATATTATGTTATGTTAAGAAAAAGTTCAAGACGAGGCCCATTCTACGCCCTTGGTACGGTTGGATATGTAGAGGGTTATTGGTGACAAGTCCATCTATGATGTGAATTATTTGTGATGTGATGCATTTCATGATGACATATGTTTAATGAATCGTTTTTACTGTTCTGCTCATTGGGCTTTAGTAGCTCACCCCTCTCCCCTAACCCCCCAGGTTTGCAGGATCAGAGATAGCTCAGGGAGTCAGCAAGGGTAATGGCTATGGCTATGTTATGTAATAGTCTAGTAGTGGACATGAAATGTAAAATTATGTAATGTAAAGTAATGTAATAAGGATTAGCATTGTGCTTGGCCCTAATGTTTATTTTAAATCCCTATTGTACATGATCTTTATGTAAATGTATTAATGATGAGATATGTTGAACCAGACTTAATATATGAGATGTTGATCCAACTGGAGCATTTGATGAGGGGTCTAGTAAGGGGTTTTATGTATACAGTTATGATGCATGCACAAGTCAAGCTTGGTATATGAAAAGTTTAAGTTTTTATGGAAATGTATGATCATGTATGGGATTTTATCAGGTGTACAGGATGTATAGTAGGCTTGCTACGGTCCCAGCGACCTTAAGTCGATCTGGATCCTAACGTCGGTAGCGGTCCGGTTTCTGGGTCATTACACTTGTGGCGTGTTCGGCACCTTGGGTGCCGAACATGCCACGCTGGAAGCCACGGGAGCAGTGTCACCTGCTCCCGTGGCATGGATCACCTTGTTCGACACTTATAGTGTCGAACAAGCTCAATGTAAGCACAGTTTGACACCCATGGTGTCGAACTTGCTTTTGTTCGACACCATGGGTGTCGAACCAGCGTGTTCGGCAGTATGACTGCCGAATACGCTGGGTTGACACGCAGGATCTGAAAATATTTTTGGATTCTGCATGATTTGAAAATTATTTTTTTAAATATGCATGATTTGAAAAATTGCTCAAGAATACTCATAGGGCTACAAAAATCATTATGGATAAATTCTAATTTTTCTTTGGCTCTCCAAGTCTGATTTATAGGAAAAGAGTCTCTATATGTGCATTTTCTCAAGTTGACAGTGTCATCCCCGGCTTGAGTCCGGCATCGGAATTCCTGTAGTTCGGTGGAATCTCGAGTGTCGGAACCCTCGAGAAGGGTAAGACATATGTTTTCATGTGTTTTAAGAGTTTTAAGTGTTTTAAAGTGTTAAAGGAAATGAGTGTTGCAAGAAAAGCAACAAGGGAGAAATGCAAAGGTTCGACCGCCGAAGGTCACTTTCGGCCACCGAACATTGCATGGTTTCGGATTCACGTTCGGCTGCCGAAGGTGGTCTGGCCAGCCACCTATAAAAGGGCCAAGGGTCGTTGGAAGGAGGATATTTCTCCTCCACTTGCAGCCAGAGGTGAGTTCCAGCCCCTCCCAAGTTGACTTTCATGTTTTACATGTTTTTCACCAAATCTTTCAAAGGTTTTAAGAGTTTTGGTGTGTTTTGAAGGTTTTGAGCAAACATAGTAAGTTTTGAAGCTTGGAGCTTTGGAAGAGGTTTTCTCCCTATCTCCACGTTAGGATCACTCATCCTCAAGTTCTGAAGGAGGTAAGGGTTGATCCTGAACTTCTTTGATGGTTTTTGAAGGTTTTATGGGAGTTGGATGGGTAGTATGCATGATTAGGTTTAGGTGAGGTTTTGGGAGATGTTTATGTTCAAGCATGTGAAGTGTTGTTTGATGTGTTTGTTTGAGGTTTTAGGAGCGTTTTAGACCTCTTTATGCATGTTTTATGGTATGTGCTAGTTGGGAGTAGTTGATATGCATGTTGGGTAACTTTTGGGGGAGTTCTGTATGAAACAGAGCAGGGTTCTGTCCACTGGACAAATCCAGGTTCGGCCGCCGAAGGAAGGTTCGGCCGCCGAACCCCTTGTGGAGGCAGTTTCGGCTGCCAAAGCTTGCCTCCGAACATTTGGACTTTCGTCTCTGGAGGCAAGGTTCGGCCGCCGAAAGTGCCGCCGAAAGTGCCCTGGCCAGCCTTCTTTTGCATGTTTTATGTGATTATTTTAGGATCTTTTAGAGGGCTTTTGGGGAGTTTCTTAGAGATGTTCTTGAGTTAGTTTGGTCCCTCATTTGAGTCCACCTGTGTAGGAACGGACCAGAGGAATCAGGGAAGTCAGCAGTGAGCACTGTTTCTGACCCTGCAGAGTTAGTTCAGAGTTTACCAGAGGTGAGTGGAACTTCTCTTTTCAGAACTAAACTGCTTTAGCATGTGGCATGCATCATGATGACTATAGTAGGTTGATTGCACTAGTTTCACGAATATGGTGCATTGCATTGCATAATACGATGTATATGAGATGGATGGACCAAGGCGACCCCAATAGCCCTAACTCTGTGTAAGACCTGGCCGGGCTAAGCAGCCTTCTGTAGGTAAGACCTGGCTAGGCCAGGCAGCAGATTATCGTAAGACCTGGCTGGGCCAGGCGAGCAGAGTTTGTAAGACCTGGCCGGGCCAGGCAAATTAAGGTTGTAAGACTTGGCTAGGCTAGGCATCCTCCCAGTGGGAATTTTGGTGGTCATGTCTATCCTTGAGATGAAATGTCTGTGATGTGATGCATTCCATGAGATCATGTTTTAATACCATGTTTTATAGTTCTACTCATTGGGCTTGTATAGCTCATCCCTCTCCCCTAATCCCAGTTGTGCAGGTTCAGAGTTCAGAGGGGGCCTCCCAGTGGGAATTTTGGTGGTCATGTCTATCCTTGAGATGAAATGTCTGTGATGTGAAGCATTCCATGAGATCATGTTTTAATACCATGTTTTATAGTTCTACTCATTGGGCTTGTATAGCTCATCCCTCTCCCCTAATCCCAGTTGTGCAGGTTCAGAGTTCAGAGGGGAGTTCAGCAGAGTATGGAAGAAGAAGAGTTATGTAATAGATAGTGTGGACATGTCATTGTAAAGAGATAGTGTACAGAGTAGAGACTTGTGCTTGACTTATAAGAGTTGTAATCCCTTTGTGTGTACACATGATCAGTATTTTATTTGCGGTGTATGTTTATGAGTTGTATGTGTTTATGAGAAAACCAGGCTTAACAATATGAGGAATATTCGCCTAGAGTGGGGATATAATAGCAGAGATACAGTGCATGCACAGGTTAAGCCCTGGAGGAAAGAAAAGTTTTCATGGTTTGACAGAAAATATATGATCATGTATGGGATTTCACAGGTACACAGACAGTATAGCAGACTTACTACGGGTCCCGGCGACCTTAAGTCGATCTGGATCCTAGTGCCGGTAGCAGTTCGGTTTCCGGGCTGTTACAGACAGGTACCACACACTTCACTACATAAGCTAACTTCAGGCATATCCCTTATCATTTCTTTAGAATGCAAAAATTGAAGAAATTTCATATTGTAGTGACCAAATCTCTTATGCCAAATCCAAGAGTCATCAGTTTAGCACTATAAGAGCATTCTAAAAATAAATCTCAAGGAAAGCTATTTCCAATCATATTAGCTTTAGCAATTTCAACATCATCAGGATTATAAATAGTGCACATCTTGCTTCTAAAGAGTAAATTATAGTTCTTATGAAGCATTTTGGCAGCGCTCAAGAGACTTTGTGTTAATGTAGGTATGTAAAATACATCTGAAAGAAGCTTTATACCTTTTGTGGTATGGAAAGATATAGAACTATTATAAGTTATAGAAAGTAAATATGTTAATATAGGAAGTAAATATTGATAGATGGGTCAGTTGCTTAATCCTAGGGATTGTATAATCATAGACTTGATTTTCCTTCCTATTTAGATACCCTCTCTCATGTATAAATAGATTGTAATCTCTATTGTGAAATACAACAAATATTATCCTTCTACATGGTATCAGAGCCTTTCTCGTAGAGATTTAATTTTTCTCTCCCGTCAAAGTTTTTTTAAGAAAAAAAAAAATTTTTTTGGAGACTTAGGGCTCTGTTTATTTGGGTTACCCATAACGGGTAATATTTGGATCTCACCATCGCTGGAATCGCTACATCGTTCCCTTGTCAGATCTGAGGTTTATTTGCCGTTCGGGTTTTGGGGGAGGTGTTTTTATCGGTACTGTTCATCGGAACTGTTCACGGGTACTGTTCATCGGAACTGTTCACGGGTACTGTTCACGAGTACTGTTCACGTGGTACTGTTCACGCCGGGTACTGTTTTCTGATTCTGTGTTTCTTTTGTTGCTGTCGTTTTGGGTTTGTTGTCATGGTTGAAGTGAAAACCGCCACCGTAACTGATGTGATTCCTATGATGACTAAAATCACGGAACACAAATTGAATGGATCTTCCAATCAAGGAATTTTGATATCTGCAGATGAGTATACACAATTCGTCCAATACCAGGCATCTCTAAAATCCTCTAATTCCTCCTCTATCACTGCACTTGCCGAGTCAGGTAACTCTACTACATGTCTTGTGTCTTCATCCTCAAAATGGGTTATTGATTCTGGTGCTACCGATCATATGTCAGGTAATTCTACCCTTTTGTCCAATCTTGAGTCTCGTACATCGCCTTCTTATGTTACTTTTGCTGATGGCACTAAATCTTCTGTCATTGGTTCTGGTCATGTCAACTTAACCCCTTCTCTTTCTGTATCCTCTGTGTTATGTCTCCCTAAGTTCGCATTTAATTTGCTTTCCGTTAGTAAACTCACTCGTGCATTGAATTGTTGTGTCTCATTTTTTCCTGATCACTGTGTTTTTCAGGATCTTTCGACGAAGCAGATTATTGGTAGAGAGAGTGAGTCAGAGGGTCTTTACGTCTTGGATCAGCAACTACCTCGATCTCCTCAATCTCTGGTATGCTCCACGCGTTTAACACCTTTTGATGTTCATTGTCGTTTGGGGCATCCTTCTCTCTCAGTTTTAAAGAAGTTATATCCACAGTTTCATTCTTTGTCTACTCTAGATTGTGAGTCTTGTCAATTTGCCAAACATCATCGTTTACCTACACTACCCTCAAGTCAATAAACGGGCTTCGTCCCCCTTTGAGTTAGTACATTCAGATGTTTGGGGTCCTTGTCCTGTTGTGTCTAAGTCTGGCTTTAAGTATTTTGTTACTTTTGTTGATGATTTCTCTCGTACTACTTGGTTATTTTTAATGAAGAGTCGTTCAGAATTATTTTCTATTTTTTATGCATTTTATGCTGAAATCCAAACCCAATTCAATACTTCCATCCGTATATTGCAAAGTGATAATGCTAAAGAGTATCTCTCTGGGGAATTTCAATCTTATTTGTTACAAAAAGGGATTCTTCATCAGTCATCTTGTGTTGCCACTCCTTCACAAAATGGAGTTGCTGAAAGAAAAAATCGACATCTTCTTGAAGTAGCCAGAGCTCTCTTATTCCAAATGAAGGTACCTAAATGTTTTTGGGCTGATGCTGTATCCACTGCTTGTTTTTTGATCAATCGCATGCCTTCCTCCATCCTTCATGGTGATATCCCTTATAACATTTTGTTTCCCACTAAATCTTTGTTTCCTATTGAGCCACGTATGTTTGGTTGTACATGTTTTGTTCGTGATGTTCGTCCACAGGTTACTAAATTGGATCCTAAATCACTCAAATGTGTCTTCCTTGGCTACTCTCGACGTCAGAAAGGGTATCGTTGTTTTTCTCCTGATCTGAATCGGTATCTTGTGTCTGCGGATGTAACATTCTTTGAGTCCACTCCATTTTTTCCGCCATCATCTGTTTATAACACCGAGGGGGAGGAAGATGACCTCTTGTTATACACTGTTCGCTCTTTATCTCCTCAGACTACTCCTACACCTTTCGCTCATGTGCCAGGTCGCCCTCCCATCTTTCATGTGTATTCCAGACGCTTAGAGGACTCTGACTCCGTTTCGCTACCTGCTTCTTCGTCGACAGATCCTGCTCCCACTGATCCTTCACTGTCTGATTTGGATTTGTCCATTGCTCTTCGCAAAGGTAAACGTACTTGCACTTATCCTATTTCATCTTGTGTCTCTTATGATCAATTATCCTCCTCTTCTCGTTGTTTTGTCACTGCTTTAGATTCTATTTCAATTCCCAAAACTGTTATTGAGGCTTTGTCCCATCCTGGTTGGCATGTTGCAATAGAAGAGGAAATGATGGCCCTTGACACTAATGGTACTTGGGAGTTAATGTCCTTGCCCCCAGGAAAGCGGGCTATTGGGTGCAAATGGGTGTTTGCAGTAAAAGTAAACCCTGATGGATCTATTGCTCGCCTCAAGGCCCGTTTAGTGGCCAAAGGTTATGCACAAACTTATGGAGTTGACTATTCTGATACATTCTCTCTAGTTGCCAAGCTCACATCTGTCCGATTGTTTATTTCCTTGGCGGCTACTCATGATTGGCCCTTGCATCAACTGGATATTAAAAATGCTTTTCTTCATGGTGATCTTCAGGAGGAGGTTTATATTGAGCAACCACCTGGTTTTGTTGCTCAGGGAGAGTCAGGTAAGGTTTGTAGACTTCGAAAATCCCTTTATGGCTTGAAATAGAGTCTTCGAGCATGGTTTGGCAGGTTTAGTGAGGTGGTCCAACAGTTTGGAATGAAGATGAGTAAGTGTGATCACTCAGTGTTTTATAGAAATTCTGATAGTGGAGTAATTCTGCTTGTAGTATATGTGGATGATATCGTTATTACAGGAAGTGACATTGCTGGCATCACATCCCTAAAAGAATTTCTTAAAACATAGTTTCATACAAAGGATTTGGGTTCCTTGAAATATTTCTTGGGAATTGAAGTTATGCGGTGTAAGAAAGGCATCTTCTTATCTCAAAGAAAATATGTTCTTGATTTGTTGGCAGAAACAGGAAAATTGGGTGCTAAGCCTTGTAGTACCCCAATGACCCCTAACCTTCAACTTACTACAGAAGACAGTGAGCCATTTGCAGATCCTGGAAGGTACAGAAGATTAGTTGGTAAGCTGAATTATTTGACTGTGACTCGTCCTGATATTGCATATTCAGTGAGTGTGGTAAGTCAGTTTATGTCCTCTCCTACTGTTGCCCAGTGGGATGCTCTGGGACAGATTATTTGTTACCTTAAAGGGGCCCCAGGGCGAGACCTATTCTATGGTAACCATGGGCACTCAAATATTAAATGCTTTTCTGATGCTGATTGGGCAGGCTCGAAAGTTGATAGGAGGTCAACTACTGGGTATTGTGTTTTTGTGGGAGGTAACTTGGTCTCATGGAAAAGTAAGAAGCAAAATGTGGTCTCCCGTTCTAGTGCTGAATCTGAATATCGAGTCATGGCACAAGCCGTTTATGAAATCTTGTGGATACGTCAACTGTTGGAAGAAGTTGGGTTTTTAAATTCGGTGCCTGCTAAGTTGTGGTGTGATAATCAAGCAGCTATCCACATTGCCTCCAATCCAGTATTTCACGAGAGGACCAAACACATCGAGATTGATTGTCATTTTGTTCGTGAAAAGGTTCAACAAAAGATAATATCAACAGAACATATTCGAACTGGAGAACAATTAGGAGATATTTTCACTAAAGCTCTAAATGGGACTCGAGTCGATTATATATGTAACAAGTTGGGCATGATTAACATTTATGATCCAACTTGAGGGGGTGTGTTATAAGTTATAGAAAGTAAATATGTTAATATAGGAAGTAAATATTGATAGATGGGTCAGTTGCTTAATCCTAGGGATTGTATAATCATAGACTTGATTTTCCTTCCTATTTAGATACCCTCTCTCATGTATAAATAGATTGTAATCTCTATTGTGAAATACAATAAATATTATCCTTCTACAAGAACCAATTCCTTAAATTTAAACTTTATCGCCATTAGCTAAATTGATTTCTTTCTTGAAAGATTTGTCCAAAGTGCTAAACAAATTTGCATCTTTGGCCATATAACTAGTAGCATCGCTGTTTAAGAACCAAGTGTCTGATGATAATGATGAAGAAAAATGTGAGAAGCCATAAAGAAGTGTTCTTCAACATCCCTTTTATCTTCTGCAAAATTTGCTTATTCTTTCTGCTTTTGATTTCGTTTTTGCCTACAATTCTTTTCAATGTGCCCAATTTTGTCACAATGGTTGCACTTGGCTTTCTTCCAACAATTTTTCTCCAAATGAGTTATCTTGTTATAAGTAGAGCACGGTGGATATTTTCCTTTCTTCTCACCTTCCTTACCATCAGCTTCCCTTTTGACATGATGATTCTGACCTGCACAACTTGTGGGAATCACCTCCTTTTGTTTTTGGTTGGCATAAAAGGCACTTTCAACAATATCCTTTTGTTTTATAGCTCTTCTTTACTCTAAAGCTTGAAAAGAATTGATAAGTTCAGAGATGATGAGTTGTGACAAGTCCTTAGAGTCTTCAAGAGAGGAAATTTTGGCTTTAAACCTTTCAGACAGACTCACAAGAACTTTCTCCATAATTCTACTGTCATTGAAGTCCTCTCCGAGTAATCGGATTTGGTTTATAACCTTCATAAGTCTATTAGTATACTCTTTGACAGCTTTAGATTCCTTCATTTTTAAAATCTCAAATTCTCTTCTCAAATTTAAGACTAGCATCTGCCTTATTCTATCACTTCCTTGAAATTCTTCTTTGATCTCATCCCAAGCTTCTTTGACAGTGTCACACGCCATGATTCTTGCACAAATGGATTCAGAAATAGTAGAGTGAATACAAGAGAGTGTAATACCCGGCTAGACTCCGGTATTGGAATTCCTACCGTCCGGTGGAATCTCGGATGTCGGAAGCCTCTAGTAGGGTAGAAATATGTTTTCATAAAATGTTTTAAAGTATTTCATGGTTTTAAGTATGAAAACTAAATGAGTTTTTGCATGAAAAGTCTTTGGAGGAAAACCCAGGTTCGGCCGCCGAAAGTCAAGTTCGGCCGCCGAACATGTATGCGTTTTGGAGGCACGTTAGGCCCCCGAAAGCATGAGTGAGGGCAGTCCAGGTTCGGCCGCCGAAAGACAAGTTCGGCCACCGAACATGGCACGCATGCGGAGGCACATTCGGCCCCCGAACGTGGCCTGGCCAGCCACTATAAAAGGGTCCCTTAGGTCCGCACGGGCGAGCTTTTTCTCCCCCGTTGTCGGCCAAGGTGAGTCTCCGCCACCCCTCCCTCGATCTTGAGTGTTTTCCTTGGATCTTCCATGATTTTCACGGGTTTTAACTTCTGTTTTGAAGATCTGTGAGTAAAAAGCAAGTTTTGGGTACTTGGAGGTTCAAGGAGCTCAATCTCTCCATCTCCAAGCTAGGATCGCCTTTCCTCTCGTTTCTTCAAGAGGTAAGCTCGGATCCACCCTTGTTATGTGTTTTAAACAAGCATTAAGTTGTTTTATGGGTAGAGATGCATGTTTAGGCTTGTTGATGAGTTTATGGGTTTTGATGTTTTGATGAACAATGTATGCTGATTTTTGTGTGTTTGAAGTGTTGTAGTTGGGGTATTTGCTAGTTTAAGACCCCTAGGTGATATGTATGGTATGTATGCATGTTTTAGAACTAGTTTATGCATGTTTGGTGAGTTTGGAGGCAAAAATGCACAAAGGAGCCAAGTTTCTGCCCTTCGGCAGAAACCAGGTTCGGCAGCCGAAGGCACTTTCGGCCGCCGAACATGGCTGGTGAGGCAGGCCTTTCGGCTGCCGAAGTTGCCCCCGAAAGGAGACTTTCGTCTCTGTCTGGCACTTTCGGCCGCCGAAGGTGCCGCCGAATCTGCCTGACTTTCGGCTCTGGAGGGACTTTCGGCCGCCGAACCTGCCGCCGAAAGTGCCCTGTCCAGCCATTTCTTGCATGTTTTTATATGATGATTTCATGATGTTTTAGGGGGTTTTTGGGAAGTATGTTAGAGTTATGTTTATGTATGTTTGGTCCCTCATTGGAGTCCATCCGTGTAGGTTCGGACCCGAGGAACCGAGAACCCCAGCAGTGAGCCAGCTGCTACAGAGTTTGTCAGAGCTAGCCAGAGGTGAGTGGAATAAACCTTAAGTTTTAAATTAAATGAATTATGAATTTTGAGCATGATCCATGCATCATGAATGCCATGAGATATAGTAGGTTGTTTGCATTAGTATTCACGAATATGTTGCATTGCATTTATGATGTTGATGTGGATTGGTTATTGGATGACCCTTTAGTCCTCATATGGCATGATGATGCTACGGCATGATACGGTATGGAAGTCCAGGTTGTACCCATTCTACGTCCTTGGCACGATGTAAGAGAAAGTCCAGGTTGTACCCATTCTACGTCCCTGGCACAGTTGGACTGTATGATATGTTATGTTAAGGGAAAGACCGGTTGTACCCATTCTACGTCCCGGCACAGTTGGACTATGTAGAGGACTATTGGTGACAATACCATCCGAGATGTGATTTGTTGTGATGTGTTGCATTCCACGAAAGCATGAAATTTTAATATATTATTTTCACTATTCTGCTCACTGGGCTTGTTAGCTCACCCCTCTCCCCTAACCCCAGATGTGCAGGTACAGGGTAGACCAGGAGGTTAGCCAGAGTTTGAAGTATGTTCATGTAATAGTTAGATTGTGGACATGACAATTGTACTAATGTAATGTAAGAGATTCAGTATGTTATGTAATGAGGTATATTGAGGTTATAGATGTGCTTGACCCTATGAGTATTGTAATCCCTTGTTGATGCATGATCTTGATGTCTATTGATGTTTATGTTTAAGCCAACTCATCTCATGTTGTATCGCCCGTTGGGGCATTGAGGAGATCCCACAGAGGGATCATGGTTATGATCATGACTATGTACATGTATGTTCAGGTTGAGTTGGACAATGAAAGAAAAGTTTAAAATTTTTATGCATGTTGTTGATCATGTATGGGATTATACAGGTTTACAGGTTATACGTCAGGCTTGCTACGGGTCCCGGCGGCCTTAAGTCGACCCGGATCCTAGCGCCGGTAGCGGTCCGATTTTCGGGTCGTTACAGAATGGTATCAGAGCCCTAGGTTCATAAGGATCGGACCTAGAGTGTCGGGCTCATAGATGTTCTAGAAGGTCAAGCATAATAGGAAGGTCATGTCCACTAGGATAGGATGTTGAGTCCTGTCTTGTATGATGATGTGAAATGCCATGATTTTGTGCATGTGCATTAATGATATGCTATGCTATGTGATGTATGTGATGAGGGTTCATGTGTGCCCACATGAACCATATGATGCTGATGTTTGCTTGTTATGAGCTGTTTTTTTTTCAGAGAATAGGATGAGAGGAACTCGTCGATCTGCGCGATTGACTGGAGTGCCACCTGAGGATGAGGGCACGAGCGCCCGTCCTCCCACATTGCCTAGGGCAATGTCTTGTAGAGCCAACAGAGATAGAGTGTCAAGGGACCCTAGAAGGTCTTTTGACGTTAGCAGAAGGGGGACAGATAGAGGAGGAAGTTCTTCAGGAGTGAGGGAGGTTATGGAAGAGGATCAAAGGAGGGATGGGAACCTGGATGTGAGCATGGAGGAAGAAGGGACAGGGGAGTCTCAGGGAGGCGTTCAGGCCTCGGGGTTTGGTTTTCCACCCCATTATCCGCCCTTCCCACAGGGTTCAGGGTATCCGATGGGAGGTACATCGGATTACTCCAACTTTAACCCCTACCCTACCTACATGCCTTATCCACCTTTCTATCCACCTTACACACAGTACCCAGCTTATCCACCCTCACCTTTCTATCCAAACCCGACAAACCCCACCTCGGGGAATGTTGTACCTCCACCTCCACCACCTACAGAACCAGCAGCCCCAGTTACTCAACCTCCTAGACCTAGCTCAGTCGATGGGAGCAAGGTAAAGATGACAGACTACCTCAAGCTGGATGCTCCCAAGTACAAGTCAGGGGATGACCCCTTTGAGTATCTGAGAGTGGTGAAGACAATAACTGATGAGCTAGGGGCAAGTGACAGCAGGGCCATTCAGATGGCGGGGTTCACTTTAAAGTGCAAGAAGGCACGGGAATGGTTCAAGTGTTATGTGGACCCGAGAATAGACGGTATGACATGGGAAGAATTTGCGAATGAGTTCGCTGGATGGGCCTTTCCAGACAGTTCTAGAGAACTGAAGATGATTGAGTTTGAGCAACTGAGGCAGTCAGAGCACATGGGTGTAGAGGAGTTCACAGATAAATTCTTGGAGCTATTGCCTTTTTCAGGGCAAGCTCTAGATTCAGATACTAAGAAAGCCAAGAAATATGTTATGAAGCTGCATTCCAGGTACTCCTCGTTGGTTCAGTCAGCTGAGAGAGAAAGTTTCCACACTGTGGTGGATATGGCTCGAAGAATGGAGGCAAGTGCTATAGTTGAGGGGTCAGTGAAGCAATCAGTGACCCAGTCTTCAGGGGTTAAGACCCCAGGCAGAGGAGGACCAGGTTTCTCTTCTCAGAGCTCAGGCAAGAAGAGGTGGGATAGTACCACCAGGAAGCCGAAGAAGAATAAGTTTTGGAACAAGTTGAAATCCGGTCTGGGATTTGGCGGTGGCTCGAGCTCAGGCTCAGATGGTACAGAATGCCAGAGATGTGGAAGACCGCATAGGGGAGTGTGTCGAGCTGGGACTAATGCATGTTTCAGATGTGGACAGGAGGGACACATAGCTCGGGAGTGTCCTAGAGCGCCTTTTATGGGCCAGCCCCAGCAGACAGCTTCTGGTAGTGTGGCACAGCCAGCAGTTCCAGCCACAACTCAGGGCAGTGGCAGAGGTAGAGGAAGAGGGGCAGCCTCTTCTTCTGGTTCCCGAGGTGAAGGTCCATCAGCTCCAGCCAGGATCTTCACCATGACGCAGTAGGAGGCTAACACATCCAACACCGTGGTGTCAGGTAACCTCGTCATTGGGTGTTCTGATGTGTATGCATTAATGGACCCGGGTGCATCTCATTCATTTATTGCTCCGAGAGCCGTTGAGAGGTTGGGTCTGATAGTCTCTGGGTTAGAGTGTCCCCTATGGGTCAGTGGGCCCAAGTGTGACCCGTCAGTGGCAGTGTCAGTCTGCTAGTACAGTCCAGTTTTTGTTGAGGGAAGATGCCTCTCTGCCGACCTTGTGGTTCTAGATTTGACAGACTTTGACGTCATTCTAGGGATGGATTGGCTATCTACCCATGGTGCTACCTTGGACTGCAGGGACAAGGTAGTCAAGTTCAGAGATCAGGACGGGTCAGAGGTCGTCTTCAGAGGAGACAAGAGGGGTACACCTAGAGGTCTGATATCAGCTCTTCAGGCTCGTAGGTTGCTTAGGAAGGGATGTCAGGGGTACTTAGCTCATGTGAGAGAGCTAGACAGTCAGGTCAGGGAGCCGGCCTCGGTGCCAGTTGTCAGAGAGTTTTAGGATGTCTTTCCTGATGAGCTTCCAGGTTTACCACCTGCTAGGGAGATAGAGTTCGAGATAGAGTTGGTACCTGGAGCTAGACCGATCTCTATCCCTCCCTACAGGATGGCCCCAGCCGAATTAAAGGAGTTGAAAGAGCAATTGCAAGAGCTGGTAGAAAAGGGTTTCATCCGACAGAGTACCTCACCTTGGGGTGCTCCGGTCTTGTTTGTGAGGAAGAAGGATGGATCCCTTAGACTTTGTATCGACTACAGGCAGTTGAACAAAGTCACTACCAAGAATAGGTACCCTCTGCCAAGGATCGATGATCTATTCGACCAGCTAGCCGGAGCGGGTTGTTTCTCCAAAATAGATCTAAGATCGGGGTACCATCAGCTAAGGATAAGGGATGAGGATGTGCCGAAGACAGCCTTCAGGACCAGATATGGGCATTTTGAGTTCCTTGTAATGCCGTTCGGGTTAACCAACGCCCCTGCAGCATTCATGGACCTCATGAACAGAGTGTTTAGCCAATACCTGGATCACTTTGTTATTGTCTTCATAGATGATATCTTAGTGTATTCCAGGAATGCAGAGGCGCATGCCCATCATCTGCGGTTGGTCTTGCAGACCTTGAGGGAACATGGCTTGTATGCCAAGTTCTCTAAATGTGAGTTCTGGCTGAGGAGCATTTCGTTCTTGGGGCATGTAGTGTCAGAGAATGGGATTGAGGTGGACCCCAAGAAGACGGAAACTGTGACTAACTGGCCTAGACCCACTTCAGTGACAGAGATTAGAAGTTTCTTGGGTTTAGCAGGTTACTACAGGAGGTTCGTTCAGAACTTCTCAAAGATAGCAGCTCCTCTGACCAGACTAACCAGGAAGAATCAGAAGTTTGTGTGGACCGACCAGTGCGAAGAGAGTTTTGAAGAGCTTAAGAAGAGGTTGACTTCAGCACCAGTTTTAGCTCTGCCATCTAGTGATGAGGACTTTACAGTCTTTTGTGATGCGTCCCGTGTGGGACTGGGTTGTGTACTGATGCAGAATGAGAAGGTGATTGCTTATGCTTCTAGGCAGCTGAAGAAGCATGAGTTGAATTACCCCACACATGACCTTGAGATGGCAACAGTAATCTTTGCACTCAAGATGTGGAGGCATTACCTCTATGGGGTGAAATGTGAGATCTTCACAGATCATAAAAGCCTGCAGTACATCTTGAGTCAGAGGGATCTGAATCTGAGGCAGAGGAGATGGGTAGAGCTGCTGAGTGACTATGATTGCAAGATTCAGTATCATCCGGGTAAGGCGAATGTCGTGGCAGACGCCCTAAGCCGGAAGTCACTAGGCAGTTTATCCCACATATCGGCAGAGAGGAGGCCAGTGGTGAAGGAGCTCTACAAGCTTATTGAGGAAGGTCTACAGATGGAGTTGTCTGGTACAGGTGCCTTGGTGGCCCAGATGAGAGTGGCACCCGTGTTTCTGGAGCAGGTGGCTCAGAAACAGCATGAGGACCCGGAGTTAGTAAAGATTGCCAGGACTGTTCAGTCAGGCAATAACAGTGAGTTCAGATTCGACAGTAAGGGGATCCTCCGCTATGGGAGCAGACTATGTGTACCAGATGACATAGGGCTAAAAGGAGACATTATGAGAGAGGCTCATAATGCGAGATACAGCATTCACCCCGGAGCCACCGAGATGTATCAAGATCTAAAGAAGGTTTATTGGTGGCCAGCTATGAAGAAAGAAGTGGCACAGTTCGTGTCAGCCTGCGAAGTGTGTCAGAGGGTGAAGCTGGAACATCAGAAGCCGGCTGGAATGCTTAACCCGCTACCTATTCCAGAATGGAAATGGGAAAATATAGCTATGGACTTTGTAGTGGGGTTACCGGCGGCGTCCAACAGAGTGGACTCCATATGGGTGATTGTGGACAGACTCACCAAATCTGCTCACTTCATCCCTGTCAGGAGTGGCTACTCTGTGGACAAGTTGGCGCAGGTGTATGTGGATGAGATCGTCAGGCTGCATGGGGTTCCTGTTTCGATAGTGTCAGATAGAGGGCCCCAGTTCACCTCCAGGTTTTGGCGGAGTCTGCAGAATGCCATGGGTACTAGGCTGGATTTCAGTACTGCCTTCCACCCCCAGATTGACGGACAGTCAGAAAGGACCATCCAGACTATCGAGGATATGCTCAGAATGTGTGTGCTGGACTTTGGCGGTTCTTGGAGGCAGCATCTACCTTTGGTGGAGTTTGCCTACAACAACAGCCATCATGCTAGCATTGGGATGGCTCCATATGAAGCTTTGTACGGAAGGAAGTGCAGATCACCTGTTTGCTGGGAGGAAGTTGGAGAAAAGGCCTTGGCAGGGCCTGAGTTAGTAGAGATCACCAGCAGGGTGGTACCCATAATCAGAGAGAGAATCAAGACTGCTGCTAGCAGACAAAAGAGTTATGCAGACGTCCGCAGAAGACAGTTAGAGTTTCAGGAGGGGGATCTGGTATTGCTCAAGGTGTCTCCAATGAAGGGAGTGGTTCGCTTCGGGAAGAAAGGTAAACTAGCCCCACGATACATCGGACCCTTTGAAATCTTGCAAAAGATTGGGAATGTGTCGTACAAGCTGGATTTACCTGCTTCAATGGAAAGAATCCATATGGTTTTCCATGTTTCAATGTTGAGGAAGTTTGTGTCAGATCCGAGCAAGGTTCTTAGTGAGCCTGATGTGGAGGTCCAAGAGGATCTCACCTATGTTGAACAGCCAGTACGGATCATTGACACCCAGATCAGAAAGTTAAGGAACAAAGAAATCCCGATGGTGAAAGTCCTTTGGAACCACCACAATCTGGAAGAATGCACTTGGGAGACACGGGAGTCTATGCTCCAGCAGTACCCTCATCTCTTTTAAGGTTAGATCTTTATGTGTTTATGTATGTATGTTTTGTGGTTTGCCATGCTATATGTACTAGTTGAGGAACATTCGGGGATGAATGTTCTTAAGGGGGGGAGAATGTAATACCCGGCTAGACTCCGGTATTGGAATTCCTACCGTCCGGTGGAATCTCGGATGTCGGAAGCCTCTAGTAGGGTAGAAATATGTTTTCATAAAATGTTTTAAAGTATTTCATGGTTTTAAGTATGAAAACTAAATGAGTTTTTGCATGAAAAGTCTTTGGAGGAAAACCCAGGTTCGGCCGCCGAAAGTCAAGTTCGGCCGCCGAACATGTATGCGTTTTGGAGGCACGTTAGGCCCCCGAAAGCATGAGTGAGGGCAGTCCAGGTTCGGCCGCCGAAAGACAAGTTCGGCCACCGAACATGGCATGCATGCGGATGCACATTCGGCCCCCGAACGTGGCCTGGCCAGCCACTATAAAAGGGTCCCTTAGGTCCGCACGGGCGAGCTTTTTCTCCCCCGTTGTCGGCCAAGGTGAGTCTCCGCCACCCCTCCCTCGATCTTGAGTGTTTTCCTTGGATCTTCCATGATTTTCACGGGTTTTAACTTCTGTTTTGAAGATCTGTGAGTAAAAAGCAAGTTTTGGGTACTTGGAGGTTCAAGGAGCTCAATCTCTCCATCTCCAAGCTAGGATCGCCTTTCCTCTCGTTTCTTCAAGAGGTAAGCTCGGATCCACCCTTGTTATGTGTTTTAAACAAGCATTAAGTTGTTTTATGGGTAGAGATGCATGTTTAGGCTTGTTGATGAGTTTATGGGTTTTAATGTTTTGATGAACAATGTATGCTGATTTTTGTGTGTTTGAAGTGTTGTAGTTGGGGTATTTGCTAGTTTGAGACCCCTAGGTGATATGTATGGTATGTATGCATGTTTTAGAACTAGTTTATGCATGTTTGGTGAGTTTGGAGGCAAAAATGCACAAAGGAGCCAAGTTTCTGCCCTTCGGCAGAAACCAGGTTCGGCAGCCGAACATGGCTGGTGAGGCAGGCCTTTCGGCTGCCGAAGTTGCCCCCGAAAGGAGACTTTCGTCTCTGTCTGGCACTTTCGGCCGCCGAAGGTGCCGCTGAACCTGCCTGACTTTCGGCTCTGGAGGGACTTTCGGCCGCCGAACCTGCCGCCGAAAGTGCCCTGTCCAGCCATTTCTTGCATGTTTTTATGTGATGATTTCATGATGTTTTAGGGGGTTTTTGGGGAGTATGTTAGAGTTATGTTTATGTATGTTTGGTCCCTCATTGGAGTCCATCCGTGTAGGTTCGGACCCGAGGAACCGAAGACCCCAGCAGTGAGCCAGCTGCTACAGAGTTTGTCAGAGCTAGCCAGAGGTGAGTGGAATAAACCTTAAGTTTTAAATTAAATGAATTATGAATTTTGAGCATGATCCATGCATCATGAATGCCATGAGATATAGTAGGTTGTTTGCATTAGTATTCACGAATATGTTGCATTGCATTTATGATGTTGATGTGGATTGGTTATTGGATGACCCTTTAGTCCTCATATGGCATGATGATGCTACGGCATGATACGGTATGGAAGTCCAGGTTGTACCCATTCTACGTCCCTGGCACGATGTAAGAGAAAGTCCAGGTTGTACCCATTCTACGTCCCTGGCACAGTTGGACTGTATGATATGTTATGTTAAGGGAAAGACCGGTTGTACCCATTCTACGTCCCGGCACAGTTGGACTATGTAGAGGACTATTGGTGACAATACCATCCGAGATGTGATTTGTTGTGATGTGTTGCATTCCACGAAAGCATGAAATTTTAATATATTGTTTTCACTATTCTGCTCACTGGGCTTGTTAGCTCACCCCTCTCCCCTAACCCCAGATGTGCAGGTACAGGGTAGACCAGGAGGTTAGCCAGAGTTTGAAGTATGTTCATGTAATAGTTAGATTGTGGACATGACAATTGTACTAATGTAATGTAAGAGATTCAGTATGTTATGTAATGAGGTATATTGAGGTTATAGATGTGCTTGACCCTATGAGTATTGTAATCCCTTGTTGATGCATGATCTTGATGTCTATTGATGTTTATATTTAAGCCAACTCATCTCATATTGTATCGCCCGTTAGGGCATTGAGGAGATCCCACAGAGGGATCATGGTTATGATCATGACTATGTACATGTATGTTCAGGTTGAGTTGGATGATGAAAGAAAAGTTTAAAATTTTTATGCATGTTGTTGATCATGTATGGGATTATACAGGTTTACAGGTTATACGTCAGGCTTGCTACGGGTCCCGGCGGCCTTAAGTCGACCCGGATCCTAGCGCTGGTAGCGGTCCGATTTTCGGGTCGTTACAGAGAGAGCTTTGTATTTCTTCGCTTGTTCGTCACTATAATTCTTCATTTGAGCAACTATTGAGTTGTCGCGCAATGGAAGAGGATCCCTACTAGTCTCTATAATTTCTAAAAGATCGAATGTTCTGAGATAAACTTTCATTTTTACAGCCCAAACTGGGTAATTTTTATCTAAAAATGCAGATGGCAATTGAGTCGAAAAACTATTAGAAGCCATTGAAGAAATTTGAATGTGTTTAAGGTCTTTTGGTGAGATTTCCTTACTTATTTTCTCTCATTCACAGTCACTTACAGAGCAAAAGCTTTTATACTAATTGTAAAAGGCAATAGCAGAGCAAACTTAAAAGGATAGGTAAAAAATATATAGTTTATGAATGAACTTCTGACTCTATTAATTCATTTCATTGAAAGATTTAGCTTTTATAAAAGCTAATGAGGATAAAGTAATTAAAGATTCCATATAAAATGAGAAGCAATTAAATAACTATGACTAAATATATCACCTAAGTAACATATTACTAAAAGATAAATGTGACATGATATATAACCCAAGTATGAAAGTTCAAAGTATTAAGAATGACCAAATTAATTTCCAATATACATCTCACATAGTCTAACAATTTTCTCCCAAGTTTGATATAGTTGGAGCACTCTCAATAGCTTGTAAAAAAATTTATAAAATATATGTCATTGATTGCTAATGAAATCCCCTCCTAGTGGCCATGGGTGAGATTAGTGAGAAGATGATTCGATTAAAAGAATTGGATCGTCGTCTTAATTACACATATGTTTCATTACTATTTGTTTGGGTTTAATTTTGAGTTGAAGCTTTTTTGTAGTAAAATTTTATTTTATAGGCTGATTTTGTAACTATTTCATTACAGTGAAATATATATTTCTGATAAAAAAAATCGTCATGCTATTTTATTTATTTTAATTGCCATAACTAGGGGTGAGCAAATTAAAAAAAAAAATCAAATCTAACTAAATTTATCAAACGAATAAAAACTAAAAATCAAATTGAATTGATTTTAGATATAATATTAAATTGAATATGCTTATTCGACAACAAACCCTAAATTTGAACATATTTTTCATGAAATTTCAATTTTTACTTTTTTAATGTAACATGATTTTAAAAAATTTAATAAAAGGAGAGTAAGGGTTGACCGGATATGTATTCTATATATATAATCATAAAACAATGTAATTTTTCATTTTAGTTAGTTCATTTTTTGATTTACGAGGAATAACATGTGAATCAATTAAAAAATTAAAATTAATGAAATTTAAAATTGAACTATATTGATCATATAAAAAATTTAAATCTAAGTCGAATTGATTCAATTCCAAACGTATCCAATAATAAAAACATTGATTGACAAAGTTGATATTAGTGCCATATTTGGCTGACATATTGATGTTGGCATAGTGTACAACTATCGTTGTTATGCCAATCAATTTCAAATACTTAATTTATTTTATAACATAAGTATATAAGTATAAAAGGTTAGAAGTACAAATCTTAAAATTACAAATAAAATAAAATATATGTTTCTTTTAATAAAAAAATAAAGTTCATACTTAAAATGTTAAAAGTGTAAAAATTTAAAAAGTATATGAAAAATTATAGGGGGAGAGGGAGTGAGCGACAAAGGATACGAAAGGTGAAAAAGACGTGGGGAGAGAGAGAAAGTGAGGTATGAAAGAGTCGCATTAGTTTTATCTCTTTCTCTCATATCTCTCCTTTAGATCTCTTTATATTTGCTTCTCTTTTTCATTAGAATATTATGTCTTTTTTATCTTTTAATTTTTTTACTTTAATTAGTGATAAAAAATAATAATAATTATGGAAGAAAGAAAAGAGAAGAATTTAATATAAAAATAAGAGAGAAATTAAGAAAAAATATATGTATTAGATGCAAATAAAAATATAGGTACGAGAGGAAAGGAGGCACGTTAAAAAAGAAAAAAATATATAATTTTTTATTTATTATAAATAATTTTATAGGAAAATTTTTTAAATAAATTCTTATAAAAAGTTAAAAGAGAATTATAATAAAAAAAATTAATCAAATTAATTTTTTTAAAAATTTTAATTCCAAACATCTCTTCATATTTCCTTCACTATTTCTTTGGCTCTTTCTCTCTCCTCCTCCTGTTACATCTTTTTTTTATAATTTTTGTATCTCTTTTTTGTCCCTGCTTTTTTTTTTTTAATTTATAATAAAATTTTTAAAATTTAACAAATTTATAATTCAGTTACTGCTGTTTTGATGAGATATAATTTAGTGTAAAATTTTATTCAATTAACAAATAATTCTTCAGTCAAGATTTTAATATATTATAATACTTTAATTTTTCAGATTTCACTTTGTATAATCCCTTTAATTTAATAAGTTATAACAATTTAATTTTTATATTTTTAATATTCATATTAATTTAGTTTCATTAAGTTAATTTTTATTAATTTACAGTTGATTAATAATAAATTTAATAAAATAATTATTTTATTAATAAAATAAAAATTTATATATCAAATTATTCATTATTAAAAAATATGAATTAAATTATAAATTTTAAAAACAATATTATAATTTTAGCAATTTTGAATTTAAATTTATTCATAATTCAAAAACTTATTTGTATCTTTTCAACCTCAAGTACAAAAGTGTGAAAGCACGGTACTATGTGTACTTTTTTTTTTTAAACATTTACTGTTAGGTATATTATCAAATTAAATTACACAATAAAATATTTTCTTGGATTTTAAAATTATTCCAACATTTTCCATTAAATATATTACAAATCATTTAAAAAATACCTTAATTGATAATAAATTATGTTATAATAATTTTATATACAGATTATTTTATTAATACTAACTAAATATTTTTAAATTAAAATATTTTCTTTGTGCATACGTAATGTTTTTAAAATGAAAAAAAAAAAGATATAATTTAATAAATATATAGCATATAATATTTAAGCTCTGGCACTTTTAAGTATTTTTTAATATTTCAAGGAAAAAAAATGAAAACTTTTCTCTGCTTGTAGAAATATCAGAGCCAGGTTTCGATCCTGGGACCTGTGGGTTATGGGCCCACCACGCTTCCGCTGCGCCACTCTGATTTAGTAATATTGCACTTTTTATTCTTTTTAAAAAACTGTTATTTTAATTATGACGACGGAAACAGAAGATGGCTTTTGGCACCTCGAAAGGTTAATGTCCTGACGGCGATCATGACATCCATAATTCACCTAACAAAAAAAGAGAATTATTATTTAGTATATGGTATATTGAGAATCTCATTGATTAATTTTTTTAATTTTAAAAATTATATTAAAATATTAAAAAATTTATTAATTAATAAATTTTTGAATATTTTAATAAAATTTTTAAATTAATAAATTTTATAAAACTTCCTATATTAAATAATTATTTTTTCAAAAGAAAAACAAAACCATCCCTCACATAGAGTTACTTTTATATATATATATATATTTGATTAATAAATAAATTAAAAAAAAATCATATCTGATATTTAATTATATTAAATTGATCAGATATATACATTAAATATATATTTATAAAATTTCGAGTTTATAAATATTTAATTAATAAATAAATAAAAATTAAAATAGATTTCATATTTAATCATGAAATGTATATTTATGTCAGTTTCAAAAATGTATAATCATTTGTGACAAATTTACTAATCTCTCAAAAATATCTCAACTATGCTTTAGATTCAAACTTCATATGATCAGTTTTATTGTTGAAGTTGATTAACATTTTATAAATGTGAATTGGAATCAAATCATTTGGCAAAAGGTTAATTTCAACCTTTTTCCATTAAATTTTAATTTCTAAAACAAATCAACGTCTACAATTAATTTAATAATTTTATATCAAATGTGTAAAAAAAATCAAATGCAAACCATACCTTTTTTCATTCAAAAAATAAACTTTTAAAAGCACAAACAACTTACATCAGTTTGATATTAAATAATTAAATAATTATTATTAATCATTTAGTATAAAAGTTTAATTTAATAATACATTAAGAAATGTTAATTAATTAGATGAAAAGTAAAAAAATAATTAAATTAAACCTTTTAATGAATAGTGGCGTGAAAATTAAATATTTAACTTATCACAATCTGAAAAGCCATAAATATAGGGTAATTATGAAAAAGAAGCAATTGACATCATTCCATTTTTCACTTTTTATTTTAAAATATTTTATTTTTTAAATTTTTGGCCTTTGCGTGTGAGTAATCATGTTACATTACAGCTCATAATTAGTTATACAGCACAACGGCTTTATCACTTCCCACGATAAACCACATGCCGCTTTAGTTGAGTCGGCAATCTCATGTTGACCCCACATTTCACATTAAAATTTAAAAATCCCTGCAATTCCAAATGAACGAATAGGGAAACATATTATTAATTTATGAGTTTCTTTTTTTAATTTTCAAGGTAAATACCAGCTGTTTTTTATACCTATAATTCATTTTCACCGTTTAATGAAATTTTCATTAATTTATTTTTTTAAAAATAAAAATTAAAATAAATTTTACAAATTTTTTTAAATATATTTATCACTAAACTAGTCTGTGTGAGTGTAACTAATTTTTATTAATTTGTTAATTCATATCTTATAAAACATGCACATTTTCTTCTTTTACTTGCTACTGCAATTTATAGTGGTAATACCTTCTCCATAATTAGAATATCAGTGTTAAAATTAAATTTTAAATTAAAATTAAATAATAATAAAAAATTATTTTATTAAAAAATATTTTTCATATCACAAAGTAAATATAAAAAGTTTAAAATTTATTAAAATTAAAGTTAAGCAGAATAATTTAAGTTTACTAAATTATATTTGCATTTTTAAATAAATTTCTGTATACTTTCACAAAACAATGGCATGGAAAGCCCAGGGCTTAGCTCACGCAACATGAAAAATCCAAGGTTAACAAGTTACATACGGTTAAAACAGAGTACTTTCTTGGCAAGCAAGATTCAAGAAGCGTGTTACGAAACGGCAAAAACAAACAGAGTTAATAAAGTTAACAGTCGTTAGCGTTAAGCCGTTACTATCTCCTCTCTTCGCCATTCTCTCCGTAAATCCCCTAAACCCCACAGTCTACGTCACCATCCACACACTCACACACACACACACACACACTATATACCTGAAAATCCAACGCCACCCCACCACCCCCCATTTATATCCCCCGCTCTCCTCCTCCTCCTCCCCTATAATGCGCGATGGTGTGCACTACGCGCCGCTCATCCCCTCTCCCTCTCCCTCTCGGCCGCCAGCCCCCGTGAACAACCTCTCTCCATCCTCCAACCAAAACATGCTCCTCTCTGTCTTTTTGGCTCTTTTTCTCCCTTGCGTCGGAATGAGCGCTGTTTTTCTTGTTTATATTTGTCTCCTGTGGTACGCTGCTGAAAATAATCAAACAGAAATTTCGCCGCCAGTAAAGCAGCCGACGGAGAAGGGATTATCTCCGTCTGAGCTTGATAAGTTGCCGAAAATAACTGGAAAGGAGTTGGTTATGGGGACGGAGTGTGCGGTTTGTCTTGATGAGATTGAGATCGAGCAACCGGCGAGGCTGGTTCCTGGTTGCAATCATGGTTTCCATTTACAATGTGCAGATACTTGGCTTTCGAAGCATTCTGTGTGTCCTGTTTGCAGGGGCAAGCTTGATTCCCAGTTTTTCATCGCTTCTAATGAGAATCCTTGCTGAATTCCGATCATGACGAAGGAGAAGAAGAAGAAGATGATGATGATGATGATGGATTCTGTTTAGCATTCTATTAGGGTATTGTAAGATAACATAGATCAGAATTCTTGTTCATGTCGCTTAATTAATTATTATATTTGTTTGTGTTCTGTGATTAACAGTAACAGAGATGATCTTATGGATGATTAGAGACCAATAAACACCATTAATCTCTGAAAGAGGCAAAGAAGAGCAGCTTCACATATACTCCATTGAAGATCTTGAAAATGGGGATTGTCAAGGAAATTCAAGATGTAGGGCATCACTAATTGCATTAAGTTTAAGAATAATTCATGGGATAATTATGTAAATAATAAAACTGAAAATTAAAATAAAGAAACAAAAACTTTTTTGACCATTTGATGCACAGTGTCAGTGGGTGCATGAAGATTACTGGTGGAAGGCAGGCGGTGCATAGATTATTGAGAAGCAAAGGCCGGTGGTGTATGGAAGAGCCACTTTTCTTTCAGATTCTGCCCACAGATTTCGAGCTAAGTATTAAAAAAACCTGAGAAGTCGTTCGGCACCCACCTGACTAAAAACCCCCCTCCTCCAAGTAGCACACCACATAAAACAAACTCAACACCACCACTCCCACCCCACCTCCTGGAACCCAAAGCCTTCTACAGATGTCAATTGAAATTTCTGCATGCTTAGCTTTCAGCTCAGAACAGATTGCCATGGAAAATTAAGTTGGGAAGTCTCCATTTCAAGTAAATTGATTTAGCAGTTGATGTGAATACACAACCTACTACTACTACTCTTAACTCGCCTGCTTCTTCTACCAACATCTATTGAAAATTCAGTTTTTGTTTTAGCTGCCTTCATTTTTTGGTAACTATTCTCTCATTCCCAGCTGCATCAATCAAAGCCATTTCTGGCAATTTCTTCGGATTACTTGCACCAGCATTTTAATATAGAAATAAAATTCTGTAACACCATAAACATTGAAAACATCCCATAACATATTTGAACCATTCAAAATTTTAACTCCATAATTTTAGTATAATATAATGTCATTAATAATGAACAATTTAATAATAATCATTACACAACATACAAATTTCAAAACTAAAATTCATCCCTATATGTTAATTGAGACTGAAATGTTATTTTAATTTTATTTTTAAATTTTTAGTGCTTTGTAAATATATATTTCTCTTAAAAATTTTCCCAGCAACAGTTTTAATTAATTGGAATTTGTTTGTCTTTGTTATCTCAGTTGGTAAGTATATTTCTATTGAATAGAGTTCAAATTGGAAGCAAGTATATTTCAAGCTTACTTAAATTGGCTTGTTGGTCATGCACGTATAAAGCTACTTATATTAGTTTTCTTAGTCTCTAGTGGTGGGAAGCTCTGCTGGTAACATCACTGATAGATACTAATGATATTTTGCTTTTGAATCCCTGAATCTTACTGACACTTACTTTATGACATATTTGAAAGATGAGAAATAATTGTATTTTATCGAATTGTTTCTAACTCTATTTTAGAGTTGTATTAATTAGTTTTTATTTTTTACTAAGTACAACTTAGTGATATTTTCATTATTCTTTCTCTTTCTCGACATTCCCAATATACTTTTTGTGCTTGATGTCCTCTCCTTTAGAGTCTTATTAGCTCAATTGTAATGTTGTTTGAAAAAATTAATTCTATTGATGGTTATTATTGTAATTGCTAATGATAATGCAGGACTTATTGGACATATGGTATCACTAAACAGATGTGATGCTTGTCAACCACTGTACGAGAGGCACATGTTAGAAGGAGTCAAGTTGGAATGTACGGTAGAATTACAATTTTTTTGTCTAAAAGTCAAATGTATTAAAGTCCCAGAGGAAACATATATAACTTGGATTATTGGGTTACAAAGGAAATCATCATTCCAATTGACTTTAGAAGCTAACCTACGAGCTCTTATATTACAGTTTCGTTTAACAAATTGAAACTAGCAAATAACAAAGCATGCGGCTAAAGGTTTAATATCTTCAACAATAACTAAACTATTTAGATTTTATAAAAAACATAGACTTCTCTATAGGTCAAAACTTCAAGAATTAAATGGTCAAGCATACCTATACGTTTACTCTGTCAACCAACAAGAATACAGTCATGATTTCTACCCAGTACAGCTATAATTCCATCCCCTCTCTTATTATTCGTGGTTGCATTAAAATTAATTTTAATTAAATTCCTCATAGGAGGGCACCAAATAGGTGGACCGGAAGGTACATATTTTGAGTTCATAAAAAAACTGTCCTCTTGAGCTTTAAGAAAGTCATGCAAGTGATGTTTGGCAAAGAGAAATTGTAACGACCCGGAAACCGGACCGCTACCGGCGCTAGGATTCAGGTCGACTTAAGGTCGCCGGAACCCGTAGTAAGCCTGCTAAACTCTCTGAGTACCTGTAAAATCCCATACATTTTCTGTAAAAATTAAAACCTTGCTCTGTACCAAGGCTCAACCTGTGCATGCACTATCTCTGTGCACAGACTCCTTACTAGAGCCCTCATCAAATGCTCTAGCTGGGTCCACACTATATAAGTTAGCCTGGTTTTTCCATTCTCATTCAATAAAACATTTACATAAACAGACCATGTATACAAAAAGGAATTTTTTACAATATTACATGTCCACACTAGGCTATTACACAACTCTTTACTCTTTCTGTACTCTGCTGAACTCCCCCTGACCTCTGAATCTGCAAGACTGGGGTTAAGGGAGTAGGGTGAGCTCTATAGCCCAGTGAGTAGAACAGTAAAAACATGTTATTAAACATGCTCACATGGAATGCATCATATCACAGACAATTCACATCAAGGATGAACATGTCACCATTAGTCCCGACATCCTGTACTCGTGCCAGGGCGTAGAATGGGCACCTGGTCTTCCTGTCTTACCTCATAACTCGTGCCAGGGCGTAGAATGGGCACCTGGTCTTTCTCATATACCGTGCCAGGGCGTAGAATGGGCACCTGGTCTTTTTCATATACCGTGCCAGGGCGTAGAATGGGCACCTGGTCTTTCTCAGGGACTAATGGATCATCCACTATCATCCACATCAACAACATAGAATGCAATGCAACATATTCGTGAATTCTAATGCAATCAACCTATTGCATAATCATGGTGCATGAAACATGCTAAAAGCATTTAATTTCTCATATTAAAAGATTCAATTTAGTTCCACTCACCTCCGGCTGACTCTGAACTGACTCTGAAGCAGTGCTCACTGCTGATCTCTTCGGTTCCTCTAGTCCGTTCCTACACAGTTGGACTCGAATGAGGGACCAAACTAGCTCAAGAACATCCCTAAAAAACTCTCCAAAACCCCCCTAAAACATCCTAAAATAATCACATAAAACATGCAAAAGAAGGCTGAACAGGACACTTGCGGCGGCAGGTTCGGCGGCCGAAAGTCCTCTCCAGAGCCGAAACTCAGCTACTTTAGGCGGCACCTTCGGCAGCTGAAAGTCCTTCCAGCGATGAAACTCATGCATGTTCGGTGGCACTTTCGGCGGCCGAACCTCCCTCCAGAGCCGAAAGTCCAAACTTTTAGGGGCAAGCTCAGGCAGCCGAAACCACCTCCTTAGCATGTTCGGCGGCCGAACCTTCCTTCGGCGGCCGAAACTGGGTTCTCCAGTAAGGCAGAACCTTGCTCTGCTTCATGCAAAACTCTCCCAACTTCACTCAAACATGCAACCAACAACTCACCAACAAGCATATACCCAAATAGATGCACAAAGGGGTCCAAAACTAACTTAAAACCCCAACAAACATCACAACACATCACATAAACATATTATACACCAAAAACTCACATAACCCTACTCATGCATCTCTACCCATAAAACTCCATAAAACCTTCATAAAACATCAAAGAAGCTAAGGATCTACACTTCCCTCTTGAAGATCGAGAGGATAGGTGATCCTAACGTGGAGATATGGAGAAACAAGCTCTCAAAGTCTCCAAACTTCAAAACTTTGGTTTTTAGCTCATAAGCTTCAAAACAACATAAAAACTTCTCAAAACTTTGAAAGATTTGAAGGAAACATGAAAATCACCCAAGGAAGATCATGGTCTCACCTCTGTCTGTGGAAATGGAAGAAAATCTTATCCATTCACCGACCTATGGCCTTTTATAGGTGGCTGGCCAGACCACCTTCAGCGGCCAAACGTGATCCCGAATGCCATGCATGTTCGGCGGCCGAAAATCACCTTCGGCAGCCGAACCTGACTTTTCTCCCTTGGTGCTTTTCTTTCAAAAACACATTTTCTTTTACACTTAAAACCTTAAAACATCTTAAAACACTGTAAAAAACATAAATATTTCCCTTTTAGAGGGTCCGACATCCGAGATTCCACCGGACCGTAGGACTTCCAATGCCGGACTCTAGCCGGGTATTACATTCTCCCCCCCTTAAGAACATTCATCCCCGAATGTTCCTCAAACAACTAAACACACAAAAAGGAGGAAAAACTAACCTCAAAATAGATATGGATATTGCTGGAGCATAGACTCCCGTGTCTCCCAGGTGCACTCTTCTAGATTGTGGTGGTTCCAAAGGACTTTCACCATCGGAATTTTCTTGTTCCTCAGCTTTCTGATCTGCGTGTCTAGGATCCGCACTGGCTGCTCTACATAGGTGAGATCTCCAAGGATCTCTACATCAGGCTCCCTAAGAACCTTACTCGGATCTGACACGAACCTCCGGAGCATGGAAACATGGAATACCGGGTGAATTCTTTCCATAGAAGCTGGTAAATCCAGCTTATACGACACATTCCCAATCTTCTGCAAGATCTCAAAGGGTCTGATATCGTGGAGCTAGCTTACCCTTCTTCCCAAACCGAACCACTCCTTTCATTAGAGACACCTTCAACAATACCATATCACCCTCCTGAAACTCTATCTGCGTTCTACGGATATCTGCATAGTTTTTCTGTCTGCTCACAACAGTTCTGATTCTCTCTCTGATAATGGGCACTAACCTGCTGGTGATCTCTACTAGCTCAGGCCCTGTAAGAGCCTTCTCTCCCACTTCTTCCCAGCAAACAGGTGATCTACACTTCCTCCCATACAGAGCTTCATAAGGAGCCATCCCTATGCTAGCATGATGACTGTTATTGTAGGCAAACTCCACCAAAGGTAAATGCTGCCTCCAAGAACCGCCAAAATCTAACACACACATTCTGAGCATATCCTCTATGGTCTGGATGGTCCTCTCTGACTGTCCATCAGTCTGTGGATGGAAAGTAGTGCTAAAATCCAACCTTATGCCCATAGCACTCTGCAGACTCCGCCAAAACCTGGAGGTGAACTGGGGTCCTCTATCTGAGACTATAGACACTGGAACCCCATGGAACCTTACTATCTCTTCCACATAAACCTGTGCTAACTTGTCCGCAGAATAGCCACTTCTGACAGGAATGAAGTGAGCAGATTTAGTCAGTCTGTCCACAATCACCCATATAGAATCTAATATGTTGGACACTGCCGGTAACCCCACCATAAAATCCATAGCTATATTCTCCCATTTCCACTCTGGAATCGGTAGTGGGTTAAGCATTCCAGCCGGCTTCTGATGTTCCAGTTTCACCCTCTGGCACACCTCACAGGCGGACACAAACTGTGCCACTTCTTTCTTCATAGCTGGCCACCAATACACCTTTTTCAGATCCTGATACATCTTGGTGGCTCTAGGGTGAACACTGTACCTGGTATTATGAGCTTCCCTCATAATATCTCCTTTCAGACTTGTGTCATCTGGTACACATAGGCGAGTTCCATAGCGGAGGATCCCTTGGCTGTCGAATCCGAACTCTGCATTGTTGCCTGACTGAACAGTCCTGGCAATTTTCACCAACTTAGGGTCCTCATGCTGTTTCTGAGCCACTTGCTCTAGAAACACGGGTGTCATTCTCATCTGTGCTATCAACGCACCTGTGCCAGACAACTCTAGCTATAGCCCTTCCTCAAAGAACTTATAAAACTCCATCACCACTGATCTTCTCTCTGCTGCTATGTGGGATAAACTGCCAAGTGATTTCTGGCTTAGGGCGTCTGCCACAACATTCGCCTTACCCGGATGATACTGAATCTTACAATCATAGTCACTGAGCAGTTCTACCCATCTTCTCTGCCTCAAATTCAGCTCTCTCTGACTCAAGATATACTGTAAACTCTTATGATCGGTGAAGATCTCGCATTTAACCCCATAAAGGTAATGCCTCCACATCTTGAGTGCAAAGATAACTACTGCCACCTCTAGATCATGTGTGGGGTAATTTAACTCATGCTTCTTCAGCTGTCTAGAAGCATAAGCAATCACCCTCTCATTCTGCATTAACACACAACCCAGTCCCACTCGGGATGCATCACAGAACACTGTGAAGTCCTCATTACTAACAGGCAAAGCTAACACCGGTGCTGATGTTAATATTCTCTTTAGCTCTTCAAAGCTCTCCTCACACTGATCCGACCATACGAACTTCTGGTTCTTCTTGGTCAGTCTGGTCATAGGAGCGGCAATCTTTGAGAAGTCCTGTACGAATCTCCTGTAGTAACCTGCCAAACCCAAAAAGCTTTTAATCTCTGTCACTGTAGTGGGTCTGGGCCAGTTAGCTACAGCTTCTATCTTCTTGGGGTCTACCTCAATACCTTATGCTGATACCACATGCCCCAAGAATGAAATGCTCCTCAACCAGAACTCACATTTAGAGAACTTGGCATACAAGCCATGCTCTCTCAAGGTCTGCAGAACTGTCCTCAGATGCTGGGCATGCTCCTCTGCATCTCGGGAATACACTAAGATATCATCTATGAAGACAATAACGAAGTGATCCAGATACTGACTGAAAACTCTGTTCATGAGATCCATGAATGCTGCAGGGGCATTAGTCAACCCGAACGACATTACTAAGAACTCATAATGCCCATATCTGGTCCTGAATGTTGTCTTTGGCACATCCTCTTCTCTGACTCTCAGCTGATGATACCCGGACCTCAGATCTATTTTAGAGAAACAACCTGCTCCAGCTAGCTGGTCAAATAGATCGTCGATCCTAGGCAAGGGATACTTATTCTTGGTAGTGACCTTGTTCAACTGCCTGTAGTCGATACAAAGTCTGAGGGATCCATCCTTCTTTCTGACAAAAAGCACTGGAGCACCCCAAGGTGAGGTACTAGGGCGGATGAAACCCTTATCTACCAACTCTTGCAACTGCTCTTTCAACTCTTTCAACTCAGCTGGTGCCATCCTGTAGGGAGGGATAGAGATTGGTCTGGTACCAGGCAGCAATTTTATTTCAAACTCTATCTCCCTATCAGGTGGTAGTCCTGGAAGCTCGTCTGGGAACATGTCTGAAAACTCTCTAACTATTGGCACTGAGGCTGGCTCCCTAACCTGACTATCTAGCTCTCTCACATGAGCTAGAAACCCCTGACATCCCCTCCTGAGAAGCCTACGAGCCTGAAGGGCTGATATAAAACCTCTAGGTGTTCCCCTCCTGTCTCCTCTGAAGACACACTCTGACCCATCCTGATCTCTGAGACTGACTACCTTGTCTCTACAGTCCAAGGTAGCACCATATGTAGATAGCCAATCCATCCCTAGAATGACGTCAAAATCCATCAAATCTAGAACCACAAGGTCAGCTGGAAGACCTCTACCCTCTATGAACACTGGACTGAACCGGCAGACTGACTCTGCCACTGATGGGTCACACTTGGGTCCACTGACCCAGAGAGGACACTCTAACTCAGAGACTATCAGTGTAACGACTCGAAAATCGGACCGCTACCGGCGCTAGGATCCAGATCGGCTTAAGGCCGCCGGGACCCGTAGCAAGCCTAACATATAACCTGTAAACCTGTATAATCCCATACATGATCAACAACATGCATAAAAATTTAAAACTTTTCCTTCAAACATCCAACTCAACCTGAACATACATGTACATAGTCATGATCATAATCGTGATCCCTCTGTGGGATCTCATCAATGCCCCAACGGGCGATACAACATGAGATGAGTTGGCTTTCATTAACATTATAAAACATTTTTGATCATGTAATAAAAGGGATACCTCATACACAATGTCAAGCACAATATCTAAACCTCAATATCATTACATGACTGAAACTGTATTTTTACATAACATTAATACATTTATCATGTCCACACTATCTATTACATAACTCAGACTTCATTACTCTTGTAAACCTCCTGGTCTACCCTGTACCTGCAATCCTGGGGAAATGGGAGAGGGGTGAGCTACTAGAGCCCAGTGAGCAGAATAATAAAAACATTTAAATCATATGGATCATGGAATGCATCACATCACAGCTAATCACATCAAGGATGAATTTGTCACCAATAGCCCTCTACATGGTCCAACTGTGCCAGAACGTAGAATGGGTCCTGGTCTTTCCCTTACATAGTGCCAGCGAACGTAGAATGGGTCCCACTGGTCTTACATTCCGTACCGTACATATCACATCGTCATATCATAGATCGAGGGCTATGGATCATCCAACATTCATCCACATCAACATTTAACATATGCAATGCAACATATTCGTGAATTCTAATGCAAGCAACCTAATTCATTACATGGCATTCATGATGCATGAAGCATGCTAAAAAGTACATTATTTACTTTAAAACATAACAGGTTATTCCACTCACCTCTGGGTAGCTCCGACCAGACACTGGGGCAACAGACTCACTGCTGGGGTCCTCGGTTCCTTGGGTCCGAACCTACACAGGTGGACTCAAATGAGGGACCAAACATACATGAACATAACTCTAAACTATTCCCCAAAAATTCCCTAAAACATCATGGAATAATCGTAGAAAAATATGCAAGAAATGGCTGAATAGGGCACTTTCGGCGGCAGGTTCGGCGGCCGAAAGTCCCTCCAGAGCCGAAAGTCAGGCAGGTTCGGCGGCACCTTCGGCGGCCGAAACTCCCAGACAGAGGCGAAACTCATGCATGTTCGGCGGCACCTTCGGCGGTCGAAAGTCCCAGACAGAGATGAAAGTCTCTTTTCGGGGGCAACTTTGGCAGCCGAAAGGCCTGCCTCCCCAGCCATGTTCGGCGGCCGAAAGTTCCTTCGGCTGCCGAACCTGGTTTCTGCCAAAGGGCAGAAACTTGGCTCCCTTATGCATTTATGCCTCCAAACTCATCCAATCATGCAAAAACCTATTCTACAACATTCTCAAGCATTCACAAGCAAACATACAAGCTCCTAGGGGCATCAAACCAACAAAAACCCCAACTACAACACACAAGCAACTCACATTGCTCAAAAACACATATAAAACCCACAAACCTAACTATGAGCTAAACATGCATTCTACCCCCATGAACTTCATAAAACTTACTTAAAACATAACATAAGCTAGAGATCGACTCTTACCTCTTGAAGATCGAGAGTAGAGGCGACCAAACTTGGAGTTGGAAGAGATTCGGGTTCTTGAACCTCAAAGCTCCAAAACTTTGCTCAAAAGCTCAAATCTTCAAAACGAAGTTAAAACAAGTGAAAAACTTGAAAGATCTAGAGGAAAAACATCAAAGATCGGTGAGGGGCGGCGGAAAACTCACCTTGGCCGAAAATGGGGAAAAACTCGCCCATTTTCGGCTAAGGGACCCTTTTATAGTGGCTGGCCAGGCCACGTTCGAGGGCCGAATGTGCCTCCGCATGCATGCCATGTTCGGCGGCCGAACTTGAGGTTCGGTGGCCGAACCTGGACTTCCCTCACTTGTGCTTTCGGGGGCCTAAAGGCGCTCCCGAAGGCATGCATGTTCGGCGGCCGAACCTAAGTTTTCCTCCAAGGTTGTTTTAATGCAAAAACTCATTTCCATTTTACTTAAAACCATGAAATACCTTAAAACATTTTATGAAAACATGTTTCTACCCTACTAGAGGCTTCCGACATCCGAGATTCCACCGGACGGTAGGAATTCCGATACCGGAGTCTAGCCGGGTATTACATTCTCCCCCCCTTAAGAACATTTGTCCCCGAATGTTCCTCAACTAGCACACATAGCATGGCATAAAACATAACATACATACCTAGCACATAAACACAAAGAGATCTAACCTTAAAATAGATGAGGGTACTGCTGGAGCATAGACTCCCGTGTGTCCCAAGTGCATTCCTCCAAATTATGGTGGTTCCACAGGACTTTCACCATCGGGATTTCCTTGTTCCTTAGCTTCCTGATCTGGGTGTCTATGATCCGTACTGGCTGTTCAACATAGGTGAGGTCCTCTTGGACCTCCACATCAGGCTCACTAAGAACCTTGCTCGGATCTGACACAAACTTCCTCAACATTGAAACATGGAAAACCGGATGGATTCTTTCCATTGAAGCAGGTAAATCCAGCTTGTACGACACATTCCCAATCTTTTGCAAGATTTCAAAGGGTCCAATGTATCGTGGGGCTAGTTTACCTTTCTTCCCGAAGCGAACCACTCCCTTCATAGGAGACACCTTGAGCAATACCAGATCCCCCTCCTGAAACTCTAACTGTCTTCTGCGGACGTCTGCATAGCTCTTCTGTCTGCTGGCAGCAGTCTTGATTCTCTCTCTGATTATGGGTACCACCCTGCTGGTGATCTCAACAAGCTCAGGCCCTGCCAAGGCCTTTTCTCCAACCTCTTCCCAGCAAACAGGTGATCTGCACTTCCTTCCATATAAAGCTTCATATGGAGCCATCCCGATGCTAGCATGATGGCTGTTATTGTAGGCAAACTCCATCAAAGGTAGATGCTGCCTCCAAGAACCGCCAAAGTTCAGCACACACATTCTGAGCATATCCTCGATAGTCTGGATGGTCCTTTCTGACTGTCCATCAGTCTGGGGGTGGAAGGCAGTACTGAAATCCAACCTGGTACCCATGGCGTTCTGCAGACTCCGCCAAAATCTGGAGGTGAACTGGGGCCCTCTATCTGACACTATCGAAACAGGAACCCCATGCAGCCTGACGATCTCATCCACATATACCTGCGCCAACTTGTCCACAGAGTAGCCACTCTTGACAGGAATGAAGTGAGCAGATTTGGTGAGTCTGTCCACAATCACTCATATGGAGTCCACTCTGTTGGACGCCCGGTAACCCCACTAAGAAGTCCATAGCTATATTTTCCCATTTCCATTCTGGAATAGGTAGCGGGTTAAGCATTCCAGCCGGCTTCTGATGTTCCAGCTTCACCCTCTGACACACTTCGCAGGCTGACACGAACTGTGCCACTTCTTTCTTCATAGCTGGCCACCAATAAACCTTCTTTAGATCTTGATACATCTTGGTGGCTCCGGGGTGAATGCTATATCTTGCATTATGAGCCTCTCTCATAATGTCTCCTTTTAGCCCTATGTCGTCTGGTACACATAGTCTGCTCCCATAGTGGAGGATTTCCTTGCTGTCGAATCTGAACTCACTATCATTGCCTGACTGAACAGTCCTGGCAATCTTCACTAACTCCGGGTCCTCATGCTGTTTCTGAGCCACCTGCTCCAGAAACACGGGTGCCACTCTCATCTGGGCCACCAAGGCACCTGTACCAGACAACTCCATCTGTAGACCTTCCTTAAGGAGCTTGTAAAACTCCTTCACCACTGGCCTCCTCTCTGCCGATATGTGGGATAAACTACCGAGTGATTTCCGGCTTAAGGCGTCTGCCACAACATTCGCCTTACCCGGATGGTACTGAATCTTGCAATCATAGTCACTCAGCAGCTCCACCCATCTCCTCTGTCTCAAGTTCAAATCTCTTTGACTCAGGATGTACTGCAGGCTTTTATGATCTGTGAAGATCTCACATTTTACCCCATAGAGGTAGTGCCTCCACATCTTGAGTGCAAAGATTACTGCTGCCATCTCAAGGTCATGCGTGGGGTAATTCAACTCATGCTTCTTCAGCTGCCTAGAAGCATAAGCAATCACCCTCTCGTTCTGCATCAGTACACAACCCAGTCCCACACGGGACGCATCACAAAATACTGTAAAGTCCTCATCACTAGATGGCAGAGCTAAAACTGGTGCTGAAGTCAACCTCTTCTTAAGCTCTTCAAAACTCTCTTCGCACTGGTCGGTCCACTCAAACTTCTGATTCTTCCTGGTTAGTCTGGTCAGAGAAGCTGCTATCCTTGAGAAGTCCTGAACGAACCTCCTGTAGTAACCTGCCAAACCCAAGAAACTTTTAATCTCTGTCACTGAAGTGGGTCTAGGCCAGTTAGCCACAGTTTCTGTCTTCTTGGGGTCCACCTCAATCCCATTCTCTGACACTACATGCCCCAAGAACGAAATGCTCCTCAGCCAGAACTCACATTTAGAGAACTTGGCATACAAGCCATGTTCCCTCAAAGTCTGCAAAACCAACCGCAGATGATGGGCATGCTCCTCTGCATTCCTGGAATACACTAAGATATCATCTATGAAGACAATAACAAAGTGATCCAGGTATTGGCTAAATACTCTGTTCATGAGATCCATGAATGCTGCAGGGGCGTTGGTTAACCCGAACGGCATCACAAGGAACTCAAAATGCCCATATCTGGTCCTGAAAGCTGTCTTTGGCACGTCTTCATCCCTTATCCTTAGCTGATGGTACCCCGATCTTAGATCTATTTTGGAGAAACAACCCGCTCCTGCTAGCTGGTCGAATAGATCATCGATCATTAGCAGAGGGTACCTATTTTTGGTAGTGACTTTGTTCAACTGCCTGTAGTCGATACAAAGTCTGAGGGACCCATCCTTCTTTCTCACAAACAAGACCGGAGCACCCCAAGGTGAGGTACTCTGTCGGATGAAGCCCTTCTCTACCAGCTCTTGCAACTGTTCTTTCAACTCCTTCAACTCGGCTGGGGCCATCCTGTAGGGAGGGATAGAGATCGGTCTAGTTCCAGGCACTAACTCTATCTCGAACTCTATCTCCCTAGCAGGTGGTAAACCTGGAAGCTCGTCTGTAAAGACATCCTGAAACTCTCTGACAACTGGCACCGAGGCTGGCTCCCTGACCTGACTGTCTAGCTCTCTCACATGAGCTAAGTACCCCTGACATCCCTTCCTAAGCAACCTACGAGCCTGAAGAGCTGATATCAGACCTCTAGGTGTGCCCCTCTTGTCTCCTCTGAAGACGACCTCTGACCCGTCCTGATCTCTGAACCTGACTACCTTGTCCCTACAGTCCAAGGTAGCACCATGGGTAGATAGCCAATCCATCCCTAGAATGACGTCAAAGTCTGTCAAATCTAGAACCACAAGGTCGGCGGAGAGGCATCTTCCCTCAACAAAAACTGGACTGTACTGGCAGACTGACACTGCCACTGACGGGTCACACTTGGGTCCACTGACCCATAGGGGACACTCTAACCCAGAGACTATCAGACCCAACCTCTTAACGGCTCTCGGAACAATAAATGAATGAGATGCACCCGGGTCCATTAATGCATACACATCAGAACACCCAATGACGAGATTACCTGACACCACGGTGTTGGATGTGTTAGCCTCCTGCTGAGTCATGGTGAAGATCCTGGCTGGAGCTGATGGACCTTCACCTCGGGAACCAGAAGAAGAGGCTGCCCCTCTCCCTCTACCTCTGCCACTGCCCTGAGTTATGGCTGGAGCTGCTGGCTGTGCCACACTACCAGAAGCTGTCTGCTGGGGCTGACCCATAAAAGTTGCTCTAGGACACTCCCGAGCTATGTGTCCCTCCTGTCCACATCTGAAACATGTATTAGTCCCAGCTCAACACACTCCCCTGTGCGGTCTTCCACATCTCTGACATTCTGTACCATCTGAGCCTGAGCTCGAGCCACCGCCAAATCCCAGACCGGACTTCAACTTATTCCAAAACTTATTCTTCTTCGGCTTCTTGGTGGTGTTATCCCACCTCTTCTTACTTGAGCTCTGAGAAGAGAAACCTGGTCCTCCTCTGCCTGGGATCTTAACCCCTGAAGACTGGGTCACTGACTGCTTCACTGACCCCTCAACTATAGCACTCGCCTCCATCCTTCGAGCCATATCCACCACAGTGTGGAAACTTTCTCTCTCAGCTGACTGAATCAACGAGGAGTACCTAGAATGCAGCTTCATAACATATCTCTTGGCTTTCTTCGTATCTGTATCTAGAGCTTGCCCTGAAAAAGGCAATAGCTCCAAGTGTTCTGACTGCACCCATGTGTTCTGACTGCCTCAGTTGCTCAAACTCAATCATTTTCAGTTCTCTGGAACTGTCTGGAAAAGCCCATCCCGCGAACTCATTCGCGAATTCCTCCCATGTCATACCGTCTAGTCTCGGGTCCACATAACACTTGAACCATTCCCGTGCCTTCTTGCACTTTAAAGTGAACCCTGCCATCTGAATGGCCCTGCTATCATCCGCCCCTAGCTCATCAGTTATTGTCTTCACTACTCTCAGATACTCAAAGGGGTCATCCCCTGACTTGTATTTGGGAGCATCCAGCTTGAGGTAATCTGTCATCTTTACCTTGCTCCCACCAGCTGAGCTAGGTCTAGGAGGTTGAGTAACTGGGGCTGCTGGTTCTGTAGGTGGTGGAGGTGGGGGTGCAGCATTCCCCGAGGTGGGGTTTGCCGGGTTTGGATAGAAGGGTGAGGGTGGATAAGTTGGGTACTGTGTGTAAGGTGGATAGAAAGGTGGATAAGGCATGTAGGTAGGGTAGGGGTTAAAGCTGGAGTAATCCGATGTACCTCCCATCGGATACCCTGAACCCTATGGGAAGGGTGGATAATGGGGTGGAAAACCATACCCCGAGGCCTGAACGCCTCCCTGAGACTCCCCTGTCCCTTCTTCCTCCATGCTCACATCCAGGTTCCCATCCCTCCTCTGATCCTCTTCCATAACCTCCCTCACATCTGAAGAACTTCCTCCTCTATCTGTCCCCCTTCTGCTAGCATCAAAAGACCTTCTAGGGTCCCTTGACACTCTTTCTCTGTTTGCTCTACAAGACATTGCCCTAGGCAATGTAGGAGGACGGGCGCTCGTGCCCTCATCCTCAGGTGGCACTCCAGTCAATCGTGCAGATCGACGAGTTCCTCTCATCCTGTTTTCTGAAAAACAGTACACATCATACAAACATTAGCATCATATGGTTCATGTGGGCACACATGAACCCTCATCACATATACATCATTCATATCATAGCATCAATGCACATGTATATAATCATGGCATTTCACATCATCATACAAGACAGGACTCCACATCCTATCCTAGTGGACATGATCTTTCCTATTGTGCTTGACCTCCTATAACATCTATGAGCCCGACACTCTAGGTCCGATCCTATGAACCTAGGGCTCTGATACCATTCTGTAATGACCCGAAAATCGGACCGCTACCGGCGCTAGGATCCAGATCGGCTTAAGGCCGCTGGGACCCGTAGCAAGCCTAACATATAACCTGTAAACCTGTATAATCCCATACATGATCAACAACATGCATAAAAATTTAAAACTTTTCCTTCAAACATCCAACTCAACCTGAACATACATGTACATAGTCATGATCATAATCGTGATCCCTCTGTGGGATCTCATCAATGCCCCAACGGGCGATACAATATGAGATGAGTTGGCTTTCATGAACATTATAAAACATTTTTGATCATGTAATAAAAGGGATACCTCATACACAATGTCAAGCACAATATCTAAACCTCAATATCATTACATGACTGAAACTGTATTTTTACATAACATTAATACATTTATCATGTCCACACTATCTATTACATAACTCAGACTTCATTACTCTTGTAAACCTCCTGGTCTACCCTGTACCTGCAATCCTGGGGAAATGGGAGAGGGGTGAGCTACTAGAGCCTAGTGAGCAGAATAATAAAAATATTTAAATCATATGGATCATGGAATGCATCACATCACAGCTAATCACATCAAGGATGAATTTGTCACCAATAGCCCTCTACATGGTCCAACTGTGCCAGAACGTAGAATGGGTCCTGGTCTTTCCCTTACATATCATAACACAACAGTGTCCAACTGTGCCAGAACATAGAATGGGTCCTGGTCTTTCCCTTACATAGTGCCAGCGAACGTAGAATGGGTCCCACTGGTCTTACATTCCGTACCGTACATATCACATCGTCATATCATAGATCGAGGGCTATGGATCATCCAACATTCATCCACATCAACATTTAACATATGCAATGCAACATATTCGTGAATTCTAATGCAAGCAACCTAATTCATTACATGGCATTCATGATGCATGAAGCATGCTAAAAAGTACATTATTTACTTTAAAACATAACAGGTTATTCCACTCACCTCTGGGTAGCTCCGACCAGACACTGGGGCAACAGACTCACTGCTGGGGTCCTCGGTTCCTCGGGTCCGAACCTACACAGGTGGACTCAAATGAGGGACCAAACATACACGAACATAACTCTAAACTATTCCCCAAAAACCCCCTAAAACATCATGGAATAATCGTAGAAAAATATGCAAGAAATGGCTGAACATGGCACTTTCGGCGGCAGGTTCGGCGGCCGAAAGTCCCTCCAGAGCCGAAAGTCAGGCAGGTTCGGCGGCACCTTCGGCGGCCGAAACTCCCAGACAGAGGCGAAACTCATGCATGTTCGGCGGCACCTTCGGCGGCCGAAAGTCCCAGACAGAGACGAAAGTCTCTTTTCGGGGGCAACTTCGGCAGCCGAAAGGCCTGCCTCCCCAGCCATGCTCGGCGGCCGAAAGTTCCTTCGGCTGCCGAACCTGGTTTCTGCCAAAGGGCAGAAACTTGGCTCCCTTATGCATTTATGCCTCCAAACTCATCCAATCATGCAAAAACCTATTCTACAACATTCCCAAGCATTCACAAGCAAACATACAAGCTCCTAGGGGCATCAAACCAACAAAAACCCCAACTACAACACACAAGCAACTCACATTGCTCAAAAACACATATAAAACCCACAAACCTAACTATGAGCTAAACATGCATTCTACCCCCATGAACTTCATAAAACTTACTTAAAACATAACATAAGCTAGAGATCGACTCTTACCTCTTGAAGATCGAGAGTAGAGGCGACCAAACTTGGAGTTGGAAGAGATTCGGGTTCTTGAACTTCAAAGCTCCAAAACTTTGCTCAAAAGCTCAAATCTTCAAAACGAAGTTAAAACAAGTGAAAAACTTGAAAGATCTAGAGGAAAAACATCAAAGATCGGTGAGGGGCGGCGGAAAACTCACCTTGGCCGAAAATGGGGAAAAACTCGCCCGTTTTCGGCTAAGGGACCCTGTTATAGTGGCTAGCCAGGCCACGTTCGGGGGCCGAATGTGCCTCCGCATGCATGCCATGTTCGGCGGCCGAACTTGAGGTTCGGCGGCCGAACCTGGACTTCCCTCCCTTGTGCTTTCGGGGGCCTAAAGGCGCTCCCGAAGGCATGCATGTTCGGCGGCCGAACTTGAGGTTCGGCGGCCGAACCTGAGTTTTCCTCCAAGGTTGTTTTAATGCAAAAACTCATTTCCATTTTACTTAAAACCATGAAATACCTTAAAACATTTTATGAAAACATGTTTCTACCCTACTAGAGGCTTCCGACATCCGAGATTCCACCGGACGGTAGGAATTCCGATACCGGAGTCTAGCCGGGTATTACAATCAGACCCAACCTCTCTACGGCTCTAGAAGCAATGAAGGAATGAGAAGCACCGGGGTCCATCAAAGCATACACATCAGAACACCCAATGATGAGATTACCTGACACCACTGTGTTCGACGTGTTTGCCTCCTCCTGTGTCACAGTGAAGATCCATGCTGGGGCTGTTGGAACTCCACCTCGGGAACCTGCTGCTGAAGAAGAGGCTGACCCTCTCCCTCTACCTCTGCCACTACTCTGAGGCATAGCAAAAGCTGCTGGCTGAGCCACACTGCCAGAAGTCATCTGCTGGGATGGCGCCATTAAGGTCGCTGTAGGACATTCCCGTGCAAAATGCCCCTCCTGCCCACAGTTAAAGCAGGCTGTAGATCCCAACCGACAAACTCCCCTGTGCGGTCTCCAACATCTCCCACAAACTGTACTGCCTGTGCCAGAGCTTGAGCCACTACCCATTCCCAGACCAGATTTGATCTTGCTCCAAAACTTATTCTTTTTCACTTTTGCCTTTCCCCATCTCTTACTACCCGAAACTGCTGTACTCTGAGAAGAGGGATCGAGCTTGGAACCTGAAGACTGTGCCTTTGACTGTTTGACTGTCCTCTGTATGATGGCACTAGCCTCCATTTTTCGAGCTGCATCCACTATAGAGTGGAAACTCTCATTCTCTGCTGGAAGAATCAAGGAGGAATACCTGGGATGAAATCTCATAGTATATCTCCTTGCCTTCTTCTGGTCAGTGTCATAAGCCTGACCCACATACTGTAGCAAGTCTAGAAACTTATCAGTGTATTCATCAACACTCATCTCCTCAGACTGCCTCAACTGTTCAAATTCTAACACTTTCATTTCCCTGGAACTGTCAGGAAAAGCCCACCCTGCAAACTCATTGGCGAACTCCTCCCATGACATGCCGTCCAACCTGGGGTCCTCATAACTCTTGAACCACTCTCAGGCTTTCTTGCACTTCAATGTGAACCTTGCCATCTCAATGGCTCTGCTATCATCAGCTCCTAACTCCTCGGTTATCATCTTAACCGATCTGAGGTACTCAAATGGATCATCTCCCGTGTTGAATTTGGGAGCATCCAACTTCAGATGCTCTGTCATTTTCACTTTACTTCCCCCGGCTGAGCTAGGCTAAGGTGCTTGCACAACAGGGGCTACTGGTTCTAGTGGTGGAGGAGGTACTGTATCACTTGGATCAGGGTATGCTGTACTTGGATGGAAAGGTGTGGGTGGATACATGGGATATGGTGGGTAAAAAGAAGGATAAGGCATGTATGGTGTAACGACCCGAAAATCGGACCGCTACCGGCGCTAGGATCCAGATCAGCTTAAGGCCGCTGAGACCCGTAGCAAGCCTAACATACATCCTATTACTTGGTAAAATCCCATACATGATCAAGCATATACATAAAAATTTTAACTTTTCTCTTACCAAGCTTGACCTGAGCATGCACTATACCTGTAATCATAAAAACCCCCTTACTGGAGCCCTCATCAAATGCTCCAGTTGGGTCAACATAACATATATCAAGCTTGGGTCATCATTTCTCAATATAAAAACATTACATACAAATCATGTGACAAAGGGATTAACCAAACACTCGGGCCAAACACAACTCTATCCATTACATTACATTATAACATTTTACATTTTATTACACATCTTTACATTACATCATGTCCACTACTATCCTATTACAAAACATAACCATAGCCATAACCTGCTGACCTCCTGAACTATCTCTGTCCTTGCAAACCTGGGGGTTAAGGGAATGGGGTGAGCTATAAAGCCCAGTGAGCAGAACAATAAAAACAATTTATAAAAATATGCCATCATGAAATGCATCACATCACAAACAATACACATCAAGGATGAACTTGTCACCAATAGCCCTCTACATATCTCATATCATAACATGTCCAACTACGCCAGGGGCGATACGACCACACCTGGTCTTCTCTTACATAGCTCATATTATAACATGTCCGACTATGCCAGGGGCGATACAGCCACGCCTGGTCTTCTCTTACATATAACATATTGCCAAGGGCGATAAGGCCACGCCTGGTCTTTCTATCTCATGTCATATCATATCATGTCATATCGTACAGAGGGCTAGAGGATCATTCAATATTCATCCACATCATCATCATCGTATTATGCAATGCATCATATTCGTGAATTCTAATGCAAACAACCTATTACATAACATGGTATTCATGATGCATGAACATGCTTAAAACATTTGATTTAACTTTTAAACATAAATTTCAGTTCTACTCACCTCTGGCTACCTCTGGACTAACTCTGAAGTAGCTAACACTGTCGAACACCTCGGTTCCTCAAGTCCGATCCTACACAGGTGAACTCAAATGAGGGACCAAACATACTCTAACAGGACTCTAAACAACTCCCCAAAAACCCCCTAAAACATCATAAAATAATCATGCAAAACAAGCAAAGGAAGGCTGGACAGGGCACCTTCGACGGCACATTCGGCGGCCGAATGCTCCCACAGATCCGAAAGTCAGGCACTTTCGGAGGCAGGTTCGGCGGCCGAAAGTCTCCTCCAGAGATGAAAGCCAGGCACTTTCGGCGGCACCTTCGGCGGCCGAAAGTCCATTTTCGGGGGCAAGGTTAGGCGGCCAAAGATTGCTTCCACAGGCAGGTTCGGAAGCCGAAACTACTTTCGGCGGCCGAACCTGGGTTCCCCAGCAAGGCAAAACCCGTTTTCGCCCCATGCAATCTGCCTCCAAAACCTCCCACACTCACGTCCAACACTTCCAAAACATGCACAACTCATACAACAAGCATATAGGGGTCTCAAACTAGCTTAAACCTCAACAAACATCTCGTTAAACATGCATTAACATACTTTTATCATAAAGGGTAAAGATCTATACTTACCTCTTGAAGATCGAGGTTTGGTGCGACCCAAGCTTGAAGGTATGGAGAGTCCAAGCTCCAAAAGTCTCCAAGCTCGCAAAACCTTGATCAAAGCTTAAAACTCTTCAAAACAAAGATAAAACTCAAGAAAACTTGAGGGATTTGAAGAAAAAGCATAAAAACAACCAAAGGAGAGCATGAACTCACCTATGCCCGAAAAGAGAGAGAAAACTCGCCCATTTTCCGGACAATGGGCCTTTTATAGGTGGCCGGCCAAACCTCCTTCGGCGGCCAAAGCTGCTTCCAAAACCTCACCACGTTCCGCGGCCGAACATGGGGTTCGGCGGCCGAAAGAAAGCCACTTTCGGAAGCCTAACGTGCCTCCTAAACAGCCCCATGTTCGGTGGCCGCACTTGAGGTTCGGCGGCTGAACCTGAGTTCTTCCCTCCTTGGTCTTTTCTTTCAAAACTCAATTTCTTTCTCATTGAAAACCTTCAAAACACTTAAAAACATTTTAGAAAACCTTTATTTTACCCTTCTAGAAGGCTTTGACATCCGGATTCCAGCGGAGATTCCGCCGGAAAGTTGAAATTCCGATGCCGGGGTCTAGCCGGATATTACATATGGTATGTAGGTAGGATATGGGGTAAAACTAGAGTAGTCCGATGTACCCCCCATCGGATACCCTGGGCCCTGTGGAAAGGGTGGATAGCCAAACCCCGAGGCCTGAGCGCCTCCTTGGGACTCTCCCATACCCTCTTCAGACCTGTCCATACCCATGCTTTCATCTCTTCCTTGATCCACATCCATAGCCTCTCTCACTTCATCTGACCTCCCTCCTCTATCTATTCCTCTTCTACTCTCGTCAAAAGACCTTCTAGGGTCCCTTGACGTACCCTCCCTGCTTGATCTCTGAGACATTGCCCTAGGCAACGCAAGAGGACGAGCATCTGCACCCTCATTCTCTGGTGGGACTCCAGTTAATCGTGCAGATCGACGAGTTCCTCTCATCTCATCTGAACTCTAGAAAACAACACATAGCATAACACATTAGCATCATATGGTCCATGTCACATGAACCCTCAAACATACATCACATATCAATAATGCACATGCATGAATCATGGCATTTCACATCATCATATAGACAGGACTCAACATCCTATCCTAGTGGACATGATTTCCTATTGTGCTTGACCTCCTCTAACTTCTATGAGCCCGACACTCACTCGATAGGTCCGACTATATGAACCTAGGGCTCTGATACCAATCTGTAACGACCCGAAAATCGGACCTCTACCGACGCTAGGATCCAGGTCGACTTAAGGTCGCCGGGACCCGTAGTAAGCCTGCTAAACTCTCTGAGTACCTGTAAAATCCCATACATTTTCTGTAAAAATTAAAACCTTGCTCTGTACCAAGGCTCAACCTGTGCATGCACTATCTCTGTGCACAGACCCCTTACTAGAGCCTTCATCAAATGCTCTAGCTGGGTCCACACTATATAAGTTAGCCTGGTTTTTCCATTCTCATTCAATAAAACATTTACATAAACAGACCATGTATACAAAAAGGGATTTTTTACAATATTATATGTCCACACTACGCTATTACACAACTCTTTACTCTTTCTGTACTCTGCTAAACTCCCCCTGACCTTTGAACCTGCAAGACTGGGGTTAAGGGAGTGGGGTGAGCTCTATAGCCCAGTGAGTAGAATAGTAAAAACATGTTATTAAACAGGCTCATATGGAATGCATCATATCACAGACAATTCACATTAAGGATGAACATGTCACCATTAGTCCCGACATCCTGTACTCGAGCCAGGGCGTAGAATGGGCACCTGGTCTTCCTGTCTTACCTCATAACTCGTGCCAGGGCGTAGAATGGGCACCTGGTCTTTCTCAGGGACTAATGGATCATCCACTATCATCCACATCAACAACATAAATGCAATGCAACATATTCGTGAATTCTAATGCAATCAACCTATTGCATAATCATAGTGCATGAAACATGCTAAAAGCATTTAGTTTCTCATATTAAAAGATTTAATTTAGTTCCACTCACCTCCGGCTAACTCTGAACTGACTCTGAAGCAGTGCTCACTGCTGATCTCTTCGGTTCCTCTGGTCCGTTCCTACACAGTTAGACTCAAATGAGGGACCAAACTAGCACAAGAACATCCCTAAAAAACTCCCCAAAACCCCCCTAAAAAAATCACATAAAACATGCAAAAGAAGGCTGGACAGGACACTTTCGGCAGCAGGTTCGGCTGCCGAAAGTCCTCTCCAGAGCCGAAACTCAGCTTCTTTCGGCGGCACCTTCGGCAGCCGAAAGTCCTTCCAGCGACGAAACTCATGCATGTTTGGCGGCACTTTCGGCGGCCGAACCTCCCTCCAGAGCCGAAAGTCCAAACTTTCGGGGGCAAGCTTAGGCAGCCGAAACCACCTCCTTAGCATGTTCGGCGGCCGAACCTTCCTTCGGCGGCCGAAACTGGGTTCTCCAGTAAGGCAGAACCTTGCTCTGCTTCATGCAAAACTCTCCCAACTTCACTCAAACATGCAACCAACAACTCACCAACAAGCATATACCCAAATACATGCACAAAGGGGTCCAAAACTAACTTAAAACCCCAACAAACATCACAACACATCACATAAACATATTATACACCAAAAACTCACATAACCCTACTCATGCATCTCTACCCATAAAACTCCATAAAACCTTCATAAAACATCAAAGAAGCTAAGGATCTACACTTCCCTCTTGAAGATCGAGAGGATAGGTGATCCTAACGTGGAGATATGGAGAAACAAGCTCTCAAAGTCTCCAAACTTCAAAACTTTGGTTTTTAGCTCACAAGCTTCAAAACAACATAAAAACTTCTCAAAACTTTGAAAGATTTGAAGGAAACATGAAAATCACCCAAGGAAGATCATGGTCTCACCTCTGTCTGTGGAAATGGAAGAAAATCTTATCCATTCACCGACCTATGGCCTTTTATAGGTGGCTGGCCAGACCACCTTCGGCGGCCAAACGTGATCCCGAATGCCATGCATGTTCGGCAGCCGAAAATCACCTTCGGCGGCCGAACCTGACTTTTCTCCCTTGGTGCTTTTCTTTCAAAAATGCATTTTCTTTTACACTTAAAACCTTAAAACATCTTAAAACACTGTAAAAAACATAAATATTTCCCTTCTAGAGGGTCCGACATCCGAGATTCCACCGGACCGTAGGACTTCCGATGCCGGACTCTAGCCGGATATTACAGAAATACTTTTAGAAAGGGAAAACGAGGTTGGTGGAAAACCTTCCTATTCCTATTCTTCCAAATTTGCCAGAGGAGGAAGACCATCATCTATGTAAGCTCTTGAATATTGAGCTGAGAATCCAGGCCAAGAGCTATAGCTTGCCAACAGTCCAGCATTGTATTCCTCTGTAATAAAGAAGATTGAAGCCTAAAATCTGAATGAAGCCATACCTCACTTGCAGCATGACAGAAAAAGAAGAGATGAGTAAGAGTTTTCCTTTCTCCACAAATAATGCAATCAAGTGGCATTTGAGAAAATCTTTTATGCAAAAGAGCATTGCAAGGAAGCCTTTCTTTCATCGCTTTCCAAGAGAAAAATCTCTGTTTCGAGGGAAGAGACATCTTCCAAATACTTTTCCAAATAACATTAAGATTATGAACAAATGTTGGACCTGGACCTGCAGATTAATTATTCTGAGAAACTTTCTGATGGAAGGAGAGATGGTACCCCGATTTGACAGAATATTTGCCATCCTTGGAGAAGTGCCAAGTTAACACATCCTTAGAAGGATTAAGGAGAATGGAAATGGTAAGGATATTCACAATTTCTTCTTCCTCAAAAACTCTTTTTAAGGTGGGTGTATTTCAACAAAGGTTACTTCGGTCTATGAGTTGGGATACAAGGTGAATATCAGGGTCAACATCTTCTCTGATTTTGGGTGGCAAGGGAAAGGATCTAGGGATCCACATGTCCTATTTGCCGAAAATGTCATCCCCACTGCGAACATGCCAATGAATTCCTTTGTTGAGAAGCTCTCTTCCTCAAATCAGGCTTTTCCATTCTCAAAAAGAGTTAAAACCTGGCTGGGCACTAAGAAAGGAGGAATTAGATAAGTATTTGCCTTTAGAAAAATCTAGCCATGAGGGAGGTTGAGTTGGAAACGATACGCCAACCTTGCTTCGCCAATAAAGCTTGATTGAAGGATCCCAAGTCCCAAATGCCCATTCCTCCTTGACTTGGAATGCGAAATGGATTCTATTATAGTTTACAACATACTCTAGTGTCTCTTATGTTCCGTATCATGAAAAATTAGAGTCATATATATATATTGGCAGTGGACTCACAACTCAACCTATATCCTATAAGTGCATACCTTAAGTGGTTAATTCATAGCCTACTATTATTAGTAAAACTTTATTTACAAGGATTATTGCCATATGTCTTGTAACAGTTTTGTAATATAAATTCATTTTTCATAAAAAAAAATGTGGATTTCAGACAATTTCTTTGTAATCATATAACACAAAGAGCCTAACGACCATCGGGTTTCTAATACTCAGGCTGCAATCGAGTCCAGATAGGAAAGTTAGGCCATAGGGTTCTATCAGAACCCAATACGCAAGCCTGGCATCGTATATTAAATTTGGGCCATGCCTAACTCGCCCCAAAAGCTAGTTCAAGGAGGAGGATTGCCTATGGCTCATATAAGGGGCACATTACCCTTTTTCACAACCGATGTGGGATTCAACACACCCCCTCACGCCTAAAATTTTACTAGTGCATTACATATTTATGGGAGACCCAACATCGGATGGGGAGGTATGATTCAGAATTCGAGGCAGTCAGATCTAAGTATCCTATGGCAAATATTACTAGATAAGAGAATCTATCACCTTAGTTTATCACACTACAGAAAAATATTTGCTTAGAATGGATACCAAAGGATGCTACAGAGGCCCAGAAGGACAATTGATGGATTGAAGTAATGGAGATCGAGATGGATGCCTTGGAGAAAAATAAAACCTGGGAGAAATGCTGGCTTCCTAAGGGAAAACGACCAGTGGGATGCAAATGGGTGTTTACTATAAATTATAAGCCAGATGGAACGGTGGATAAATATAAAGTCTGATTGGTAGCAAAAGGATACACTCAGATCTATGGAGCCGACTACTCCAAAATGTTCTCTCCAGTAGCAAAAATTGATACAATACGGATCCTATTCCCTCTTGCTGCAAACCTAGACTAGCCACTTCACCAGTTTGATGTGAAGAATGCTTTCCTGTATGGTGACCTGAAAGAGAAAGTTTACATGGATACTCCAGCAAGGTTTACGAGTGGATATAGACGGAGAGAAGTGTGTCGATTAAAGCGAGCCTTGTATAGGTTGAAACAATCTCCCAAAGCATGGTTTAGGAGATTTACCCAAGCAATGAAGAAATATGGATATCGACAAAGTAACTCCGATCACACCCTGTTCTTGAAGAGACGAGAAAGAAAAATCACGTGTTTGATTATATATGTGGACGACATGATTATAACAAGAGACGATGTGGATAAGATCAAATGGCTGAGGGACAACTTATTCCAAGAATTTGAGATGAAAAACCTGGGAGGGTTAAAATACTTCCTTGGGATTGAAGTTCTCAGGTCAGTCCAGGGAATCCTGATATCACAGAGAAATTAAATCCTTCATCTATTAGTCGAAACAAGAATGATAAACTGCAAGCCAGTTGATACTCCAGTAATGGTCCATCATGAGTTGAGCAAAGATTCAGAAGAAGGACCAGCAGATAGGGCGAGGTACCAGAGACTAGTAGGAAAGCTAATTTACTTATCACACACCAGACTAGACGTGGCGTATGTTGTGAGTTTAGTAAGTCAGTTCATGCACGATTCAAAATAAGACCATATGGAGGCAGCATTGAGGATTGTTCGATATCTGAAAGGAACAGTTGGGATGGGTATGTTGTTTAAGAAGAATGGTCATCTCAGTATCAATGGATATATGGATGCTGGGGAGCCAAAAGTCCAACTTTCGGGGGCAGGGTTCGGCAGCCAAAAGCTTGCCTCCACAGGCAGGTTCGGCGGCCGAAGGTGCCTTTGGAGGTGCATGAGTTTCGTCTCTGGAAGGGACTTTCGGCCGCCGAAGGTACCGCCGAAAGTGGCTGAGTTTCGGCTCTGGAGGGACTTTCGGCCGCCGAAAGTGCCCTGTCCAGCCTTCCTTTACATACTTTCTATGATTGTTTTATGATGTTGTAGGGGGGTTTTTGGGGAGTAGTTTAGAGTTATGCTAGTGTATGTTTGGTCCCTCATTTTGAGTCCACCTGTGTAGGTTCGGACCCGAGAAACCGAGGACCCCAGCAGTGAGACAGCTGCTTCAGAGTCAGTCTGAGGTGAGTAGAATGGATCTTTATGTTTCAAAGTAATTCAATTTTGAGCATGTTCATGCATCACGAATGCCATGTTATGTATTAGGTTGTTTGCATTAGAATTCACGAATATGTTACATTGCATAATATGATGTTGATGTGGATGGGTATTGGATGATCCATTAGTCCTCAATATGGAATAATGTGATATGATGATGATACGGCGTGAAGTCCAGGAAGACCCATTCTACGTCTTTGGCACTATGTAAGAGAAAGTCCAGGAAGACCCATTCTACGTCCCTGGCACATTGGAATGTTATGATATGTTTAAGGGAAAGACCAGGACCCATTCTATGTCTTGGCACTATTGGAATGTGTAGAGGGCTGTTGGTGACAAGTCCATCCTTGATGTGATTTGTTTGTGATATGGTGCATTTCATGATAGCATGGATTTTTTTAATATAATACTTTACTATTCTGCTCACTGGGCTCTAGTAGCTCACTCCTTTCCTTTAACCCCTAGATTTGCAAGTTCGGGATAGGCAAGGGAGTCATCAAGAGTAAAGGTCTATGTATGTAATAGTTAGTAGTGGACATGTATTGTAAAATGTTATATTGTGATGTAATGTAAAGAATTATATTGAGGATAGAATTGTGCTTGGCCCTAGTGTATGTTAATCCCTTTTGGTACATGATCTTTTTAATGAAATGTTTTAGTGATGTTCTATGAAAACCAAGCTTGGTTATTGTAATGATGACCCAACTAGAGCATTTGATGATGGCTCTAGTCTGGGGTTTGTATGGTTAATGTTCAGTGCATGCACAGGTTGAGCTTGGCGAATGGAAAAGTTTAAAGTTTTTTATGAAAAGGTATGATCATGTATGGGATTTAACAGGTTTACAGGAAGTATGTTAGGCTTGCTACGGGTCCCGGCGACCTTAAGTCGATCTGGATCCTAGCGCCGGTAGCGGTCCGGTTTTCGGGTCGTTACAAGGCAGGAGACCGTACCGACAGACGATCCATTTTAGAATATTTTACCTTCATTGGAGGTAATTTGGTGACATAGAAAAGTAAGAATCAAAAGGTGGTGGCACTGTCCAGAGCTAAAGTAGAATTTAGGGGAATAGCAAAAGGACTTGCAGAGCTACTATGGATCAGAAAGTTGATGTTTGAGCTTGGATTTCCATCAGGGGACGCAGCTGAACTTTGTTGTGACAACAAGGCAGCAATCAGCATTTTCGAAAATCCTGTTCAACATGATCGAACAAAACATGTTGAAATAGGTTGATATTTTATTAAGAAAAAGTTGGACAATGGTTTGATGTCATTACCGTTTGTTCAATCGGAAGATCAGTGGACAGACATCCTAACTAAAGCAGTTGCTGGACGAATATTCCATGAAGTTTTGGGCAAGTTGGGCATGTTAGATCCACATGAACCAACCTGAGAGGGACTGTTGGAAAAAATATTCTACCATAATTGTAATTAATCAGTAATTAACATTACCATAGTTAGCATAATCCTAGCATGATTCTAGGCGATAATTGATAGTATAATTATAGACATAATTGATCATATCTTATACTATATAATCCTTGTATCCTATTATATAGAAAGTAAGAAAATGAAAAATATTTTTCTTCCTATAATTCTAGACTATAGCACGCAGCCCAAACCACACTCGGGCATAACAAGGCTCGGTCCCAACACCTGACTTGATGGGTCAGTGGGGAAACAGATGATCATGTTAGCACATGCGCCAGAGGAAATTAAATAGCCATCTAACAATAGCGAAAGGGGCAGTACGTCTATATGTATGTCTTTACATGATAGCAACATATGGTACTACAGTAGGGTGGCGGTTACACGTTATTAAAGAATAAAAGGAAAAAAAGAATAAAGGTAGAGGATGTGAACCATTTAAATCAAGTTTACACACATATTCTGACCCTACTCTTTTTGAAATCTCATATCATCATAACCTATTATAGCCGCTATTGGAGAAAAGTATTTTATTAAGTATAATAATTAAAAACATTATAATTTAATTATGGTTTTTACTTAACAATATATAAAATATATAATACTATTTATAAAAAAGTACTCTTCTAAGCCTCTAAATCTCAGTGTTAATCAGATTCTAAAAGATTTTCTAAATAATTGGAGTTTATTTTAATCCAAGTTTTTCTCAGTTAATGGGTATATTTCTAAATTACCTGGTTGATTGGAGTTTAAATCATTAAGCAATGTTGTAAAAGGAAAAATGTCATCTCTTTAGCTAAAAGGAAAAGAACAAAAAAGATAAATAAAAGTGCCATATAATGAAAAGCAGGCAAATGAGAAAGCTGTCTCTCCAATGTCTTTCGCTTTACATCTCAAGCAAAATTTTATACTTTATTAAAGTAAGAAGAGAAGATTATATATATAGAAACGACAGGTTGGCTGAACTTTTAAATTTAAATTCTAATGGGAGTTAATCGTATGTATATATATAATTATTTTTTAATTTAATTTTAAATCATTTTTATTCAAAGTATATTTAATAATTGAATTTTTTATTTTTTGTATTGTTTTAAACAAATTTAATTTTAAATTGAGTTGAGTTTATTGATTTTAGTTTTGTCCAAAGCTAATTATTAATTTAATTTTAATTTTACATTAATTTGTTTGATTCTCATAAATGTTTTAACTTGCTCCAAAGTTTATAAAACTTAGTTATCAATTTCATGAGGATAAAATTTGATATTCTGAAATTGAAAAAATATAGTTTACAATGTGTATAAATTTAGTCTAGAAAAAACAGTCTCTTTCTTTTATTTTATTTTCTTTATTCTTTTATTTTATTTTTTTTATTCTTTAGTGTCGCATAACCGTCACTCTATTATAGTGCCACCTATTCTTATCACTCGGATCCGTACACGAATCTGTTAGCGTATCACTCTCTATCAGGCGACCATTTAATTTTTCCGGCGCGCATGCTGGTAGAGTTGCAAGGTGACTGGACCTGCTCTCCTATCTCTTGTCGCATCGCCGGACTAAACTATCTTTTTTATAGATTTACGCGTGTGGTTAATCCGGCTGCTTTATGTCATCGAACTGAGGCGCGCAATATTGAGCTAGACTGCTTAAGAATAACCTGATAAATTTTGGGTCTGTATTCTTTTCCAAGACCCGGTCTCACCTCAGAATGTAGAAAGTCTGATGGTCATCAAAATTCTTCTACTTAACATTATATATTTACTCTTATTTTTCTATACTTACCAATAATTTAACATGTAAATTCAAAATAATTAAATTATATTTATTAAAAATAATATTTTTAAAAAATACGTTTCAAGAAATAATTTTTTTCAAAAAAAAAGCCCATTTTAAATTTAAAAAAAAATGCATTAAAAAAAGCCTAACAGGTGAGTGTGGTTTTTGTACCAAATCAATATGATTTAACTTTCAATAAGCTGGTTGCTATCACTAATTATATTAAGCTAAGAAAGTGAGCGAAGTTGTTTATCACCACCCATGAGAATGAAGATAAAAGCAAAATGGTAAGTGGAATGGCTTCATACTAGCTTAATTCTTGAGTTTGAGCCTCTCATCCCTCAACGTAATATAATATTTTATTATTATATTAATAAAAAAAAGTAAGTGGCTCTAGGTACACCAAATCCTGATCTGGTATGCTACTTGGCAATTTATAGGAGGATGAGAGTAACTTTGTTTCCACATAATTGAGAAGGTGAAGGCCCAGTTGCTTGGAGGATAGAGGAGTAAAGGCAAAGCTAGTTAATCAATAAAATTATTGGTTGTGTGTAGAATGTGCATCAAGTGGGGTACCCTATCTTTAAATTGATCTAATTCATAAATCTAGACTTCCCCAATGGCTTCTTTAGGTTGATCTAATTCAATTTTGCATTATTATTGAAACTATGGTTGAGAAAGATAATTTTTAAATATATTATTTAAAATTATATTAATTATAAAAGACATTAACATGGTATTTTTTTTTCTTCTAAAATGTATTTTTCTAACCTTTAACATTAAAAAAGTTAAATAACTATCAGATTCTATATGTGTGTTTTAGTCTAATTTGATGCTAAATTGGTCTAAATCTTGTTTAGTTTCAAATCCTAATGGGCCATTGAATCGATCCGAAAGGACTTGAAGCCATATTGAAAGAAAGCCCATCTGCTCCCAAACACTCCAATTTTACTAATGTGGATCATTTTAATAGTTCCATATAAATAATAAATATATTAATTTAATTACAAATAATAGTTCCAATTTTTATATAAATCGGATTTATATTTATCTAAATTGAATTTTATATGAACCATATTATTATTTTAATTTATGAATTTATATAAACATAGAGAGTTCTGTGCATTTAGTCCCCCTCTGTTCTTTTTCTTTTTTTCCGAATAATTTTGTTTTGGACCGGTTGGTTTCAGTAAAATAAAATCACGAAATGGTTCAATGACACGTAACCTTAATAATTTGTTTGAATAAGTCTAGTATTAGTTTTTTATTATTATTCTTATTTGTTTTAGTTGCTGTATAATAGGTGGGTTGTTTCCTTGTAATTAGCTTAAGCTGTTAATTATTACTGCTATTTAAGCTCATGAATAAAATAACCAAGGGCATGACAGAAAATATAACAATTACGTTTCAATTGAACTTAGAGGCCTTGGTTTCCTCCATTAAACCTTGTTCTTGTTCTTTATTTCCTTAATCTTCTGATTTTTCCAGAATAGGTTCTAAAAGTAAGAGGCAGTTTGTACCAAAGTGGTATCAGAGCTCTGGGATGGACCAGAGAGTGGAGAAATTGGAGCAGACAGTTCAGTCCCTTTCTAGAGGACAGGAAGGAATTGCGAAGAGATTAGAAGAACTCTTTTTCCAATTGAACGTAAGAATGGATCAGCTGGCTACCCACTCTTCTCCAGGGAAGCGCACTGAGCCTGAACTACGGACTCCGGAATCCAGGATTAAATCCAACGATTCGGTCGCTACCTCTTCATATGCGCCGAAAATGGTCAAACTGGATTTTCCACGTTTTGATGAAAAAGAGGACGCCACAAGCTAGATTTGTAGGGCGGAGCAATTCTTCCAATTTCATCATACCCCCGATGAGGATCGAGTGAGCATCGCCTCCTTCCACATGGTTGGGGATGCTCAACTATGGTACCAATTACTGAAGTAAGAGAATCCTGTGGTCACATGGGCAGAATTCAAAGATGGATTTTATGCACGATACGGGCCCAATCAGCTGATTGATTTCTTTGGGGAGCTTTCGAAATTGCAACAGCAGGGTACAGTTCACACTTTTCAGACGCAATTCGAAAAGCTTTTGGCCAAAGTGGGGGGATTGGCGCAAGATAGACAAGTTAGCTGTTTTGTCAGTGGGTTAACACCATTAATTCGCACTGATGTTCAGGCCAATCGGCCAAAAACATTAGCAGAAGCCATTTCTCTTGCCCGGTTGTATGAAGCATGAAACGCAGCTTCAGGGAAGGGGCTGCCAACGCAAACCCGACCAGCACCTCAGGTGGTTCGATCTCCATCTCGGCCAGCATCAGATTCTATCAAAAGGCTGACATGGGATGAGCTCAATGAAAGAAAACGGCTAGGGCTGTGTTTTAAATGTAATGATAAATTTGGCCCTGGGCATAGGTGCAAGAAGCTCTTTTCAATTCAAGCAGTTCTTGAGGATAGTGATGATGACACTGAAATGGAGATAGAAGAGTAGGATTCAACAGAGGATGTTCCGGCTATATCCCTACATGCAATTGCTGGTTTTGAAGGACCAGAAACAATGCGGCTATGTGGAAGGGTAGTCAGATTAGATGGAACGGTCTTGGTAGACTCTGGCAGTACTCATAATTTCATAAGTGTAGAGTTCGCTAGAAAAGCTGGTTTGGAGCCAATAATAAGGAAAAAATTAAAAGTACAGGTAGCTTCCGGTAAGAAATTATCAAGCCCATGTATTTGTACCCAGACTCAAATTTTAATTCAAGGAGAGTCTATAACAGTTGATTTATATATACTGCCATTAGAGGGCTATGATGTCGTGTTGGGAACTCAGTGGTTGCATACTTTGGGTCCTATTGTATGGGATTTTTCTAAACTTTTAATGGCATTCAACTTAGATGGGAAGTAGGTACTCTTACAGGGCTCTCAAATTCCTCCAAATCAAGCCATTTCAGCAATTCAGATGCAGCAGATGCTCAAACACATAAAAAAGGGGTTCCTGTTGCAAATCATGAAATCAGACTCAATCATCCCACAAATTCCAAACCTGCACCCTGAAATCCAAGATCTTTTAACCAAATTCAGCATGACCATGACCAAACCAGTGGGATTGCCACCACAACGCTTCCATGATCATAAAATTCCTTTAAAAAATCCAGAACCTATTTCAGTGAGGATATACCGATATCCCCATTACCAAAAAACAGAAATTGAGAAAATAGTGGCAAAAATGCTTGCGACAGGAATAATTCAACCCAGCCAAAGCCCCTATTCTGCTCCTATTCTGTTGGTCAAAAAAGCGGACAGTTCTTGGCGAATGTGTATCGATTACAGGGAATTAAATAAAAACACGGTGAAGGATAAATTCCCAATACCTGTTATCGAAGAACTTCTGGATGAGCTTTCAGGTGTCCAATATTTCACCAAGCTGGATCTCCATTCAGGATACCATCAAGTAAGAGTTCATCCTTCAGACATTGAAAAAACAGCCTTCCGCACTCATGAGGGCCATTACGAATTCCTGGTAATGCCCTTCGGCCTCACCAACGCACCATCAACCTTCCAATCACTTATGAATGAGGTATTCAAAAAGCATTTAAGGAAATTTGTGCTTGTCTTCTTTGATGACATACTCATCTACAACAAGTCTTGGAAGGAACACATCCAGCATTTAGAAACTGTGTTTTCAATTTTACAAACTCATCAATTATTTGTTAAAATTGAGAAATGTCAGTTTGGCACCAGGGAAGTTAAGTACTTCGGCCATATTATCTCTAATGGTGGAGTCTCTGTAGATCCGGAAAAAATTGCAGCAATACAAAGTTGGCCAAAGCCTACATCGCCAAAAGCTTTACATGGATTCCTGGGACTTTGCGGGTATTACCGAAAATTCATACAACATTTTGGAAAAATTGCAGGGTCCCTAACCAGAATGTTAAAGAAAGATGGCTTTAACTGGTCACTCATGGCGGAAACAACATTTGCTAGTTTGAAGGAAGCAATGACAAAAGCACCAGTTTTGGCTTTACCGGACTTCTCAAAAAAATTTATTATGGAATGCGATGCTTCCGGCTCAGGAATTGGCGCGATACTGATGCAGGAACGGCCAATTGCATTTTTCAGTCAAACTCTGCATGGTAAACATCTTCTTTTGTCAACTTATGAGAAAGAAATGTTAGCTCTTGTAATTGCAGTACAGAAGTGGAGACCTTACCTTCTTGGGCAAACCTTTGTGGTCAAGACTGACCATCAAAGTTTGAAGTATCTCTGGACTCAAAGAATTACCACGGCAGCTCAGCAAAAATGGTTGTTTAAGCTGATGGGCTTTGACTTTGTTATTCAATATAAAGGGGGAAAAGAAAACGTGGTGGCTGATGCTTTGTCCAGAAGAGATGAGAAAGATGATGGGGAGGGGCAAATTTCAGCAATCTCTTGCCCAATTGCAAATTGGATCGATTCAATTAAAGAAGAGGTACAATCCTTACCATTTTTACAAGAGAAGTTGAAGCAAGTTCAAGATGGAGAGGCTCTTGGACCATGGGAATATAGAAATGGCATCTTGTTGTTTAAAGGGCGGATTTATCTGTCAAAGGAATCAACTTTGGTCCAAGAAATCATTAACCAGTTCCATTCCAGCACCCATAAAGGATTCTTTAAAACTCTTCAACGAATCCGGTCCAACTTCTACTCACCAAATCTCAAGGAGCGAGTGAGAAGATTTGTGCGAGAATGTGATGTCTGCCAAAGACATAAAGCAGAACACACTGCTCCAGCTGGTCTCCTTCAACCTCTCCCAGTTCCTAGCCGAATTTGAAAAGACATTTCAATGGACTTCATAGATGGGCTGCCGAAATCAAACGGTAAGACAACAATATTTGTGGTGGTGGATAGACTGTCGAAGTATGCTCATTTTGTGCCCATCTCTCATCCTTATACTGCTGCCTCTGTTGCACAATTATTTTTTGAAAATATTTTTAAGCTGTATGGGATGCCAAAAACAATTGTTTGTGATCGGAACCCGGCTTTTACTAGCCAATTCTGGAGAGAACTATTTGATTTAAATGGAACTCGGTTCAACTTTAACTCTGCTTACCACCCTCAAACCGATGCCCAGACGGAGGTGGTGAACAGAACACTAGAAATGTATCTCAGATGCTTTACTAGCTCCAAACCCAAACAATGGATGAAGTGGATATCTTGGGCAGAGTATTGTTACAATACGAGTATCCATTCGGTTACTGGAAAATCTCCCTTTGAAGTTGTATATGGTAGGCCGCCTCCTACTTTACTCACTTACATACCAGGTACTGCCAAGGTAGCAGCAGTGGAAAAGGAATTGGGTGATCGTGATGTCATGTTGAGAGACTCAAAAAAAGAATTCAGCAGGCACAAAGCAGAATGAAGCAAATATACGACTTAAAGCACCAAGAACGTGAATTTGCCATAGGAGACTTAGTCTATCTTAAGCTGCATCCTTACAAGCAGCGGACTCTTGCAGTGCGAAGAAACTTCAAACTGTCTCCTAAGTATTATGGATCGTTCAAAGTCCTACGGAAAATTGGTGCGGTCGCTTATAAGTTGGAGCTGCCAGCAACAACGAAAGTGCATCCTGTATTTCATGTCTCACTCCTTAAGAAGTATATTGGAGCTGGAAGTGGAGTACAGACGCAATTACCACAGTTTGACGAAGATGATGAATCAGATCCACAGCCTGAAGCTATTCTGGACAGCAGAGTAAGAAGAAAAAGAAGTGAAGTTTTGATTCATTGGCGTGGTTCATCTCCCATGGAAGCAACTTGGGAAGAGTTTGAGCAGGTGAAAAAGCAGTTTTCAGATGTCTCTCTTGAGGACAAGAGAATTGTTTAAGAGGAGGGGAAATGACACGTAGCCTTAATAATTTGTTTGAATAAGTCTTGTGTTAGTTTTTTATTATTATTCTTATTTGTTTTAGTTGCTGCATAATAGGTGGGTTGTTTCCTTGTAATTAGTTTAAACTGTTAATTATTACTGTTATTTAAGCTCATGAATAAAATAATCAAGGGCATAACAGAAAATATAACAATTACGTTTCAATTGAACGTAGAGGCCTTGATTTCCTCCATTAAACCTTGTTCTTGTTCTTTATTTCCTTAACCTTCTGATTTTTCGAGAATAGATTCTAAAAGTAAGAAGCAGTTCGTACCATTCAATGGGCTAATGCACGTTAGCTCACGTGGTTCGAGTTGTTGTACTCATTGCTATTTACGGTTCTTGATTTGTTTCCGGCTATGGGCTTTTTTTTATTTGGGCTCAGATAATTGAATGGGTCCAAAATGAAATCTTTAGTCATTAATAATTAGATTAACTTACGCTCGAATTAAAAATAACATTTAAATAAAAGTTTTCTAAATAAGGACGACTCTGGAATTTGAATTATTGATTTTATATACAGAGTTCTCTACTGATGCAACCGTTTATTAATTAATTAAATTTTATTTTCAAGTCCTTCAATCAAAAGTAGAGGCCAGTCACCAAACAAAAGCATCAAAATGAATACGTGTAAAAATCTGAAGCGTACACGCGTGGTTTTGGGAGCTGGAAAGCGCAGAGTGCAGCTTATTCGGCTTTTTAGAGGGACACGGCAGTATGTGAGACACGTGGGCTTCGGTCCGATAGCTGTGGTCTGATATGGTGGGCCCCTTTTCTAGATTCGAATAATTGAAGTTATTCAAGTAACCCAACAACTTTCTTACGCCATCATGTGACACTTGTCCTCTTCCTTTACGTGTCGCTTTTCTATGGGTGTGCTTATTTCTATACTCCTCTCTTTTTATTCAAGATAATCTCCCCGGTTTCTCCCCGTTCACATTCTCAAATCATTTTACCTTTTATTTCTTCAAGATCATATCAATCAAATTATTTATAATAATATATAAATTATATTGATTTAAAATTTTATTTTTCATAAAAAAATATTAAAAATCTAAAGATTGAATCTTTCTTGGATTTTAATAAAGTTTTAAATAGAAGGGAGAAATTTCTCGCGATAAATTGGAATCTGCAAGGACGAACTGAAATGAAAAAATGAAATGGAAATGCAGGTGTTGATTTGATTACTTGTAGAAAATTTATTATTTAAAGCATATGATAAGGTACGTCACTGACCACCTTTTAAAGGTGGAAATGGCCGTTAAGATACATCCGACGGACACAGAGCCATACACATGGACAAGGGCAGTAAAAGCTAATAAATGACAAAAGGTTCGCAGCATTTGCTTCCTTAGATTAAAATTCTCTTTTTAAATTGATAATTTTTCATGATTTCTTAAAAAGTGAAAATTTCAAAAAAAAAAAAAAAGTTCTTTAACCTAATTCTGATTTACCAGCAAAGATTTTGCATTATAATGCTGCAGAATAATTACAATAATTTCTAAAGAAAAAAAATACATTTAATTTGTAGTAATTGTCTTTCTGATAAAGTCTTATGAGAATACCAAACTATAAATTAAGGAGTTCAATTTTATTTTTTTTTTTGAAATTTTTAATTTCATTTAATTCATAAAAAAATATTTATTTATAAATAAAATTTAATTGCTTTCAAAAAAATAAAATTTAATTTTAAATAAAAAAAATTTACATGCATAAGATTTTATAAATTAAATTAATTTACAATATTAAATATTAAATATGAGTTTTTAGAATTTTTTAATAAAAATTATCTAAACTATTATTTGTTAAAAAATATTATTTAATTTTAATGTTTTATCTGTAATTAAAATTTTTTAAATTAAAATATAACCGTCAACTATTAAATTTATTTTTTATTTATACTAAATATCATTGTTGATTATACTTTAAATTTTCATAAAATGATAATTTTTTTTTTGAAATGGAAATTAAAAATTGAAAAAATAAAATCTAAAATCTCTCATATTTATTCAAATACATTTATTAATTTATAAAAATTTATAATACAATCAATAAATTTATAATGTAATTAATAATATAAGTGCTTAATTTAATATTTTTTTAATAATAGTTATTTTGTATTTAATTATCATAAGTTTAAGTGTTCAATAGTTTAATTTAACCGTTACGAAATCTACGTATATATTAAGTTAATAAATTAAATAATTAATAAATAATTTATTTTTTAAATATTTTAAAAATAAAAAATTAAGCAAAATATGTGAAGTTAAAATCCCAAAAACATAAATTTTATCAATGAAAATAAAAAATGGAGAAGAAAAATGACATAAATTAGAATAGCTGCTTTCTAACTTGTTTCGATATTGGAACTTTATTTATAAGGGAATTATTATTAAATTTATAAATTTTAAAAATTTTACTAATTCTCAGTTTTATAAAAATAATTCAATTAAAATATTTATATATTTTATGAAATTAAATTATTTAGTCCATTTATAAAAGTAAATTGTTAGTTATTTTTTTTATTTTTGATAAAAAGAATAAATAGTATAAATATTTAAATATATATTAAATAATATAAACTAAATTATATAAATATTCAAGACATGGATTTATAAAAATTAAAAAATTTATTTTATAAAATACAAAAATATTTTAATTGAATAATTTATAAATATGATAAATTAATAAATTTTTTTAAAAAATTAGAAACCCAATAATAAGTTTTCTTTCATTTATCTATAATTAATAAAAATTACATATATACCCTTATAAAATTTTCAAAGGGACATGACCTATTTGGCTCTAAGTGAATTCGACATTGGACTTTACTCTCCAATCTCCTTTGTAAACTTAATCTCACAGTAAATATATATGAATATATATGAGGGATATTAGATTTTACTCTTCAATTTTTTTGTAATTTAAAAAAAAATAATCATAAATATATTTTGTTAAAGTGTTTAAATGTGCTACTTTTAAATTTAATAAATTATATTAAATTTATTAAATCATTATTATTATTTAAATTATTATTATTATTATTAAATTATGTTAAATTTACTTATCCACAAATCTAATAACAATATGGTTTATGCTTAAATTTGCGCTCAATTTCAATTATTCAAATATATTTTTTTGTTAAAAATAACTTTTAGATTTAATAAATTTTAATTCAACATCAAAATCATTTAGGAAATTGTAAAATTTTAATTAAAAACTAAATAAATAAAAATTTTAAATTAGCAAGTTAATTAATATGCTTTAACTTTAAATGTGTATAATATATACTTGGATATATAATTAGAAAATATGACTATTTAATTCTATAATATGAATAAACTGATTAGTTAATTTTATAGTTTCAAAAAGTATATTAAAATATTTTTAATATTTTTTAAAAAAATCTATTTATTAGTAATATTAGCGAATTAATTAATAGGTTTTTATTATTATTACTAATAGATTTAAAATATGTATAATTATTATTTCAATTAAATAGTAAATTTTATTATTAATTCAATAAATTTTAAAATTATATTATTATTGTTATTAAATTTTTAATTTATATTTAATATTTATTAGAAATACATAAAAGTGCAAATAAAAGAAAAGCAAATGAGAGAAAATGAGAAAATAATGAAAATGAAAGAAAAAAAGAAAATGATAGAAAAATAAAAATTATGAAAAAGAAGAAGAATGAGAGCAGAGTAAAAAGGTAATTAGAGAAATGAGAAAAAAGAGAAAATGGTTGGATAAGAAAATAAATGAAGAGAAATAATAGTAAAATACAGATAAAAAAATGACAGAATAAAATAATATGAATAAAAAATTATAGAGAATATGAGAGAAAAGAAAAGAAAAGAAAATGATGGAAAAAATAGAGAGATAAAGGAAAAGTATGAAAAAAATAAAGAAAATAATCGAAGAGGCATGAGAAGACGAAAAAAACATAAGAGATGAAAAGAAAATAATAAAAAAAATTAAGAGAAAAAAATTATTAGATAAAATAATGAAACGAAACAAAGTTATATAAAAAAAATAAAAGAAAAAAAAATAAAAAAGTAAATGGATGATTAAAAGAAAAAATGTGATATTATATTTATAGTAATGAATTTAGTTACGATCTGTTACTAAATTTAAAAATAAAGTGAATTTTTTTTAACTTAAAGAATTGAAAAAAAGAATTTTCAATGGATTTAAAATTCGTTTATAAAGAGGAATGTGAATTTTTATTTTTATTTTTATTTTTTTAAGATTTAAGGGATTACTTAATAAATTTTTTAAAATTATAAACATTAAATGATATATTTAATGATAAAATTAACTAAATCACTAAATAATAATTTTTTTAAAATGTTATACATATTTTAATATATTTTTTAAATTAAAAAATTAATTAGTAAATTTTATTCTGGCTATTAAATAATAATTTTGATTTTATTTAAGGTTTTTAATTTTAAATGTGTTCATTGTTATAAATTTCTAAACATCTAGGTGATGAAAGATATTATCTAATATAATTTTTAAAAAATAATATATAAAGTTCAATTTTTAATTTTTACGTTTTTATGAATTATAGTATTTTGCGGTGAATTATTAAAGTAAGAGAAAAAAAAAAAAACAGTAGAGACACAAAATCGCATTTTATTTATTTCTTTTAATCATTTTAAATTTATGATGTTAAAGACAAAAAATTTAAAGATGTGGCTTTTTCTTCTTAAACTGAATTTATAAATTTCAATATAAGAATAGTTATTTTTTTAAATATAGTTATAATTTAATTTAGTCAATTTTATTTATTAACTTTTTTTTTTTGAAATAGGGGTTGAGGAGTCGAACGTTAGACCTTTGAAGGTTACAGAATGCACTTTCCACCAGGCTAAGTCTTGGAGTGCAATTTTATTTATTAGCTGTTTCTCTTTTTTTCATATATATATTTTTTATTCTTCTATGAGTTTTTTATTATTAATTTCTCTCATAATATTAATTTATAAATAATTAAAATTGAATATTTACTTATTTTCTAATGCCAATTTTTTTAAAATTATCTAATAAATTTAATTGTTTAGTTTAATTTATATATTTAAAAGAATTTTATAATAATTTTAGATATTTTTTTTAAATAAAAATTGAAAATTAAAGAATAAAATCTGAAATAGATAATTTTTTTTAAGGATAATATATTATGTTTAGATTAACCGCGCGGATATATTTTCATGCGTGCAAGAAATTTCCAGAGACCACAAAATTACGAGTCTTCGCATTAAAGACTGCCAAATTTCACAGCTAATGAATGTTTAGGGCCACCCAACAAAAGAAAAAATTAAAAAAAAAAAAACCTAGTTCTTCCTTAGCTTGAATTGATGCCGTCATCGCCGACTTTAACACCATTCCTTTCCCACCATCCAAACAGGAAGAAAGAAAAGCTTTTGTAAATAAACGCCGTTTCCTGTGAGCCGTAACACTTCACATTTTCCAGGAAAAGGGCAATAAAGAAATTAAAAGAAATTTCTCACAGAGACAGGTGTCCCTATTGTTTGTTTGCCTATCAACAACATCAATTCAAAGTCTTCTATGACACCACGCACCAAAGGGTATTTTAAAGTATAAACACTTACACCAAATGAGTTGCACTTGATACCATACACGTGGCAAAATATAAACAAGTGGGTCATCTGGTTGGAGTATGTAGGTGATGGGTGTGGTGGTGGTTAGCGAAGCACTATTAGTTTATGTGGGGAAGAGAATAGCTTGGAGTTTCTAGTGAAGAGAGTCCGTATGCTACGTGTGGGCTTTCTGATGTTTGATGAGATTGTAATGTAATGATGTGGAGATTGGAGAGATTATGGCTGTAAGAAAATATAAGCTGTTTAAAGAAAATTGCAGAGGCTGCTAGAGAGAGAGAGAGAGAGAGAGAGAGAGAGAGGGGTGATGAGAAAGGAGGTGATGAGCTTGGAGGAAGATTACAGGAACCTGAAACAGGCTGGAGCCAAAACAAACGGGGACGGTGAGAAAAATATTTCAAGCTCTAGATTCTCTTCTCTTTTGGCTTCTAAAGATCGTGATTTTCTTCTCTCTCCTGATGGAACTCAGGTTTTCTTTCCTTCCTTTTCACTTCAAGTGCACACTGAGAAAGTAGTTTTCTTTGTTGAAAATTGTGATTCTTGATATTTTCTTTTGACAAATAATCTATAGATTTCTTCTTTCATTTCATGTTAGATGGTGGGATGCTGTTAACTAGCCTCAGACTCTCAGTACTTTCCAAGCTAATATTCTGTCAACTTTCTTTTTTATTTATTAATATATCTTAGTTTTTCTGATCGTACGTCTATATGCCATATGTTAGTGTTTTAATTTGCTGATCTCAGGACTTGGATCGAGTTTTTCTTTTTACCATATTCAAGGTCTAAGATCATTCTTCTACTCATGAATAATAATAATAAACACATAATTTTCTCAGGAAAATAATCTCACTTCTCGTGGTTAGAGTAACTGAAAATGGTTTAATTATATGAGTTTTTCATCTAAACGTTCCTTCCAAATGCATGAAAGCTTAGATAATTTTTAACGGATTAATTTCAAGCAACTTCCGATTAATTAAATTAGATGCAAGCTGAAAACAGGGTGAGGATAGAAAAAAATACATGTTTCTTCATGAGTTTTATTTCATTTCATACTCTATTCATTAGAATCTAAATCATAATAGTAACTGAGGAGATGGATACGTGCAAATCTCCGAATAGTGAATCCATAGGGTGTGGATTTATAGATGGTTAATCAAATGTGCTAACATCTGAATCATTCTGTTCTTATTCATCTTTATCTTGTCGGCAATCCAACAGTGCCATAAGGAAGTTTCCATGGTAGATAATATCCTTCTCCGAGCCACCGCTGCTTCTTGCTTTTGTGGTCTTGTTGGTGGTAGCTAGGGGAAGTGGGTGTCGTTTTCCGGGGATAGAGGTGGTGATGCTGGTTCTTCTTCATGACCTACACATGACTAAAAATGTATGCAGTCTTAATCAGCATGGGTTCCCACTTCCTACACAGTGGTCGTCCGTGAACCAGCCAAGCTCAGTGGACATGTGTCGCCACCTTATTCTCCTCTTTAGCCTTAGCACTTACGCTATAGATAGATACAACACGTGGCTTATCCACAACTATTCTACACTTGGGAAAATCTGGTAACATGTTGTTTTCACAATTTTTAGGATTAATGAATTCTATTATTGTAACTTGTAATTTGCCCATTGGTTCATTAAAATTTGGTATCATTTCATTCACCACAGAATTTGAAAACATGCATGAGCTATTTTTTTATCTGGGTATTATCTTATGTTGCAGGTGCAAGTTTCTGAACTCGAAGGCAAGGTGGTCGGACTCTACTTCTCAGCCAACTGGTACCCACCATGTCGGAACTTCACAGAGATACTAATTAATGCATACGAGCATCTGAACCGAAGTGGGTCTAAATTTGAGGTTGTGTTTGTGTCGTCCGATGAGGACTTGGATGCCTTCAACAAGTATCGAGCATTGATGCCTTGGCTTTCCATTCCATTTTCTGATTTGGAGACAAAGAAAGCTTTGGATCGTAAATTCGACATTGAAAGTATCCCATGTTTAATTATTTTGCAACCTAAGGATACTAAGGATGAGGCGACATTGCACGATGGAGTGGAAATCATTTATCGATTTGGAATCCAAGCTTTCCCGTTTACCAAACAGAGACTGCAGGAATTGGAGAGGCAAGTAAGAGAAAAGCATGAGAGCCAGACCTTAACCAATTTACTAACAAATCTTGATAGAGAATATCTTCTGGGTCATCCTCCATCTAAACAAGTGAGTCTGTGCCCTTTGCCTCGCTACTTGATTCAAAAATAAAATTATTTTATTTGCTATAAATAAAATTTATTTCTGTGTTAAGAGTCGGAATTTCCATCTAATTTTCTTTTATATAGGATGAAAGTTTTAAGTTACAGAGAAAAAATAGAAGATTGGGAAGAGTTGAACATCAAACTTACCTATTCACTCGAATACACTTAACATCGGACTAGTCCGCGAATGCATTTTATGAATAAGCTTGCACAATTGGGAATCTTGTATTACTGTCGTACATCTAGATGTCCCGGCAACCAAGCGTTGTCTCAATCTCGGGACCATTTTTTTCCTGTGCAAGACACTAAAATGGTTCTTTTTCACTTGTTCTGTCAAATGCTATATACAGTTCTCCCCACTATCTCTCTCTCTCTCTCTCTCTCTCTCTCTCTCTCTCATCAGTAACACATTAATGATCACTCATCATCTCATCTGATGTGTCAGATAAGTTCCAAGTCACCAACATTGGAACTGCCCGAGTTGTAACCATAGTATATGGTTAAGGTTTATGGTGGAGACATGTAATTAATCCCATTTATGTCTGTGTGGGGCTGCAGGTGCCGGTTGATTCGTTGCTAGGCAAAACAATTGGACTTTTCTTCTCAGCCCAATGGTGTAGACCAGGCGTCAAATTCACTCCCAAGCTCGTCTCCATCTACCACAAGATCAAGCAATTGCTGACCCAACAAGCTTCTGAGGATTTTGAGGTTGTGTTTGTGTCAAGTGATCGTGATCAACAAGGATTTGACTCTTACTTCAACATCATGCCATGGCTGTCTTTGCCTTTTGGAGATCCAACAATCAAAATCCTAACTAAGCATTTTGACGTGCAGGGTATCCCTTGTCTGATAATCTTAGGTCCTGATGGTAAAACTATTACCAAACATGGAAGAAACCTGATAAATTTGTACCAGGAAGATGCTTATCCTTTCACAGAGGCTAAGGTTGACTTGTTAGAGAAACAGATTGATGAAGAGGCTAAAAGCTTGCCAAAATCTGAGTACCATGTAGGTCATAAACATGAGCTGACTTTGGTATCCCAAGAAACTGGAGGAGGACCTTTTATATGCTGTGATTGTGATGAGCAAGGGTCTGGTTGGGCTTACCTGTGCCTTGACTGTGGATATGAGGTGCACCCCAAGTGTGTTCGAGCCATGGACCGTGGCTAGGTACATGGTTCAGAGATGAATAATTGGCTAGCTAGCTTTATTATTCTAATTATAGTTTGCTAATTCGACCTGCGAAGTGTTCCTGTGTGTGTCCCTCATAGCTCGGGCTGGCTAGTGATCGAGTTTCTGGCTGAATGTTATTATATCTAATTAAATATAGTTTATGACAATTTCTTCAGCTGTGTATCCCATGAGATGTATGGGAAGTTAATTATGTTGTTTAAAGCTAGGGAAAAGGCTTAGAAATTTTCCTTTGTATCGGCTAGCTTGCTGGAGGAAACGATATGATGTAAGGTGAAACTGGTTAAAGTTGAATCTGTTGATTCCAGCAATAGATTTCAATCGCAATTACTCTACATCAGCCCATACTCCTAGTCGACCAAGTTTTTTTTTTTTTTATTGTATTGCATGTTATGTATATTGAATTCAATTTTTTATTTTATTACTAACCTTTTCCTCTCAGTAAGTTGATGGGTTTTTCAATTCATTCAAGTTCATGGTAGTTTTATTTATTTATTTTTATTTTAAATATAGATATTTTTTTAAAAAAGCAAATTTTATTTTGGAATTGATCCATTGAAGAAACAAGTCCATCCGTAAAAATGAAACTTTTGATCTAGTAAATGATTTTATATTTACTATATAAGGGCTTTTCAATTTATTTAAAGTTATGGTAGTTTTGAGAAATCTTTACTTATCTGAATTTATATAGACATATCTCTTATTAAAATTAAAAGTTTTATAAAAATTTATTTCAATTTATTTATATTTTATCAAAATTTAAATTTAAAAATATAAAAATTTATTTATTTTTAACTTATAAAATTTTATTTTTTAATAAAACAAAATCATTTATAATTTTAAAAAATTTAATTAAATTATTTTCTCGAATAAAAAAGTAAATACATGCGTATGTCGAACCTACCACCCATGTTCATGTCTCGGGTTGGGCTTGTGTAACTCATATTCGGCACGATCTAAGCTTGAAGGATTAGACATGGGAAGGATTTATCAGACCCTTGTGCTTGTGGTACACTAGATACCCATCAAATTTATATGCTGCAAATCATTATAAAATTTTGCAAACAGTGGTACCCTTAATAAAAAAGAGATATATAGGCTTCCATTTTCACTTTAGTGGAAGAAGAAGAAGCCATATACACATATATAGATAAAATGAGGAATAGGTAATCCATTCATTAGAGAGGTTTTACATTTGTATTTATACAGCAGAATAATGTGTGAGAACCCTAATTAAGAAACGTATACAACAACTATTATGATAACAACTAGTAGCTAACAGAATAACAAACTTTGGTTAAGATAAATTCTTATCTCCTAATACCCTCCCGCAAGATGGCAGACCGTGAAGAAATGTCAATCTTGTCACACCATTTATTAAAAGCCTGCGTTGAGAGAGCTTTAGTGAGCAAGTCCGCAAGCTGTTCTTTTGAGGAGACATGAGTCACTCGCAATGAGCCATTTTGTACTTGCGACCTGACAAAGTGGTAGTCAACAGCTATGTGTTTCATCCTTGAGTGAAACACGGGATTTGCAGCAACATACGTGGCACTCATATTATCGCAATAAATAACCGGTGTAGAAGAGATGTTCACCTGAAGTTCAGCTAAAAGATTTCGAACCCAAGTAACATCAGCAGATGTGGATGCCACTGACTTGTATTCAGCTTCTGTGGAGGACCTCGCAACTGACTTTTGCTTCTTGGATGACCAAGCAATAGGATTGCGGCCAAGAAAAATAATATTAGCACTTGTGGACGTGCGATCATCAGGATTGCCGGCCCAGTCAGCATCGGAAAATGCATGGAGATCACACTTGGAATCTCGTCGAAGAAATAAGCCTGTATCAAAAGTACCAATTAAAAATCGCAACAACCGTTTAACCGCTGACCAGTGATTAATGGTTGGTCGAGAAGTGAACTGAGAAAGCCTATTTACAGCAAAGGCAATGTCTGGTCTAGTGAGTTATAGATACTGCAGTTTGCCAATAACTCTGCGAAAACTGGAAACATCATCAAGATGTACTGAATCAGCTAACCGAAGAGTGGACGATGTGGACAAGGGTGTATTGACAGCCGGTGGAATCTCGGATGTCGGAAGCCTCTAGTAGGGTAGAAACATGTTTTCATAAAATGTTTTAAGGTATTTCATGGTTTTAAGTAAAATGGAAATGAGTTTTTGCATTAAAACAACCTTGGAGGAAAACTCAGGTTCGACCGCCGAACATGCATGCCTTCGGGAGCGCCTTTAGGCCCCCGAAAGCACAAGTGAGGGAAGTCCAGGTTCGGCCGCCGAACCTCAAGTTCGGCCGCCGAACATGGCATGCATGCGGAGGCACATTCGGCCCCCGAACGTGGCCTGGCCAGCCACTATAAAAGGGTCCCTTAGCCGAAAACGGGTGAGCTTTTCCCCATTTTCGGCCAAGGTGAGCTTTCCGCCGCCCCTCACCGATCTTTGATGTTTTTCCTCTAGATCTTTCAAGTTTTTCACTTGTTTTAACTTCGTTTTGAAGATTTGAGCTTTTGAGCAAAGTTTTGGAGCTTTGAGGTTCAAGAACTCGAATCTCTTCCAACTCCAAGTTTGGTCGCCTCTACTCTCGATCTTCAAGAGGTAAGAGTCGATCTCTAGCTTATAGTATGTTTTAAGTAAGTTTTATGAAGTTCATGGGGGTAGAATGCATGTTTAGGTCATAGTTATGTTTATGGGTATAAATGTATATTCTTGAGCAATGTGGCTTGTAATGTGCGTTTGATGTGTTGTAGTTGGGGCTTAAGGTAGTTTGAGACCCCTAGGAGCTTGAATGCATGTTTTGGTTGAGCTAAATGCATGTTGGTTTGAGTTTGGAGGCACAAATGCATAAGGGAGCTGAGTTTCTGCCATTCTGGGAGAAACCAGGTTCGGCAGCCGAAGGAACTTTCGGCCGCCGAACGTGCTTGTGGAGGCAGCCTTCGGCTGCCGAAGCTTGCCCCCGAAAGGAGACTTTCGTCTCTGTCTGGGAGTTTCGGCCGCCGAAAGTGCCGCTGAACATGCATGAGTTTCGCCTCTGTCTGGGAGTTTCGGCCGCCGAAGGTACCGCCGAACCTGTCTGACTTTCGGCTCTGGAGGGACTTTCGGCCGCCGAACCTGCTGCCGAAAGTGCCCTGTTCAGCCTTTTCTTGCATGTTTTTCTATAATTATTCTATGATGTTTTAGGGGGTTTTTGGGGAATAGTTTAGAGTTATGTTCATGTATGTTTGGTCCCTCATTTGAGTCCACCTGTGTAGGTTCGGACCCGAGGAACCGAGGACCCCAGCAGTGAGTCTGTTGCCCCAGTGTTTGGTCAGAGCTATCCAGAGGTGAGTGGAATAACTTATTATGTTTTAAAGAAAAGAATGAACTTTTCAGTATGTTTCACGCATCATGAATGCCATGTGATGAATTAGGTTGCTTGCATTAGAATTCACGAATATGTTGCATTGCATATTTTTATGTTGATGTGGATGAATGTTGGATGATCCATAGCCCTCGATCTATGATATGACGATGTGATATGTACGGTACGGAATGTAAGACCAGTGGGACCCATTCTACGTTCGCTGGCACTATGTAAGGGAAAGACCAGGACCCATTCTACGTTCTGGCACAGTTGGACACTGTTATGTTATGATATGTAAGGGAAAGACCAGGACCCATTCTACGTTCTGGCACAGTTGGACCATGTAGAGGGCTATTGGTGACAAGTTCATCCTTGATGTGATTAGCTGTGATGTGATGCATTCCATGATCCATATGATTTAAATGTTTTTACTATTCTGCTCACTGGGCTCTAGTAGCTCACCCCTCTCCCATTTCCCCAGGATTGCAGGTACAAGGTAGACCAGGAGGTTTACAAGAGTAATGAAGTCTGATTTATGTAATAGATAGTGTGGACATGATAAATGTATTAATGTTATGTAAAAGTACAGTTTCAGTCATGTAATGATATTGAGGATTAGATATTGTGCTTGACATTGTGTATGAGGTATCCCTTTTATTACATGATCAAAAATGTTTTATAATGTTCATGAAAGCCAACTCATCTCATGTTGTATCGCCCGCTGGGGCATTGATGAGATCCCACAGAGGGATCACGATTATGATTATGACTATGTACATGTATGTTCAGGTTGAGTTGGATGTTTGAAGGAAAAGTTTTAAATTTTTATGCATGTTGTTGATCATGTATGGGATTATACAGGTTTTCAGGTTGCATGTCAGGCTTGCTACGGGTCCCGGCGGCCTTAAACCGATCTGGATCCTAGCGCCGGTAGCGGTCCGATTTTTGGGTCGTTACAGAATGGTATCAGAGCCCTAGGTTCATAGGATCGGACCTAGAGTGTCGGGCTCATAGATGTTCTAGAAGGTCAAGCACAATATGAAAGATCATGTCCACTAGGATAGGATGTGGAGTCCTGTCTTGTATGATGATGTGAAATGCCATGATTATATACATGTGCATTGATGCTATGATATGAATGATGTATATGTGATGAGGGTTCATGTGTGCCCACATGAACCATATGATGCTAATGTTTGTATGATGTGTACTGTTTTTCAGAAAACAGGATGAGAGGAACTCGTCGATCTGCACGATTGACTGGAGTGCCACCTGAGGATGAGGGCACGAGCGCCCGTCCTCTTACATTGCCTAGGGCAATGTCTTGTAGAGCAAACAGAGAAAGAGTGTCAAGGGACCCTAGAAGGTCTTTTGATGCTAGCAGAAGGGGGACAGATAGAGGAGGAAGTTCGGCAGATGTGAGGGAGGTTATAGAAGAGGAGCAGAGGAGGGATGGGAACCTGGATGTGAGCATGGAGGAAGAAGGGACAGGGGAGTCTCAGGGAGGCGTTCAGGCCTCAGGGTATGGTTTTCCACCCCATTATCCACCCTTCCCACAGGGTTCAGGGTATCTGATGGGAGGTACATCGGATTACTCCAGCTTTAACCCCTACCCTACCTACATGCCTTATCCACCTTTCTATCCACCTTATACACAGTACCCAGCTTATCCACCCTCACCTTTCTATCCAAACCCGGCAAACCCCACCTCGGGGAATGCTGCACCCCCACCTCCACCACCTACAGAACCAGCAGCCCCAGTTACTCAACCTCCTAGACCTAGCTCAGCTGGTGGGAGCAAGGTAAAGATGACAGATTACCTCAAGCTGGATGCTCCCAAATACAAGTCAGGGGATGACCCCTTTGAGTATCTGAGAGTGGTGAAGACAATAACTGATGAGCTAGGGGCAAATGACAGTAGGGCCATTCAGATGGCAGAGTTCACTTTAAAGTGCAAGAAGGCACGGGAATGGTTCAAGTGTTATGTGGACCCGAGACTAGACGGCATGACATGGGAGGAATTTGCGAATGAGTTCGCTGGATGGGCTTTTCCAGACAGTTCCAGAGAACTGAAGATGATTGAGTTTGAGCAACTGAGGCAGTCAGAGCACATGGGTGTAGAGGAGTTCACGGATAAATTCTTGGAGCTATTGCCTTTTTCAGGGCAAGCTCTAGATACAGATACGAAGAAAGCCAAGAGATATGTTATGAAGCTGCATTCTAGGTACTCCTCGTTGATTCAGTCAGCTGAGAGAGAAAGTTTCCACACTGTGGTGGATATGGCTCGAAGGATGGAGGCGAGTGCTATAGTTGAGGGGTCAGTGAAGCAGTCAGTGACCCAGTCTTCAGGGGTTAAGACCCCAGGCAGAGGAGGGCCAGGTCTCTCTTCTCAGAGCTCAAGTAAGAAGAGGTGGGATAACACCACCAAGAAGCCGAAGAAGAATAAATTTTGGAATAAGTTGAAATCCGGTCTGGGATTTGGCGGTGGCTCGAGCTCAGGTTCAGACGGTACAGAATGTCAGAAATGTGGAAGGCCGCACAGGGGAGTGTGTCGAGCTGGGACTAATGCATGTTTCAGATGCGGACAGGAGGGACACATGGCTCGGGAGTATCCTAGAGCACCTTTTATGGGCCAGCCCCAGCAGACAGCTTCTGGTAGTGTGGCACAGCCAGCAGCTCCAGCCACAACTCAGGGCAGTGGCAGAGGTAGAGGGAGAGGGGCAGCCTCTTCTTCTGGTTCCCGAGGTGAAGGTCCATCAGCTCTAGCCAGGATCTTCACCATGACTCAGCAGGAGGCTAACACATCCAACACCGTGGTGTCAGGTAATCTCGTCATTGGGTGTTCTGATGTGTATGCTTTAATGGACCCGGGTGCATCTCATTCTTTTATTGCTCCGAGAGCCGTTGAGAGGTTGGGTCTGATAGTCTCTGGGTTAGAGTGTCCCCTATGGGTCAGTGGACCCAAGTGTGACCCGTCAGTGGCAGTGTCAGTCTGCCAGTACAGTCCAGTTTTTGTTGAGGGAAGATGCCTCTCCGCCGACCTTGTGGTTCTAGATTTGACAGACTTTGACGTCATTCTAGGGATGGATTGGCTATCTACCCATGGTGCTACCTTGGACTGCAGAGACAAGGTAGTCAAGTTCAGAGATCAGGACGGGTCAGAGGTCGTCTTCAGAGGAGACAAGAGGGGCACACCTAGAGGTCTGATATCAGCTCTTCAGGCTCATAGGTTGCTTAGGAAGGGATGTCAGGGGTACTTAGCTCATGTGAGAGAACTAGTCAGTCAGGTCAGGGAGCCAGCCTCGGTGCCAGTTGTCAGAGAGTTTCAGGATGTCTTTCCTGATGAGCTTCCAGGTTTACCACCTGCTAGGGAGATAGAGTTCGAGATAGAGTTGGTGCCTGGAACTAGACCGATCTCTATCCCTCCCTACAGGATGGCCCCAACCGAGTTGAAGGAGTTGAAAGAACAGTTGCAAGAGCTGGTAGAGAAGGGCTTCATCCGACAGAGTACCTCACCTTGGGGTGCTCCGGTCTTGTTTGTGAGGAAGAAGGATGGATCCCTTAGACTTTGTATCGACTACAGGCAGTTGAACAAAGTCACTACCAAGAATAGGTACCCTCTGCCAAGGATCGATGATCTATTCGACCAGCTAGCAGGAGCGGGTTATTTCTCCAAAATAGATCTAAGATCGGGGTACCATCAACTAAGGATAAGGGATGAAGATGTGCCAAAGACAGCTTTCAGGACCAGATATGGGCATTTTGAGTTCCTTGTGATGCCGTTCGGGTTAACCAACGCCCCTGCAGCATTCATGGATCCCATGAACAGAGTATTTAGCCAATACCTGGATCACTTTGTTATTGTCTTCATAGATGATATCTTAGTATATTCCAGGAATGCAGAGGAGCATGCCCATCATCTGCGGTTGGTCTTGCAGACTTTGAGGGAACATGGCTTGTATGCCAAGTTCTCTAAGTGTGAATTCTGGCTGAGGAGCATTTCGTTCTTGGGGCATGTGGTGTCAGAAAATGGTATAGAGGTAGACCCCAAGAAGACAGAAACTGTGGCTAACTGGCCTAGACCCACTTCAGTGACGGAGATCAGAAGTTTCTTGGGTTTGGCAGGTTACTACAGGAGGTTCGTTCAGGACTTCTCAAAGATAGCAGCTCCTCTGACCAGACTAACCAGGAAGAATAAAAAATTTCTGTGGACCGACCAGTGCGAAGAGAGTTTTGAAGAGCTTAAGAAGAGGTTGACTTCAGCACCAGTGTTAGCTCTGCCATCTAGTGATGAGGACTTTACAGTCTTCTGTGATGCGTCCCGTGTGGGACTGGGTTGTGTACTGATGCAGAATGAGAGGGTGATTGCTTATGCTTCTAGGCAGCTGAAGAAGCATGAGTTGAATTACCCCACACATGACCTGGAGATGGCAGCAGTAATCTTTGCACTCAAGATGTGGAGGCACTACCTCTATGGGGTTAAATGTGAGATCTTTACAGATCTTAAAAGTCTGCAGTACATCCTGAGTCAAAGAGATTTGAACTTGAGACAGAGAAGATGGGTGGAGCTGCTGAGTGACTATGATTGCAAGATTCAGTACCATCCGGGTAAGGCGAATGTTGTGGCGGACGCCTTAAGCCGGAAATCACTCGGCAGTTTATCCCACATATCGGCAGAGAGGAGGCCAGTGGTGAAGGAGTTTTACAAGCTCATTGAGGAAGGTCTACAGATGGAGTTGTCTGGTACAGGTGCCTTGGTGGCCCAGATGAGAGTGGCACCCGTGTTTCTGGAGCAGGTGGCTCAGAAACAGCATGAGGACCCGGAGTTAGTGAAGATTGCCAGGACTGTTCAGTCAGGCAATGATAGTGAGTTCAGATTCGACAGCAAGGGGATCCTCCGCTATGGGAGCAGACTATGTGTACCAGATGACATAGGGCTAAAAGGAGACATTATGAGGGAGGCTCATAATGCAAGATACAGCATTCACCCCGGAGCCACCAAGATGTATCAAGATCTAAAGAAGGTTTATTGGTGGCCAGCTATGAAGAAAGAAGTGGCACAGTTCGTGTCAGCCTGCGAAGTGTGTCAGAGGGTGAAGCTGGAACATCAGAAGCCGGCTGGAATGCTTAACCCGCTACCTATTCCAGAATGGAAATGGGAAAATATAGCTATGGACTTCGTAGTGGGGTTACAGGCGGCGTCCAACAGAGTGGACTCCATATGGGTGATTGTGGATAGACTCACCAAATCTGCTCACTTCATTCCTGTCAGGAGTGGCTACTCTGTGGACAAGTTGGCGCAGGTATATGTGGATAAGATCGTCAGACTGCATGGGGTTCCTGTTTCGATAGTGTCAGATAGAGGGCCCCAGTTCACCTCCAGATTTTGGCGGAGTCTGCAGAACGCCATGGGTACCAGGTTGGATTTTAGCACTGCTTTCCATCCACAGACGGACGGACAGTCAGAAAGGACCATCCAGACCATAGAGGATATGCTCAGAATGTGTGTGCTGGACTTTGGCGGTTCTTGGAGGCAGCATCTACCTTTGGTGGAGTTTGCCTACAATAACAGCCATCATGCTAGCATCGGGATGGCTCCATATGAAGCTTTATATAGAAGGAAGTGCAGATCACCTGTTTGCTGGGAAGAGGTTGGAGAAAAGGCCTTGGCAGGGCCTGAGCTTGTAGAGATTACCAGCAGGGTAGTACCCATAATCAGAGAAAGAATCAAGACTGCTGCAAGCAGGCAGAAGAGTTATGCAGACGTCCGCAGAAGACAGTTAGAGTTTCAGGAGGGGGATCTGGTATTGCTCAAGGTGTCTCCTATGAAAGGAGTGGTTCGCTTCGGGAAGAAAGGTAAACTAGCCCCACGATACATCGGACCCTTTGAAATCTTGCAAAAGATTGGGAATGTGTCGTACAAGCTGGATTTACCTGCTTCAATGGAAAGGATCCATCCGGTTTTCCATGTTTCAATATTGAGGAAGTTTGTGTAAGATCCGAGCAAGGTTCTTAGTGAGCCTGATGTGGAGGTCCAAGAGGATCTCACCTATGTTGAACAGCCAGTACGGATCATAGACACCCAGATCAGGAAGCTAAGGAACAAGGAAATCCCGATGGTGAAAGTCCTGTGGAACCACCACAATTTGGAGGAATGCACTTGGGAGACACAGGAGTCTATGCTCCAGCAGTACCCTCACCTCTTTTAAGATTAGATCCCTATGTGTTTATGTGCTATGTATGTATGTTATGTTTTATGCCATGCTATGTGTGCTAGTTGAGGTACATTCGGGGACGAATGTTCTTAAGGGGGGGAGAATGTAATACCCGGCTAGACTCCGGTATCAGAATTCCTACCGTCCGGTGGAATCTCGGATGTCGAAAGCCTCTAGTAGGGTAGAAACATGTTTTCATAAAATGTTTTAAGGTATTTCATGGTTTTAAGTAAAATGGAAATGAGTTTTTGCATTAAAACAACCTTGGAGGAAAACTCAGGTTCGGCCGCCGAACCTTAAGTTTGGCCGCCGAACCTCAAGTTTGGCCGCCGAACCTCAAGTTCGGCCGCCGAACATGCATGCCTTCGGGAGCGCCTTTAGGCCCTCGAAAGCACAAGTGAGGGAAGTCCAGGTTCGGCCGCCGAACCTCAAGTTCGGCCGCCGAACATGGCATGCATGCGGAGGCACATTCGGCCCCCGAACGTGGCCTGGCCAGCCACTATAAAAGGGTCCCTTAGCCGAAAACGGGCGAGCTTTTCCCCATTTTCGGCCAAGGTGAGCTTTCCGCCGCCCCTCACCGATCTTTGATTTTTTCCTCTAGATCTTTCAAGTTTTTCACTTGTTTTAACTTCGTTTTGAAGATTTGAGCTTTTGAGCAAAGTTTTGGAGCTTTGAGGTTCAAGAACTCGAATCTCTTCCAACTCCAAGTTTGGTCGCCTCTACTCTCGATCTTCAAGAGGTAAGAGTCGATCTCTAGCTTATAGTATGTTTTAAGTAAGTTTTATGAAGTTCATGGGGGTAGAATGCATGTTTAGGTCATAGTTATGTTTATGGGTATAAATGTATGTTCTTGAGCAATGTGGCTTGTAATGTGCGTTTGATGTGTTGTAGTTGGGGCTTAAGGTAGTTTGAGACCCCTAGGAGCTTGAATGCATGTTTTGGTTGAGCTAAATGCATGTTGGTTTGAGTTTGGAGGCACAAATGCATAAGGGAGCTGAGTTTCTGCCATTCTGGGAGAAACCAGGTTCGGCAGCCGAAGGAACTTTCGGCCGCCGAACGTGCTTGTGGAGGCAGCCTTCGGCTGCCGAAGCTTGCCCCCGAAAGGAGACTTTCGTATCTGTCTGGGAGTTTCGGCCGCCGAAAGTGCCGCCGAACATGCATGAGTTTCGCCTCTGTCTGGGAGTTTCGGCCGCCGAACCTGCCTGACTTTCGGCTCTGGAGGGACTTTCGGCCGCCGAACCTGCTGCCGAAAGTGCCCTGTTCAGCCTTTTCTTGCATGTTTTTCTATGATTATTCTATGATGTTTTAGGGGGTTTTTGGGGAATAGTTTAGAGTTATGTTCATGTATGTTTGGTCCCTCATTTGAGTCCACCTGTGTAGGTTCGGACCCGAGGAACCGAGGACTCCAGCAGTGAGTCTGTTGCCCTAGTGTTTGGTCAGAGCTATCCAGAGGTGAGTGGAATAACTTATTATGTTTTAAAGAAAAGAATGAACTTTTCAGCATGTTTCACGCATCATGAATGCCATGTGATGAATTAGGTTGCTTGCATTAGAATTCACGAATATGTTGCATTGCATATTTTTATGTTGATGTGGATGAATGTTGGATGATCCATAGCCCTCGATCTATGATATGACGATGTGATATGTACGGTACGGAATGTAAGACCAGTGGGACCCATTCTACGTTCGTTGGCACTATGTAAGGGAAAGACCAGGACCCATTCTACGTTCTGGCACAGTTGGACACTGTTATGTTATGATATGTAAGGGAAAGACCAGGACCCATTCTACGTTCTGGCACAGTTGGACCATGTAGAGGGCTATTGGTGACAAGTTCATCCTTGATGTGATTAGCTGTGATGTGATGCATTCCATGATCCATATGATTTAAATGTTTTTACTATTCTGCTCACTGGGCTCTAGTAGCTCACCCCTCTCCCATTTCCCCAGGATTGCAGGTACAGGGTAGACCAGGAGGTTTACAAGAGTAATGAAGTCTGATTTATGTAATAGATAGTGTGGACATGATAAATGTATTAATGTTATGTAAAAGTACAGTTTTAGTCATGTAATGATATTGAGGATTAGATATTGTGCTTGACATTGTATGAGGTATCCCTTTTATTACATGATCAAAAATGTTTTATAATATTCATGAAAGCCAACTCATCTCATGTTGTATCGCCCGCTGGGGCATTGATGAGATCCCATAGAGGGATCACGATTATGATTATGACTATGTACATGTATGTTCAGGTTGAGTTGGATGTTTGAAGGAAAAGTTTTAAATTTTTATGCATGTTGTTGATCATGTATGAGATTATACAGGTTTTCAGGTTGCATGTCAGGCTTGCTACGGGTCCCGGCGGCCTTAAGCCGATCTGGATCCTAGCGCCGGTAGCGGTCTGATTTTCGGGTCGTTATACCTCGCAACTGACTTTTGCTTCTTGGATGACCAAGCAATAGGATTGCGGCCAAGAAAAATAATATTAGCACTTGTGGACGTGCGATCATCAGGATTGCCGGCCCAGTCAGCATCGGAAAATGCATGGAGATCACACTTGGAATCTCGTCGAAGAAATAAGCCTGTATCAAAAGTACCAATTAAAAATCGCAACAACCGTTTAACCGCCGACCAGTGATTAATGGTTGGTCGAGAAGTGAACTGAGAAAGCCTATTTACAGCAAAGGCAATGTCTGGTCTAGTGAGTAATAGATACTGCAGTTTGCCAATAACTCTGCGAAAACTGGAAACATCATCAAGATGTACTGAATCAGCTAACCGAAGAGTGGACGATGTGGACAAGGGTGTATTGACAGCCTTTGCACCCTCCATTTTCGCAAATTCAAGTATCTCCCTGATATAGTTTTGTTGAGATAGAAAAATTCCTGTTGGCAGTCGTTTGACTTCAACACCCAAAAAGTAACTTAAATCACCCAAGTCTTTAACCGAGAAATTGGATTTGAGCTGAGAGATAAATTTTTCCACTGCTTCCAACCTGTTTCCTGTGATGATTATATCATCAACGTAGACTAAAACATAAATAATCAGTCTATCATGAATGTAAGTAAACAAGCAAGTATCAGAGTGAGACTGAGCAAATCCACTGCTAATTAAATAATTTTTCAGCTCCGAATACCAAACCCTTGGTGCCTGTTTTAGCCCATACAGAGATTTATGCAGTCGACATACAGCAGTGGGATCATTACTATCAACATATCCAGCAGGCTGTTCCATGAAGATAGTCTCGGTTAAATGCCCATGCAAGAAAGCATTATTAATATCCACCTGTCTCAATGGCCAATCATTAGTGACAACAATAGATAACAAAATGCGAATGGTTGGATGTTTGGCTACCGGAGAAAATGTCTGATCATAATCCAAACCAGGCCGTTGAGTAAATCCTCTTGCAACGAGGCGTGCCTTGTGCCGAATTGGTTTACCATCCGAATCATATTTGATGCGAAAAATCCATTTGCAACTGACCACATTAGTTGCCATAGATTTCGGCACTAATGTCCATGTCTTCTGTCTTTGTAAAGCATCATACTCTTCATCCATAGCAGCTCTCCACTGTGGAATTTTTAAAGCTTCACTTACTGTTTTAGGAACAACCAACAAAGAATCATTAGCTTTTTCCGCATTCAAACATAAACGCTGCACAGGTTTGACAATATTGTTCTTGCCCCAAGTAACCATCGGATGAGTATTCTGAGGTTCCATTGGCACAGTTGTCAATTGCCGTTGTGAATCGGCCACTGTTGCACTAGAAGGCAACACGATAGACAAGGGATGAGTGTCCTGATCAAGAGCAGAGGCTGATTTCATACCTGAGGATTCTGGTTCCAAATTCTCAGTATTCGGATGTGGCGAATGATGCTCCAAGGTTGCCGTCGGTGAAGGAAAAGCCAATTGTTGAACAGACCCCATTCCTGCATTATTAGAACTGATCGGAATTACAAAATGAAGAGGAATCCACGAGTCTAACGTAGATTCAGTGGGACGAGCAGATTGTGTATCGAAATTTTGGAATGGAAAAACATTTTCAACAAATTGAACATGGCGAGTTACATAAATTCGAGAGGTTTTGACATCCATACATTTATAGGCACTTTGATTGGTAGAGTAACCAAGAAATACACAAGGTGAGGATTTGGATTGAAGTTTTGTGGAATTATAAGGACGGAGCCAAGGATAGCATAAGCTTCCAAAAACACGCAGTTTAAGATAATTGGGTTCAGTTCCATGTAACTTTTGAAATGGAGAGACATTATTAATCACACGAGTCGGCATACGATTAATTAAATAAACTGCTGTAAGGAATGCATGTGGCAAAAAATGTAAAGGAAGATTGGCTAGGTGTAACATGGTCATACCAGTTTCAACAATATGTCTATGGCGTCTTTCGGCAGTAGCATATGCTCCGGAGTATACGGAGGTGTGAGGAAATGTGTTATGCCATGTTCCTGAAAGAAAGGTTTTAAAGAGACAAACTCGCCACCATTATCAAAATAGACAGAGATGATTGACCGTTTAAAATATTTTTCAACGGTTCGTTTAAAGACAGAAAAGATTGGGGAAACTTCAGATTTCTTTTTCAAAGGAAAAAGCCATACATACTTTGTAAAATGATCAACAATAATCAAATAATACTTAAATCCGTCCATTGAACAGACCGGGGCAGGACCCCAAACATCACTGTAAAGCAATTCTAAAGGTGCAGAACTTGTAACCGAAGACTCACTAAAAGGAACTTTATGCATTTTGTTGCATTTACATGATTCACAATGAAAAGAATCATTAACAGACATAGAACTTTTATTTAGACTCTTAAGAAGAAAACGAATAACAGGAGCAGAAGGGTGACCAAGACGCCGATGCCATAACGATTGAGAAGTGCAAACAGTATGAGACACAATGAGATTTGATTTGGACTTTGAGAAGACTGGGGGCCATTCGTAGAGTCCGTTCTTAGGCTTTCCTTTCGCCAGCAGCTTCCCTGTGCGCATATCCTTCACACCAAAAGAGAAAGAATTAAAATAAACTTCCACATCATTTGTATCACAAAATTTATGTACTGAGATTAAGTTTTTATTAATAGCTGGCACGCAGAAAACATCATGCAACATTAAATCTCTTGTAGGAGTTGAGAAAGAAACAGAACCAGTATGTGTTACAGGATGACTCATTCCATCACCAAGCATAACATCTTCACCACCATCATACTCTGAATGAAGAGATAAATTCTGGATATCCTGTGTCACATGTTGATTTGCCCCAGAATCTAAAAGCCATTTTGAATTTGCAGACTGCTCAGCAAAATTAACTTGAGGTTTGGAAGTCTGAGAATTGGAGAAGAACCACGGACATGCTTTCTTCAATTTCCAACACTGTTTAGTTGTATGTCCAGGTTTTTCACAAAATTGGCAAACAATACGACCTCTATTGCCAGTTGAACCAGAGTTGTTCGAATTTTTATTCTGAGATTGCTTCCCAGAACCACTGTGGTTATTTCTTGTGCCTCCTGAATATGATTGATTCTGAGTATAATTAATACTGACTTGATTGGTAATAACATTAGAGTCTCGATTCAGCTGAGTCTCCACATCTGTGAGCTTCTCATGAAGTTCATCAAAAGAGACAACATTATCTCTTGCTCGCAAAGCCGCAGTGATTTCTTTGTAATCAGACGGAAGGCCAAGAAAAACAGACAAAGCAAATTCAGCTGCAGAAACAGAAACACCTGCAGTTTCAAGTTGAAAAGATATAGACTTTGCCTTTTGCAAATATTCAGATATGGTTAATGATCCCTTCGTGATCGTGAGCAGTTGCTCACGCAGACTCATGATACGACTCTGCGATGGTTTCGCATACATCTTTGATAATGATTGCCAGACATCATATGAGGTTTTGTCTCCAACAACAAACGGAGCAACTTCAGGTGACAAAGAAGCTATTAACGCACTGCGTATAAACTGATCTTGTCGAAATAGGAAAGAATTTCCAGTCGCCTCAGTTTTGCGATCTTGTTCGATAAAGTTGAGAAAATCATATCCGATTAAAAGAGAATACCATTGGGTATACCAAATCTGATAATTGAATGGAGTGAGTTTAATTGGTGCCTGAGCAGAAGCATTAATCGAAATTAATTGATTTGTCAGGGTAGGATTAACATTAATCGAACCTGATGGTGTTTGAGGAGAAGAGGAAGAATCGTCAGGCTGTTTTGTGAGATCAGTAGGGTTCGTCATGATTTGGAATAAGGATCGAGAGTACCGCTAAGTTTATGTGCTCTGATACCATATAGATAAAATGAGGAATAGGTAATCCATTCATTAGAGAGGTTTTACATTTGTATTTATACAGCAAAATAATGTGTGAGAACCCTAACTAAGAAACGTATACAACAACTATTATGATAACAACTAGTAGCTAACAGAATAACAAACTTTAGTTAAAATAAATTCTTATCTCCTAATAACATATATACATAGTTGAGCCTTGACTATTATATATTGTTCCTGCTATGATGGATCAGCACATATGGAGATTTGCACATCCTTTTCTTCTTCTTCTTTTTTTTTTTATAAGGAAAATATTATTAATGGAAATTCATGAAAAACAGCAACAATCTTTTCTTCTGGTTTCACTGCATGGGTTCTGCAATTTCTTGCAGCTTATCTTTTGCAGTCTCTGCATTCGGATTTGCAGAAGGTGACTCACTCCTTTCTGGGCTTTCTTCTATTTTCCTCTTGCGGTAAAAAGAGTGCTCATGAAAGGTAATATTCGTAAGAGTAGTTTGCATTTGCATGTAGTTCGCTAGAGATGACAGGCAGCCAGAGGTGAAAGATACATGTTTTGCTGCTGCTAACAGCTATGAAATGCAATGTTGCATTGCAGGCCCAAAAAAAAAAAAGAAAGAAAGGAAGATACGTGTTTAAATACGACTAGTCTCTCTTCCATGGAGGAAAGGAGGAACAAGTTTGACAAACCGTGATCTATCATTCTGTGGTAGCTAATTAGGTAAAAACGGATTTCGCCACCACTTCTCTGCGAGATTTCAATATTGGCTTGCAGAGTATCACAAGATGAAATCAGCCACTTCATCACATAATTTTTCGGCACGTGGGCATGGTAAATGATGATGATGATACCAAATTACTGTATGATGGGTCATATTGTCTTTTTAAAAGATATTGCATGCGCAGTGATGAATTACATGCATTTATTCTTTTACTTGAGTTGGAATATAAATTTAATACAAAGGAGTTTACGTTTCTACATAACTTCCTATCATTTCCAGAACAGAGACTAGACAAATAATAACTGAAAATTTACAATCTTTGCAAAAGCTCTCGAGGTTCTTGAATCAAAGAATTCCACAACTGTTAAAACTAGACAAACAGCTCAATGCACTCCAGTTGAGAAACCATACCACTTTAATGGCTGACCATGAAACTTGGTTGGAAGAACCACTAGTTATATCAGCTCAGTTTGTTGAGTCGCGACTGTAATACTGGTCTAGCGTCTTTGCTGGAATTCGATGAAGAAGCTCACGAGGGAAGATACGAAGTAGTGTCCAGGCCAGATCAAGTGACTGGAAGATGTTACGGGTGTCATATGCCCCTTGTGTCACAAATTTTCTCTCAAATTTATCCAGAAATTCTAGATAAAGCTGGTAGCCAAGAAAAAATAAATAAATCCAAAATATATTAGTATGGCACTATGCACACATCATCCTACCAAGCAAAATTTCCATCAACACACAGAATCACAGAGAAGAGAGAGAGAGTATACCAAATCCTCTGAAGAAAGTGCTTCCTCTCCAACCACAGCTTTCATTGCCTGGACATCTTTTCCAATAGCATAATTTGCATATAACTGAAGTTCAAAATCAAGAGGGATTAGCGGACCTTAAACAGAAATATGAATTGATATGGGAAAAGAAGAAGAAAACACGCATGCACACACCTGGTTGGACACATCAGCATGGTCTCGACGAGTCATTCCCTCGCCAATAGCACTCTGAGATATCGAAAACAATAAAGCTTAATAATGAATTCCCTACTCGTATATCCATTACTGAGGGGGGTGCTCTTAGCACAAAGAAGTCTTACCTTCATCAGTCGGGAGAGCGATGGGAGCACATTAATGGGTGGGTATATCTGTCACAAGAAGAATCCATAATTTTAAGGACTGGTCCTCAAAAGAACTTTCATACAGGAAAGAATAGGAGGAAATCAACTTACATCGGCTGAGATGCTAAGTGAACTAAATGTGGACCAAGGGTACAATTTTTTAAGAAAAATGGGTATAAATTAACAGTGATTAGGTCTCAAATCACCTGTCGATTGTAAAGTTGCCTATCAATGTATATCTGACCCTCAGTAATATAACCGGTAAGATCTGGGGTAGGGTGTGTGATATCTGTGAAAACCCAAATCAACCGTGAGTACAAGTGGAATTATATGCTAGGCAGAATGTTCCTTTTTTAGAATGAAAAGGAAAAAAAAATACCATCATTAGGCATAGTTAAGATTGGAATTTGAGTGATAGAACCCTTTCTGCCTTCAATACGCCCTGCACGCTCATAAATTGTTGCAAGATCAGTGTACATATACCCTGGATATCCACGCCTTCCAGGAACCTCTTCTCGGGCAGCAGATACCTGGACCAGAATTGACAGCAGTAGGTCATGTCAGTCAATTGCAGAAATTCTGGTAAAACATGGCAGAAAAACATAGATTTCTTCATGTCCCAAAAAGCACTGTGTCTATTGCACTGATTTTTAGTTAAACAAGCACATAACATATCCGAACACTTGACAAGATAAATTTTGTTACCTCACGAAGAGCATCAGCATAAGAACTCATATCAGTCAGTATAACTAGAACATGCTTCCCACATTCATAAGCTAGATATTCTGCAGTTGTGAGAGCAATTCGAGGGGTGATAATTCGCTCAATAGTGGGATCATTGGCCTGCACATTGTTAACATATTGATGCATGTGAATGTTTATACTAACCGTCATTTGATAAAGCAAAGGTTGACAATAAATATACAGAAGGAAGAAATGGAGATCAATTTATTTGAAGTTACCAAATTTAAGAAAAGGGTCACTCTCTCCATTGACCCATTTTCCTCAAAATCACGCTTGAAAAATTGGGCTGTCTCCATGTTTACACCCATGGCCGCAAATACGATGGCAAAATTGTCCTCTTCGTCATCCTACAGAAAAAGTCATGGCACAGGTTAAAACAATTATATGTTTCTCAAATTCATTACAAAGTACAAAGAACTATAAATAAGGCAAAGAAAAGGTGACTATTCTAAAATAAGGAAAGCCAAAAGCACTAGAAATAATGTGATTTGAACAACTTTTATCCAAACTACAATAGCTTCTTCCTCTTCCAACCCAATTTTCTATGAAAGAGGACAAGCCTAAACAAAACTATTATATTAAAAGTCACACTCCTTAGAATGATATCCAACCCAATAAATCATGAAGAAGTGAAAATGTAGAATACATGGTTGGAACTAAACAGTTCGTATGTTGCACTTCCAACAATACAATAATAAGAACATATGAAACTTGCTTCTAACCAAACAAATAAGTATGATTGGCCTCATCAAGCCTATTTCTGAGTTCCAGAATCATCATTCATACCAGAAAGTCTAACCTACCCCCAAGAGATCTTCAGACTTTTCAAGCCTCTTTACAAGACCAGCCTGGCGACAAATCTGAGCAGCTATTTCATTGTGAGGAAGACCAGCAGCAGAAAAAAGTGGAATCTTCTGACCACGAGCAATAGAATTCATGACATCAATAGTAGAAATCCCTGTCTGTATCATCTCTTCAGGATAGGTTCTTTCACTGGGGTTGATGGAGCTTCCTGAGAATGAGAGTGACAGCCAAAGGGTTGCAATCAGAACAAAGATAACATAAAATTTCAAGCAGCCCCTGATAGTAGAATAAATCCATAACATATCTCACCAGAAATGTCTAGATAAGCCTCAGGCAGAATTGGAGGACCATTATCAATGGGTTTCCCAGAACCATTAAATATGCGACCAAGCATATCCAGTGATACAGGAGTTTTCAAAACCTGCAGAATAAAGATTATAAGAGAAAGTAGTACTAAAAAAATGGAGTTCAAAGAAGAATTAGATATCAAATAAGGAGAAGAGCCAAAAAAACAAGAAAAAAGCACATAAAGTTCAGTACGGAAATTTATCTTCCTTAATGAGAACTTCAAAACCAACCCATAACTGATACTACAACTAAAAGAACAGTCTTATTAAAAAATGAAAAAAAATCCTAAAATAAACTAAATTAAAAAGATGAAGTAAGGTTCTAACTGTAAAAAATCTTGTTCCTTGATGCTTAAAAATCCTAAATATTTTATCAACTAAAATATTTTATTGAAATTTTGGAAGATCTCAATAAATACCATCTTATCCACAATTCAAAATTTCCGGTTGAAAAACAGAAACCTCCCATGCTAATCCATAAAATCAAAAGGGTGTATATCAAAAATCGTAGCTGAAAACTGTATTTATTTCATCAAAGTAGAATGTAGTCCAAATGTGTCCATGAAAAGAATAAAGCATATTTCCTTTGATCATTTTTCCAGTATACCATCAATTCAAGGACTTCAAAGATTCTTTTATTTTGTAAAATATTCAAAATGCACCACTCACAGTTTTATCAACACTCAACAAATTGTTGAACCCCCAAATAACTGCACCAAACTAAATAAAGAAAGAAAGAAAGCTAGCTTTATACCTCTCCTGTGAATTGCACAGTTGTGTATTTGTTGTCAATACCAGATGTTCCTTCAAAAACCTGCAAAATGGTAAAAACAGATACCAGAATTTTGATGTTAAACCAGAGGAATGTTCCAATCTAATTGTCTAGACTTACGAATTAACGAAAGCTCGTTTAGCAGCAGCCTTCAATCAAACAGGGTGAAGAAATTAGACATAAGCCAAAGGCCCTTATACAAAGAACATTAAGTCAGAATGTCTTCCATGTAAGGATAGAAAACTACATGGTAGAGTTAAGAAAGAAAAACCCACATCATCTCGCTGGATCTCCAGGTCTTCTACATTGCAATTGCACAAAAAAAAGAAGTGAAAATAAAAGTTTACACTTGATTCTGTCTAGAAGTACTAAAGAGTTATCTTTGACTCCACATTGAGCATGGAATATGGCAAAAAATGAACTTGATTGTTGATTCTACATGAAATGACTAGGCTGCAACATCCCACTGGACTGCTGCTGACTAACAGCTATTAATTCTTGCACACCCTAACTCAATTACTCAAGGCCGCACCACCAGAAATACAGTGGTAGCCTATGATACAAATACAAGATAATGTTTAAACAAAAGCAAATATTCGGGGAGAAGAAAAAGAACAGAAATGTGAGATGGAATCAGAAGACAGAAAAAACAACAGTAAAACTGCATTATTCACTGGTGGATCCCATCTTTTTCAGTTCTTTCATTTTTCCCCATTTCTTTCTGCACCTTGCTCAGGCCACACCCTAATAACCAAGTAAGTTTAGAGAGAGGCCCATGATTTAGGTGCAAAATATAATCGATCAATTGAAATTTAAGAAGAAAACCTTAAAAACCCAAGATTAAAGTAGTAAAACACATTGGAATCATGCTCAATTAACAATCAATTTCTCCATCAAAGTAAGGAGAAGAAATGGGGACAAGCAACTCCTCCAATACTTCTGGGGCTAGGGACGAACATTAAAGACAACAAAAGAGCTGGAAAGCTAAACAATAAAATGCAATGAACCAAACCACAATATAAATGACGAATAAACTTAGCTGGTATGTCTAGACATAAATACACAAGCTTACAACAGCAGCAAAAATCATACCTGCACGACAGCTTTCTCCCCATCAACTTCTAAGACCTGACCACGCCGAGTTGTTCCATCTCCCAAGCGAATATTAACAATCTCCTGGTACTTTGGACCCTGAAACATTTGAAAGATTTTGTATAAATTATAATATAATTATATAGATGTTAATTCAAATTTAAGCACAATAGTCACATAAGAACACAGCAGATAAGGGACATAAACCTTGACTTTGTCAAGAATAACCAGCGGCCCGGCAACACCAGAGACAGTTCTATACTCTGCAAATAGAAAATAAGAAGCAAGACTGAAGCTTTTCAGCAATGAAAGAATTAGAAATGTTCACTTATACAACTCAATTGAAGAACACGGAAGAACTCGCCCATTCCAATCTCTAGAGTTCCCTCCTCCATGTCAAAACTCTTCTCTGCCGCTCCCATCTTTCAAGTCCAATCTGATTGATCAAAGAACAGCAGGAAGGAATGATTTTGATGCGTAAAATTTCCAATCGAAGGAACCCAAAGACAAATCAGTGCCATCCAAGCAAAGGAAATTCACTAAAATTGAAACTTTGAACAAGAAATTTAAATACAAAACGATGAATAAAGTTATGAGCTTGTGAACATGAAATTAAAAGTGGAAAAGCAAGGCGAGATCTGATGAGGCCAGGAGAGAAGAGGACGTACAGTACTGGTCTATCTATCACAGAGGTTCAGTTTCAGCTCGACCTCAGCCGTAAAGGCGTCAGTAAAATGGGAGAATTTTTTAAGAAACGAACTCGCTGCGGTTCGATAATCGATCCGGTTTTTCACCGTTGAAATATGTACGGTCAGGATAACGAATATCCGTTTCGGTAGCTTTCCATTTTTCTGTTACTTTCTTCGGCGCTGTTTGTATGATTTGATTATATAAAAACAGTTCTACTTAAGCATTTTAAAAATTAATTAATTAATAATATTTTTTTCTAATCATGATAAAATTATTTAAGTTTTAAAACTTAGAGAAATCTGCATAAATTTTATTGACATCGTATATTTTTAATATTATAATTAAATAATAAAAATAAAATATTTTTTAAAAATATCTTTTGAGTGTAAATTATTTTTTATGAAATAAATAAAGTTTAAATTTTCTTAAAACAGTTTTATTATAATAATATTTTTATAATTGATTTAAAAATTTTTAATAAATTTATTATTTAATAATTATTTAAAAACAAGTTGGACAAATAATCAAAATGTTTATTTTTAATTATAAATAAAGTTTTATTTGTCTTATAATTCTAAATAGAAAAAAAAAAAGAACTTTCACATTAAGTGCAATTATAATTAAAATTAAAATTAATTAAAAAATTAAAATTTTTCATTAAATTTATAATTATAATAATGAAATATACAAAATTTTAAAATTTTATTGTCTAAATGCAAAGAGATCAGTTGAATAGGTAAACTTTCTTTTTAATTGATGTAGCCATAAGTTCAAAATAATTAAACAGCTTAATTATTAAATATAAAATATTTTTAGAACTTTACTTAGAATAGTTATAAATTTAGAGTATTTGCCTACTATAGTTATAAATTTAATAAATTAAAATTAAAATTTTCAAAACATTTTTAATTTTAGTGATAATTATGCTCAATTTTAAATTTTTTTTAAAATAAAAATTAGGAATTGAGAAAATAAAATCTGAAATCTCTCAAATTTATTGAAATGAATTTATTAGATTACGGATATGAGTTTCTCAATTTTAAAATTTTAAAAATTTTAATTTAAAATAAAGTATAGCTGAGAAATTAGGTGAATGCTTGAACTCTTTAAATTCAAGAAACTTATTTTGAACTATAAAATAAAATAGAGCTTTCTGTGATATGATGAATATTTTATATATCAAAAAGATTTTTTATTTGAATTATATTTAAAATATAATTACAATATAAATTTAACATTGATAAGGTACTATAAACGACAAGTTACTTTTTATTTATTTTTTAAATTAATTTATATTAAAATATAATTAATTGTATTTATAAATTTAATTTGGTTGTAAATATATTTAAATAAATTTGAAAGGTTAAAATTTTAAATTAATTTTTAATTAAAAAAAATGTGATTAGTTAGCGAGTTTTATAGGTAGGTAAATGGAAGAAGGGAGAAAGGAAACTGCAGAGAAATTTCTTGGCAATTGATGGGGGCCATTAGGCAGGGCAACGTGGGCTACCACTTGACTTGCTTGGACAGGAGGACAACTTGTCTTCACTTCTTTTTATTTTCCATTATTTTGGCCCTTTGAGGAAAAGGCAACGGCCTCACCAATCAATGATATAAAATGCAACGTGTAACCATTCTAAATCTAATGGGAAGTCGCACTCAAATGAAAATAAATTTAATAATCATTATATTAAATAATTATTTTGAAATGAATATAAAACTAATTAAAATATACATAATAAATACATGAATTTATGCATAAACATTTAATTTAATAGTAATATATGAATTCACGCTTTTCATAGTTTTACCCAAATCTAATTGTTAAATAGATTGCAGAATGAGGCGAACTGGGAAGTCATATTTTCAAATCTCTCTACGTGAGATTAATTATTTTTATAATTAAAAAAAAAACTCCCGTCACAAGAGAGAGCTGTGAATTTTCTTTTTCTTCCCAGTGAACCCAAATGCTAATGTGTCCTCTACAAGAGGAGTTTCATGATGGTACATTCATCTGTGAAACAAATAATAGAAAAGTCCAAAAATATAATAAAACAAATAACCTTACAATGATTTGAAGTTAGTGGATAGAAACTAAAGTAGATATCTATTCCGTAAATTTTGTCAAGAGAAAAAAGTTCTTTAAAAAAACTTTAAAAGTTTAAGAGAAAAAACAGAAGTGCATTCTCTAGAAAGAGTTGTTTTGTAGGGAAAAAAAAGTGTGCAATGTATATATATTCATGTATAAACAATGTTTTGGGATTATGCTTTAGCATATAATATGACATAATGATTAATGGTCCACTCGAATGGAAATGGGACAGAAACCTTGTTCCAGCAACTGCAAATACGCAGGCAGCAAAACTGAAGAAAAATCGAATGACTTGTATTCCAGCAATTATTTTGTTAGTTTACAATTTGCCTGTTGGGAGCAATGCACCGCCTTCTGCTGCGGCCGTCCCCTTTTAATCCCTTAACTAAATTTATAAGTACAAAAACATATCTTTTAGGGCCACCGAGATCTAACAACTTCCAACCTAAAGCCCCGTTTTGAAGACTGAAAAGAGCCCATGAAATGAGGAACAAAAAATTAAAATGAAAACCACCAAGGCCTAAGTAGTAAAATTTTGGTATGCTACCTTTGAGGGAATCAGGGACGCCCCACATTGTTGTCCGGAATTGTAACACCATTCACCACAAATGATCCACATGATAAATGTCCTATCCTGATGAGGGGAAAATATAAAAAACATAGCAATAATAATAATAATGATAATAATAATAATGCATAACCACGGTTGAAAACTATATCCATGAAAGTCTAGTAATAATTAGATCAACAAAATAGCTTCCCAACTGAAGCTTACGAGATGCTGTTCAGAATAGAAATGCACAAGACACACTTAGTAGGCTAGTTCTCCATTTAATTCCTGTTCAAGGGACCATGTATTTACAGATGGTACACAGAAGGTGAAGCACATCTAGGAGGAACATAATCAAGAGGCTTCACATGAAGTCCGTTGTTTAAGAACTTGCTCAGCTAGCATTCTTACTTTTATTGACTTCCATCATTTCAATTTTCAACTAAAGTAACACCCTCTACATACAACAATAAAAATTCAACACACAGCACCACATCAAATTTCATCAAAATACTTCAACATGCACTTTTCAGACAGGTTGCCAATGAAAACTCTAACAACATAAGAGAATTTCATGATTGTTTACAGTAAACTAAATAAAGACCTGTGGTATTAAATAAAAGAATAACAGATAATGACTTCTACCATCAATTACTCATTCAAGCATTGAGAATTACCTCTAATAATAATGGATCAGATCTTATATTCCCCAAGATGCATCCACTTTGTAGCTGACCATTTGTTCCCTTTAATCACAGGACAACTACCTAAGATAAGGCAAAAAATGAATTTATGCCAACTGGATAATCAAATATCCTACTGAGTGAGAGACAAGCTTTTGGTAGTAAAATCTTTCACATAGAAATAATTTTTGGTCCCACCATAAGAACATAAACTAGGACCAAATTAATTTCCTCTGAAACATTGAGAAACTGTAGAACCATTCTTGGACCTTAGTATGAACAGTCAACTGTTTGGTAACTGAATGATTACTAACCATGCAAACTTGAAGGATCTAGAGTAGCATCAGGACTTGTGCTCCAAAACAGCAAGGCACTTCCCCTTTTCGGTTTCACTGAAAGACCCTGTTTGCCACATTCAGACAACTCATTCCACCATGGCACAGAGCTGATGTTTCCCTTAGCAGCAGGAAACACTGTCTCACCCCCTTCTTCAACGTCTGACCTGCAACAGCATAGAAAAGAAAAAGGTGAAAGAGGAAATATTTAGTATTGTTCCAAGACATGTAAAAAACAAATTTAAATATCAAGTGTCCACGGAGATATCTTACAGATACATTAGAACAGTTGCAGTACGTTGGCCCCCATTCTTAGTGTTGAACTCATCAAGAAAATAATCATAGTGAGCCTCATACTTCTGCCCAACTTCATAATGAAGAACTTGAAGTCCTTCTCCGTGCTCTGTAAGGTCATAAAGTAAGTTCCAATAGGCACTAGATGAGAACTAGTTATAGTTCGGAGCATAGTAGATACAGCAATCCATTACACAAAATCCATAAATATACTCTTTAAAAATCCTCTACATGAAAAATATACTTTAAATGCATATTAGAGTTTGCAAACGAACCTTATAATTCAGGAGAAAAGGAAACCACAACCTAGTATATTCAAAATACTGCAAAGCATCTATAACCTTCATGCTAAAACAGTAAACAAAACTTAAAATAGTCAATGTCATGCAAGAAATATAAATATAAACTGATAATTTGAAATGCTTCTCGTGACAACATATTTCATAAGGCAGAAGAAAACAATGAACTACCACATCAGGCCTATAAATGTCATGTGCTTAATCAGCATAAGATACTCCTGGTCTAAATTGTTTCATACCATTAAACATTTGGTAGAATATTTTTTTTAATGCCATACCTACAGGAATAAAAGAAAAGTCGGCTATCCTCTTTTCAATGCTCCTAATAATTTTATCTCGTCCTCTCCTCAGAAACATTCCAGAACTCGTACGAACCCTGCAATTGAGTGTCTACAAATTAATTTAGCATTTAAAATTAAGAAGACAGTAGGGCTATTCAAGGTCATATCAGATTTTTATCAAACCCAACCCAGTTACAAGTCAGCTAAGTCAAAATTTTGAACAATCCTAGAAGTCATTGCATACTCTCATAATTCATCTATTCCATGAAACAAAGGAAATGGAACATAGGAAATGCAAACCTGCTATCTTTACTTCGACCTGTCTTGCTATCTACCACAGTTGACTTTGTCATGTGTGGGTTGGCCAGAGCTATTAGGTACTCGCATTCTTCTTTTGACTGTTAACATGATCATCCAAGGTCAAGATATTAATGACCAACTAAATCATGCTTCCATCCAACAAACACGCCCAAGAAGCACTCCATTTGATACATAACTGAACTTTATTTTTAAGACTACAAAGGAAGATTTTTAAACCTCAAAACCAACTAAGTATAAGCTTTTCTGTTCACTGCTACATCCTAACAGATACACCATGGTAGAATTAGTTAAATGTCACATGAAGATGAACCATAAAAATCATTAATCTGACACACTCCAAATTGTCATATTATTTACAAAAATAAGCGAGTGTACAGCCAATTATGGGCATGATTTTTTGTAAGGATGTTATGCTAAAGCTTAAAAAATGTAATCTACATCCTAGGAAGTGATATTTGCATCATAAAGCATAACTATAGGTGTCTGATGGTCTTTTGCGCCCCCCTCCCCCCCAAATAATTAGTTAATAAATAGCATATGTACAACACTTCAAATGTGTTATCAAGCATATGCCACTCCTACTAATTCAACCATATCAAGGCAATTTAAAAAATCTATAGTTATAGAATTATTTTGCAAGAACTTTGAAAGCCTCAGCAGTGAAATGTCAATCCATCGATATTATATTGTGTGGGGAACAGAGCATCACCAGATTTCACATAAACTGAGTAGCTTCTCACAATCTAAAAAAGAAAACAACATTTTGTAAAGCAATTTAATCGCAATGATTCAAGTATGCGGCTAACAATGTCAACAAACGCCCAAAAGCTCATATACATTACACGTTGTGATTTAATTGAGAAAAATATATTCCAGATAAAAATTCAAATTAAGACAGAAAAATAATTACAATTTTAGAGACTAACCAAGAAATTGTGATAAAGAAATGCTCGAGGCTCCCAAGAAAGAATTTCAGTCCACTGCTCTCCTCTATTTCCCAAACCATTATCATCTCTGCGTTAACGTATTTAAACATGATAGAATAAGAAAACAAAAAAATCGAAGACTCACCATAATAGAAAATAAAATGGTTACTAATGTCTGTACGATAATAGAAACAGAATAAAATATAAAAAAAAAAAAAACCTTTCAGCAGCCAGACGTCTATACGAAGTAGTGAGATCATTGGGAGGAGCATCGTCGCTGCTTATAGGAAGAGAGAAGATCCCCAGGCCCAAAAGCATCAACAGAACCACCGTCAGAATAAACAGTATCCTCAAAGCCATCGACAATGTCCACCATTTCCTTGCTTGTATCCTTGAGTATCTCAGCTTCGCCATTTCTTAATTGGCTTCTAAACCCTAATTGATCAACCAAAGCATGCCAGAACGAAAAGGAAAATCACTAGAACTTGCGCCAATTTGAGTTTATATTTCCTTCAATTTGTATGTAAGTTGTGTGAGATGTGAATGGATGTATGAAGCACCACTGGTAATCTAATCAGTGTCAAAGGACCGGCGGTGGCATTAGTGGTTGGTTTTTTACCAAGTGTGTTGTGATTTGTCGTTAGATATAAAGGAACTATCAATTAAGTCGTGTTTAGCTGTAGAGGGGATTTTATCCTGACTAAATTACCCCTCGCTTCTTAAATGTTATGGGCGTTTAAATCCGCAAGTAACAGTGTGTTAATGATGGGTGTTTTTGTCATTTCAGAGCTGGCGGTTTCTACTCGGTCCTCTCGGCGCTGTGGGCAGCACAAGGTTTTCGCAGCGTACTGTGGGACTGGTAAGAAAAGTCTGCCAATTGGCTAATTTCTCTGCGATGAAACATCGAGTGGGAAGTCAATGGTGACTTTGTTCTCTCCCCCATAGATTCTTACTTGCAATAATATGGGTTTTGCCAAATTAAAAATTATAATTGCATTGCTGTAATGCTTATTTGAAATAATTACTATCTAATTCCTACTAATTTTTTTTATGATATCTCAAATATAAATATTTAATATATATATAATATAGATACATATTAGTTCATATAATTTAATTTTCATTTTACAAATATGGTGACTTATTAAAAAAAAAATTTCCTTTTACGCTAGTGTTATTTAAAAAAAACATGTTAGCAGTAACTTTTACTAGTTAGTAATAGTAAATAAAAATGAAAATCACTGAAAGAGTAATATTTTACAAATTTTTGTTGACAAAAAGTAAAATTTAATTATATTAATTTTCATAAATTTCTAATTACATGTTGTTTTTCACATAAAATATCTATTTATAATACAAGAGTGAAATTCAATATAATTATTAAATTTAATCAGAAAATATTCATTTCATTTATAAGCATTGAAATTATAAATGTGTGGTTGTTTTGCTTTTGATATGGTGGTATTAGTTATCCTTGTGAGACTGTAATTTTGGTTATCGTATTTGGAGTCTTAGTGTTTTTGTTAGCTTTTTCTTCCTCAACTATATTTGATTAGGAGCACCTTGTAAGAGATGTGGATCATTTTAGATCCTGTTATTTGTGAAAAAATAATTTATATTTAAAAAATTTTTTTCAATAAAATAATTTATTTTTTATTATTTAATTTTAATTTTAAAAATAAAATTTATTAACGATATAAATATATAGATCTTAATAAGAATTTCAAAATATAAAAAATATTTTTCTCTTTTCAAAAGAAAAAAATCATTTTTTTTAAATAAGTTATTTTTTTCTTTGACCAGAAAAATATTGTCTGTTAATTAAATTTTTTGAATACTTTCAATGCTAAAAATTACTGAAAATATAATATTTTATATGAAACAAATAGTCTTAGGTTATAATTTTTTATTTTGTATGGAGCCTGTTATGTAATACCCGGCTGGAGTTCGGCATCGGAATTCTACTTTCCGGTGGAGTCCGGGATGTCGGAAGTCTCTAGAAGGGTTAGATTTATGTTTTTCTAAAATGTTTTGGTATGTTGCATCGTTTTCAAGCATAAGGAACTGAGTTTTTGAGTAACATGAACCAAGGCAGAAAAGCCAGGTTCGGCCGCCGAAGTTGAGGTTCGGCCGCCGAACATGCATGGCTTTCGGTTTCACGTGTGGCCGCCGAAGGTGGTCTGGCCAGCCACCTATAAAAGGCCCTCAGTCGGTTGAAAGGATAAGGCACGCCGATTCCTTTCGATTTCTGAGGTGAGACTCTGTCCTTCTTGAGTATTTTACATGTTTTTATCCAATCTTGCAAAGGTTTGATTAGGTTTTATGTTATTTTGAAGGTTTTAAGCTAAAAACTCAAAGTTGTGAAGTTTGGAGAGTTTAAAGGAGAGTTGCTCCAAAACTTCACGTTAGGATCGTTCATCTTCTTGGTTTCAAGAGGTAAGTGAAGATCCTGAGCTTGTGTTTATGTTTTCTGAAGGTTTTATGAGGTTTTGGGGGAGAGTTGCATGACTAGGGTTATTTGTGAGGTTTTGATGATTTGGTGAGTACAGCTTGTTTCTATGTTGTATGTGTTGTGTGTTTGGGGTTTTAAGGCAGTTTTTGACCCCTTTGAGCATATACATGAGTGTATGCAAGTTGCGGGATTGAGGTGTGTGAGGTGGAGAGAGTTTTGGTGCTTTTGGCGAGAGGCAGAGCAAGTTTCTGCCTTGCGGATGAACTCAGGTTCGGCCGCCGAAGGTACATTCGGCCGCCGAACCCATGAGGAGGTGGCTTCGGCTGCCCAAGCTTGCCCCCGAGCTTTTGGACTTTCGGCTCTGGAGGGGAGTTTGGCCGCCGAAGGTGCCGCCGAAGGTTAGAGACTTTTGTCTCTGGAGTGCCTTTCAGCCTCCGAAACTTGCCCCCGAAAGGGTTCGGCTGCCGAAAGTAGAGTTTCGGCCGCCGAAGGTGCATGAGTTTTGTCTCTGGAGAGGACTTTCGGCCGCCGAACCTGCCGCCGAAAGTGTTCTGTCCAGCTTTCCTTTGCATGCTTTGCATGGATGTTAGAGTGCGTTTAAGGGGATTCTTGGAGAGTTTCATAGAGGTGTTCTTGTGTTAGTTTGGTCCCTCATTTGAGTCTATCTGTATAAGTACAGACCAGAGGAACCAGAGAGAGCAGCAGTGAGTACTGCTCCAGAGGTTTCAGAGCCTGCAGAGTCAGTCCAGATAGTCAGAGGTGAGTGGAACTAACTTAAAGCTTTTAATTGAGAACTAAACTGCTTTTAGCATAATTCATGCATCATGAGTATACAGTAGGTTGTTTGCATTAGCATTCACAAATATGTTGCATTGCATAGTTATTTGTTGATGTGGGTGAATGCTGAATGATCCAATAGTCTCTAAGAGAAGTCCAGAAGCCTTTGACTACGCCCTGGCAGGTATAGAGAAGTCCAGGAGCCTTTGACTACGCCCTGGCAGGTTTATAGTAAAGTCCAGGAGCCTTTGACTACGCCCTGGCAATGGTAAGTACAGAGGTGTTATATACACATATACATATATGACAGGAAGACCAGGTGCTCGATTCTACGCCCTGGCACGGCAGAGTTACCGGGACTATGTGGTGACAGGTTTTCCCTTGATGTGGATTGTCTGTGGTTTGATACATTCCATCAGAGCATGTGTTAATGACTATTTTACTGTTCTACTCACTGGGCTATAGAGCTCATCCCACTCCCTTAACCCCAGTTTTGCAGGTTCAGCGTACAGAGGAGATCCACAGAGTACAGAAAGAGTAAAGAGATTTGTAATAGCTTAGAGTGGACATGTAATATGAAAGAGATGTACCAGTTGTGTATAAAGTTAGAATTGTGCTTGACGTAGTGATGTTTGTGTTGTAAATCTTTTGTTATGTACATGATCTGTAGATATATATGGTTTACAGAGTATGTGAAAAAAACAGGCTTAACAGGTATGAGTGAACCCATCTAGAGCAAGCTCTAGTCAGGGGTACAGAGTACAGAGTACAGAGTACAGAGATAGTGCATGCACAGGTTAAGCCTTGATCCAGAGAAAAGAGTTTTTATTTTCACAGAACATGTATGATCATGTATGAGATTTACAGGTACACAGAGAGTATAGCAGGCTTGCTACGGGTTCTGGCGGCCTTAAGCCGACCTGAATCCTAGCGTCGGTTACGGTCCATTTTGGGGTCGTTACAGATTGGTATCAGAGCCCTAGGTTCATATGATCGGACCTATAGAGAAAGTGTTGGGCTCATAGAGGTTAGAAGTGGTCAAGCACAATAAGAAATCATGTCCACTAGGATAGGGTATTGAGTCCTATTTGTTTAATGCCATGAGTTATGCATGCGCCTTATTGCTATGTGTTGTTTTTCAGAGTAAAGATGAGAGGAACTCGTCGATCAGCTCGATTGACTGGAGTCCCACCAGATAGCGAGAGAACAGCTGCTCGTCCTCCTGCACTGCCAAGGGCAAGGTCACAGAGATCTAGCAGGGAAGGAACGTCAATAGACCCTAGAAGGTCTGTCGACGAGAGCAGAAGGGGAACAGCTAGGGGAGGAAGATCAGAGGAAAGGAGGGAGGCTATGGAGATTGATCAGTCTAGAGATGACAGCATGGGTGTAGGCAGATTTGAGGAAGGTATGGGAGAGTCGCAGGGAGGCGTTCAGGCCTCAGATTTTGGCTATCCAGCCTTTCCACAGGATCCAGAGTATCCGATGGGAGGTATGTCGGAGTACTCTAGTTTTGTCCCATATCCTCCTTACATGCCATATATGCCTTATCCTCCTTATTACCCACCATATCCTATGTATCCACCTTCCCCTACCCATCCAAGTGCAGCACACCCAGAGCTAAATGAACCAGTACCTCCACCACCACCACCAGAACCAGTAGCTCCTGTTGGTGACAGACATCAACCTAGCTCATCTGGAGGTAAGGTGCAAATGACCGAATACCTGAAGTTGGATGCTCCTAAATACAACACGGGAGATGATCCATTTGAATACCTCAGATCAGTTAGGATGATAACCAGTGAATTGGGAGCTGATGATAGTAGGGCCATTGAGATGGCAGGGTTTACACTCAAATGCAAGAAGGCTAGAGAATGGTTCAAGAATTATGTGGAATCCCGGATCGACAACATGTCATGGGGAGAGTTCGCCAATGAATTTGCAGGGTGGGCTTTTCCTGACAGCTCCAGGGAGATGAAAGTAATCAAATTTGAACAGTTGCGACAGACAGATGAGATGAGTGTTGATGAGTTCACAGATAAGTTCCTGGATTTGCTTCAGTACGTGGGTCAAGCCTATGATACTGATAAGAAGAAGGCAAGGAGATATACTATGAGACTGCATCCCAGGTATTCTTCCTTGATTCTTCCAGCAGAGAAGGAGAGTTTCCACACTATAGTGGACGCAGCCAGGAAAATGGAAGCTAGTGCCAATATTCAGAAACAGTCAAAGGCACAGGCTTCGGGTTCTAAGGCCCCCAGTTCAGCAACTTCAGGCAGCAAGAGATGGGATAGAGCAAAAGGGTTAAAGAATAAGTTATGGAATAAAGCCAAGTCTAGTCTGGGAATAGGTAGTGGCTCAAGCTCTGGCACAGCGTATCCAGTATGTAGAAGATGTGGAAGACCACATGGAGGAGCTTGTCGGTTGGGATCTACAGCTTGTTTTAGATGTGGACAGGAAGGGCATTGTAATACCCGGCTAGACTCCGGCATCGGAATTCCTACCGTCCGGTGGAATCGCGGATGTCGGAAACCTCTAGAAGGGTAAGATCATGTTTTTATAAAATGTTTTCCTGTATTTTAATGTTTTAAGTATGAAATAAAATGAGTTTTTGCATGAAAAAGTCCTTGGAGGAAAACTCAGGTTCGGCCGCCGAAAGTCAAGTTCGGCCGCCGAACATGCATGCGTTTTGGAGGCACGTTAGGCCCCCGAAAGCATGAGTTAGGGAAGTCCAGTTTCGGCCGCCGAAAGTCAAGTTCGGCCGCCGAACATTGCATGGA